>NW_028277035.1:7999642-8321428 GCF_059951505.1 Python bivittatus | reverse complement strand
TATAAAATGTATGAGGTTAAAGGTACCTCAAAGGCCATCTAGTCCAACCCCAGTTCATCAATGTTAGTTGGCCACCCAGCCATGTTTGAAAATTTCCAGTGAGAAAAGATTTGTTTTTGAAAGACCCCCGGCTCGACAGGTCTTAGTTAAAAAGTTCCTTCTAATATTAAATCTGAATCTCTTTTAAGTCTCTGCAAGGTTTAAGCCACATTTTGGCCCTTAACCCACCTCCCAAACTCTCCAAAATGGGGAGAAAGTCAGGGAGGAGGGTGAAATTTTCATCTACTCTCAGTGGATTCTGACGGATGCAGAAAAGATCCCCTGCCCGCTTTGCATCCCTAGGTTAAGGGAAGGGAAAGTTTTACTGGGTGAGCAAGTCTGTTGATGTGGTACTGAATATGCATTCGGAAAGTATTCAGACCCCCTTCACTTTTTTCAATTTTGTTATGTTGCAGCCTGATACTATAATCATTCATTTTTTCCTCATTAATCTACATTCAGTACCCCATAATGACAAAGTGAAAACAGAATTTTAGAAATGTCTGTAAATTTATTAAAAAGGAAAAACTGAAAAATCACACTGGCAGAAGTGTTCAGACCCTTTGCAACAACACTTGAAATTTAGCTCAGGTGCCTCCTATTTCTCTTGATAGTTGCTGAGCTGTTTCTACACCTTGATTGGAGTCCACCTGTGGTAAATTAAATTGATTGGACGTGATTTGGAAAGGCACACACCTCTCTATAGAAGGGCTCACAGCTGACAATGCATACTGAATCAGAGCAAAAGCCAGGAGGTCAAAGGAACTGCCTGCAGAGCTCAGAGACAAGATTATTGCAAGGCACAGATCTGGGGAAGCCTACAAAAACATTTCTGCTGCACTGAAGGTTCCCAAGAGCACAGCGGCCTTCATAATTCTCAAATGGAAGAAGTTTGGCACAACCAGGACTTTTCCAAGAGCTGATCACCCGGCCAAACTGAGCAATTGGAGGAGAAGAGCCTCAGTAAGAGAGGTGACCAAGAACCCAATGGTCACTCTGACTGAGCTCCAGACAACCTGTGTGGAGATGGACAAAGTTTCAGAAGGACAACCATCGCTGCAGCCCTCCACCGATCTATCTGGGCTTTCTGGCAGAGTGGTTAGACAGAAGCCTCTCCTCAGTGCAAAACACATGAAAGCCTGCTTGGAGTTTGCAAAAAAGCACCTGAAGGACTCTCTGTGAGGAACAAGATTCTCTGGTCTGATGAAACCAAGATTGAACTGTTTGGCCTCAATTCTAAATGTTATGTCTGGAGGAAACCAGGCACCGCTTATCACCTGCCCAATACCATCCGAACAGTGAAGCATGGTGGTGGCAGCATCATGCTATGGGGGTGTTTTTCAGCAGCAGGGACTGGGAGACTGGTCAGGGTTGAGGGAAAGCTGAACGGAGCAAAGTACAGAGATATCCTCAATGAAAACCTGTTCCACAGCGCTCAGGACCTCAGACTGGGCCGAAGGTTCACCTTTCAACATGACAACGATCCTAAGCACACAGCCAAGACAACACAGGAATGGCTTAGGGACAACTCTGTGAATGTCCTAGAGTGGCCCAGCCAGAGCCCTGACCTGAACCCTAATGAACATCTCTGGAGAGACCTGAAAATGGCTGTCCACTGACGGTCCCCATCCAACCTGATTGAGCTTGAGAGGATTTGCAAAGAAGAATGACAGAAAATCCTCCAATCCAGGTGTGCAAAGCTTGTTGCGTCATACCGAAAAAGACTCGAGGCTGTAATTGTTGCCAAAGGTGCTTCAACAAAGTACTGAGTAAAGGATCTGAATACTTATGCCAATGTGATATTTCAGTTTTTCCTTTTTATTAAATTTACAGACATTTCTAAAATTCTGTTTTCACGTTGTCATTATGGGGTACTGAGTGTAGATTAATGAGAAAAAAAATGAATTTGAATGATTGTAGTATCAGGCTGCAACATAACAAAACTGAAAAAAGTGAAGGGGGTCTGAATACTTTCTGAATGCACTATAACTCAGCCTTGTACTGAACTTATTCAAAAATATCCACTCTCTTATCACAGATCCATGACCCTTAAGGAAATATAGTGGGCAAATGTAGAGCACTTTTAACTTCCATAAATTCCAGTGTGTGAGATTTAAGCATATGCTTTTCTTTTATGGACCACAATGGCCCTATAAAGTATTTAGCCGTGGCTGGATTACCCAATGTGACTGACAAAGGTCACTGAATCGATTTTTAAAGAGATTATAAAACCTACTTTTAAATTAAAAAAAGTGACTTCTGAGGTCAAGGATTACAGATATAACACAACAGGTTATGCTTATTTTTTATTATTAAAATTAGTAGATTGAAGCAGCATGCATTTTTATGTCAAGATAACTCTCTCCTATTCAATAATGTAGAGCTTTTGCTTTTGGAAATATATGCCATCAAGAAAGGGATCTTGCTTAGCTTTTTTATATGAATGTAGTAAATTACAAGAGAAATCCTTAATTTTACAATTGCTCCCCAACTAGGTATAAATTATGCCATGCAAAAGTCACACAGGTTGCATACTCATAAGTTCTATACTACTTTCTATATAGAAAAATAGCTATATGTGTTGTTTGTTATAAGAAATGGCAAATGGGAAATAGAACATTGGGAGATATATTTGTTAATTGATTAGATCATTGCCAAATGGGCTCCTTTGGGCTATGTAAATTTTTACCTTTGTAGTGTGGCAGTAACACACTTACTGCTTCTGGCTGTAATCGTGCTGGAAGTTATTTGATAGAATTATACTGAGCAAAACATAGCTAATATGAAACTTAAGAATTTGAAAATGACCACTACATTTTGCTTGTTTTCAATAATTACTGATTAAAATTGTTTGGATGACAAAATATTCAAAAGATATTATCTAAGGAACACAAATGATTTACATAACTTTTTACAGAGTACAAAAAAAATGACAGGTCCCTGCCTGACGTTTATCATTTAAAATAATACAGGGCATCAATAAAGGGAAAGAGAATAGAGGCCATTTCCTCACTAGTGATTAACAGTAACTTATACCATCACTCACCCATTGCTGTGCCAATACAACAGTAATGAAGGCAGGCTTTACAGAGTCATGATGAGGACTGGATGATGTTTTAAAACCCTAAACGAGCTCATACATACAGGGAATGCAGGAGAGATGATCCCCTTGGGGTTCACAAGAACATGGAGCCTTGTGGTTTTCTTTGTTGTCTACCCCTTGTCCCATACCTTCAACAAGTCTGATTGTGCGGAGTCACAAGGAGTCACAGAGGAGGAATGCCATAGAAGGTAGCAGAGAGCAAGTCAGATGTCACCACTGCTGCCAGGCTTCTCTTCCAGAATAGGCCACCTCCGAACTCTCTTCACCATTGCTCTTAAGTCTTATTGAATCCACCAAAGAAGTGACTTATCTGACCCGTGGCAGTCAGACTTCAGGCCAGAGTACAGCACAGATCTGCACTGGTTACATTTGTGGATGTCTTTGGAGAGACCAAGATCAGGGCAGTGCAACCCTCTGGGTCCTCAATTTCATGGCAGCTTTTGATACAATTGACCATGTTACACTTCTAGATTATCTCTGTGGGATTGAAGTGGGAGGCATTGTTCTTTAGTGGTTCCCCTCTTTCCTTGGGGAGTGGTTCCACCTAATGGTGGTAGAGTTGAGATCTGCTTGAGACCTCTATTTTGTGGAGTGCCTCGGGTTTCTATTTCCGCACTTCTCTTTCATATCTACATGAAAACACTGGGGAAGGACCCTGCACTCTCTTTCCTTGGCCTTCCTGCATTTGCACTTGCACACCTCACACCCTCTTTCCCCAGCCTCCCTGCAATTGCATGTATCCCATGCCCTCATTCCCTGGCCTTTGTGAACTTGCGCCGCACGGAGCACCCCCTCCTCCGACTCACATGCAGCCTGTGCTGGGCCTTCCCTACCCCCTTGCGGCACCCCTGTGCTCCTTACCCAGAACTCCCTCCACTTCCTGCTTAATGACCTGCGTGTTTTGGGTTATGAGGACAACTGGGACAGCCTGGATTGTTGTTGCTAAATGATGTGGTCATGTGATATTGTGCTTTATGATCGCACTGCTTAGTGACAGCAATCCTGGTCTCAACTGCAGTTGTAACTTGAGGACTATCTCCACCCCAATATACCTGGGTGATCCTCCTGCTTCAGGAACTGCATTGGTTGCCAGTGAACTTCTGGGTGCTGGTGCCTTTAAAGCCATACATGGCTTCATTTTTCATTTCATCTTTGGGGACGCGGTGGTGCAGCAGCTTAATGATGCTGAAAGTTGCCGGCCAGAAATGGTCGACACTTCAGCAGTTCGAGCCCAGCTTCGCGCAGCAGAGTGAGCTACTGCTTCCTCTCCCAGTTCCTGTCAACCCAACAGTTCGAAAACTTATGTGAGTAGATAAATGGGTACTCTCACTCCGGTGGGAGGAAAAATGCTGGCGGTGCCTTGCAAAAGGAGTCGGGAGCAGTTGCTGGTAGCACGGAAGCCGCGCTTGCCCGAAAAAGGCACGAAGCAACGGAAACCCCGTCTTCTGCGCTCACTAGCTGGGCTCTGCTCTAGGAAGGAGGCACTGGCAAACCACTTCTGAAACACCTTGCCTTGAAAACTGCAAGGACTCGTCCAAAGCAGTCACTGCAGAGTCGGTAATGACTGAGTGCAGATAAAAAAAAAAAAAAAAGGCTTCAGACCAGGCTATCTGGGGGCCTGCTCTTTCTGCACTGATCTGCCCATCCCATCAGTACCAATACAGTCACCTCCCTCTGGGTCCCACCTACATTAAAATATCCTCTGATGGGATCCCAGAAATGGACATTTTTTAGTTGCCATACTTTGGAATTCCTTCTCTGTGGAGATCCAGTTGGCATGCTCTGATGAAGATCTGAAACTAGTGAGTGCATAATTTTGTCTACTGTTGATAGTTTTGATAGTTGTTAGTTCTATTAATATTACACACAGGTTTAATTATTATTTTTGAGGTGACTGTTTTTTGTTTATGAATTGATTTTGATTGTCAACTGCTCAAGGCCTTCGGAAATGGCATTACAAAAGTAGTAAATAAAATGGGGGGGGGTGTGTGACTCTTGCAATAGCCTTAATTGATTTGCAGCTCTGAACCAGCCTAAACCTCTCTCTCCAAATCACACACACTGTGTTTCCATGACAGACTGAACTATAAATTACCTGAGTCACATTTCAGTCTTGTGTGTTGTGTAAACCTTGCATGCGTGATAGTTTATAGTTCAATGTGACATGGATACCCAGAAAATTGGATTAGCAGAAGAAACTATGTCTCTGTTAATAATGGGGTAAGCCTGTGGTATGAACACATCTGCAAAATCGCCAAATGAATGAATTTAAAATATGAACTTCATTTTTACATTTCATTTTTAATCTTCTGCCTCAAAGCAAACCTGAACGCATCAATTCTCCACAGGCTGCTTCCTTCCTTCCATGGAGTCACTGAGTTACCTTAGTGTAGTTTAGTCTTTAATACAAATGATCAATTTTTTCTATTGGAAACGGTACACAGCCCGATTAAAGTAGGAGCTCCATCTAGGCTGATCTGAGAATAGTAAGCCACTTCAAATTCACTGAAGCTTACTTCCCAATAATTACATGAACAAAATAAGTCTCAGAGGGTTTTAATTTTTTAAAATATCAGATATCCTTTAAAGGCTAGGCTATTGGTTGATTTAAATCCAGTATGACCTCAGGATAAGTGAGTTAAAAATGTGGCCTTATGAAATAATTTCTTTCCCCTCACTTCCAAGAAAGTAGATGACATAGGTGATTTAATCTCTTATTTAAGGGAGAACAGAAGAGGAAGAGAAGCTTAGGTCCTGATCCAAATCTCTGTGAAAGTCCAATTTATTTCCAGTGGGAGATCAAACACCTGCTACAGACTATACTGAATGTTTTTTCTAGATTTTTTTATCCCTTTATTATTTTTTAAATAACTCAAGGCAGCGAACATACCTAATACTCCTTCCTCCTCCTATTTTCCCCACAACAACCTTGTGAGGTGAGCTGGGCTGAGAGAGAGTGACTGGGCCAAAGTCACCCAGCCAACTTTCATGTCTAAGGCAGGACTAGAACTCAGAGCCTCCTGGTTTCTAGTCTGGTGCCTTAACCACTACACCAAGCTGGCTGGCTGGCTGGCTTTCTCTCTCTCGCCTTCCCTCCCTCCCTCTCTCTTTTTGGTGAGGTTTTCAAAGACTCCAGTACAGTCAAAAGACATCTTACTTGAGACTTACTTCCAAGAAACCACATTTGTTTGACACTTTCCAGATGGATGGTATTTCTAAGGCTTTCCCTATCATCAGCTTTTGTGTTCTTCCTCCATCCTTGAATCAACAACAGAATTTAAAGGAGCAAGAAATAAGAAGAATGGCAAGACCTTGCAGGCACAGACCAAGTACTTATACTGGATTGACAAATGGAAAGATTTATCTTGCCCAAAGGATGGGAAAGACTGAGTAGCAGAGCTCTATACAGAAATAAGAGAATGGAAGGTGAACAGTAGAAGACTAGAGAGGATGAGGCTGCAGTAATTAAAATAGGAGTTCATCACCTTTTGAACTAGAATTTTCAACAAAGGTCTGAGGCTGTATTCACAACATGTTTACAGTATGTTTCCATAACATTGTTTCAGTTAATGAGGCTGTAATCAAATTAATTTCAGTTCTATTATTCTCACACACTACGGTCAAGTCAACTCATTGTTCTTGCTACTACTCTGATGCCCCCATGCTGACTACTTTGTAATAGAGACCCAGGAGGTAGGACAAACTGCAGCAGCTGCCCCATATGGGTGGTTGAGTATTTTTTTTTATTTGAAAGCGCTAGGAACTTCACACAGCTGAGTGCAGTGGAGATGACAATGAATTTATTGACTGGGTGCTGACTTTGATTGCATCAATCCCTCAGGTATCCCAAAACAAAGCATGAATCTGGGTGGGGGAAGAAGAATTGACTGACTTTTGCCTTATTAAATTTAAAACAACTGCCTACTAGCACTGCCCATATGTCTCCATATTTATTAGATGAGCAGCACAGTATTTCACCTTCATGTATCCTGTACATCCTCAACATCAGTGTTGAGATGTCTGCCTCTTTTCCATATTGAGTAAGATGTTTCTTGGGTCATTGTCTTTTTTGAAGAGGGCGAAAAGTTTCAGGTCTTTACCAAAGATCTATTGCAGCTCAAATCTCTATATAATTCTCCATGACCAGGATAACATGCTCCATTTTTTCTATGACTGCTCAGTTACACATTTTGCCTGAAGATGGTTCAAAACACAAGCTCCTTCCTTCCTTCCTTCCTTCCTTCCTTCCTTCCTTCCTTCCTTCCTCCCTCCCTCCCTCCCCCCCTCCCTCCCTCGTTTCATCAGTGCCACTGCTTCCAAACAAAGTGAGGTGTTTTTTTTTACTACCCTTCTTCTGAAAAGTTGAGGCTCTTCCAAGAGGAAGGGCCACACACAATTGTCTTTTTCCTTTCCCCTTGGTGTTTTGTTGTTAAACCTATCCATCTGCCACATGTCACTTACTGATAAGAAGTGCCCAGTTTAAAATCCCCAGTTGTAAATAGATGTGGGCTGACATAATTAATGTCTATCCCACGACCCAATTTGAATTACAAAGTCAAAGCAATTTGAAAATCAGCCTCAGTGTGATTAACATTAGTACACACAGGCAGTCTATAAATTCCATAGCCCCAGGAATTATTTAAATTATCTGAAAATGAATGAAAATTAGGGCAAGATGTCTTTCAGGAAAATAGAAGGCAGAAGTGGGGCGTCTGAGATAAACTAAATAGTCCCTTGAGATAAACATTCTTGAGCCCAGTAATACCAATGGCTCTAGGCCACTGCAGGTCTCTAACGTCTAACAGAGTTGCCAGGCTGTTATCTGCTCTGCCACCACCACCACCACCACTGTACCAGAATAAATCCTGTTATCTGATAAAGCCTACTATGGCAAAGATCACTCTTGCAAATGGGATTTTTTCACACTGGGTACATTCTCTCAGCATGGAGATGCCACGCTCTATACTCTCTAGAGTCCATTGCGGAAGTTGGGAACTAGACACCATCTTGCAAGGCTAGCAGACCTACTGCTTTCGTATGGAAATGTGGTAATAATGGAAAAGTCTGGCTGTAGATGGCAATGCTTGCTGTTATTAGGGTTATTCTCTTACAATCTGTCTTTTTCTTGAATAATATTATGTTTATTATTTTAAATTTCTACTTGCTGTTTGGAGCTAAACACTGCAAAGACAAGATTCCGTTAAATGGGAGATGACTGCATAAAGTTATAATATTAAGGCAGAAATGACTGAGATACTTTGTAATAATGAAAGTATAATTTAGAAAACCTACCCAAAATTGAAAATTAGTTTTTTTTTCATCAACTAGCAAATTATACATATGAATGAATGGTAGCCCATTGACCACAATAATGATCTGAATTTGATGCATAATAAATACCTGCATCCAAATTCCAAACCTATACTAGACAGCTGAACATGCTCTCAAGCACACTGGACACAAAATCCTATTTGAAAACACAGAGATACTGGACAACACCAACAGCCACTATACCAGGCTATACCGGGAAGTCATTGAGATTCACAAACACCAGCACAGTTTCAATAAAAAAGAGGAGAGTCTAAAAATCAACAAAACCTGGCTACTAATCCTGAAAAATACAGCCTGCGAAAGGTCAAGGAACTCAGCTCAACCACCAGGACATGTGAACAGTTCACACAATGAACTTGCTAATCACCCCCAGCAGCCCCCTCGTTAGCAATTCAATAGAAGAAAAAACCCTGCCTAATCCCCAGGAAGATACACACAGATTCTGACACCAAAACAAGCAGCCACTCAGTAACCCAACCCCCCCACACACCCCCAATCCCCCCTTCCCCCCAATCTCTATAAATACCCACAAAAGGGCCACATCACCCTGGGCACAGAGAGAACTGCTCCTGTCTGTGCTCCTGCACTCTGAAGATGCCAGTCACAGGTGCTGGCGAAACATTAGGAAACAAAACTTCCAGAACACGGCCACACAGCCTGGAAGACCCACACCAGCCACCTATACTAGACAATTTTTTTTTCCAAATGAAATTAAGCAAATTAAGTAATACTACAAATGTGAATTATTCAGCTAAATAAGACCAGTTGAGAAATGGAGATTTCTCGGGGCTGTAAATTAAAGACAAGAAGGGATTTGACATCAGAAGGGTTTCCTATGTATAAATAAAGAAAGTTTTAAAGCAGATAAAAGGACTTTTGACTTTGAACTCTATAAGATTGAATTTGAGGTAGAATTATGTACTAATGATGAACATGTTATTGCTAAGATGTATAAACTTCTATTGAAGTTAGAAGATGAACAAGTCAAAGAATGTATGATAAAATGGGCCAAAAACTTTGGGTATAATACACCAATGGAACAATAGGAGAATATGTGGATGAAAGGACTAAAATTTACATTGTGTTATAATCTTGAAGAGAATGTTTATAAAATGATTTATCATTGGTACTTGTCATCAGGAAATTATCTAAAATGTATGAAGGTATTTCAAATGTATGTTGGAAATGTGAACAATGAAATGGGACTTTTTATCACCTCTGGTGGACTTGTAAAAAAGCTAAAAAAATTTGGATCAAATGCATATCTTAATTCAGAAGTTTTTAAAGATCAATATACAATCGAAACCAGAGACTTTTCTTTTGGGTTTGATGGACTGGAAAAAACTCATGAAACTTTGTTTTTATATATGATAATAGCAGCAAGTCTTTTATATGCACAAAGGTGGAAAAACTTGACATTACCTACAATGGAAGAATGGGTGGTGAAGTTGATGCAGTTGGCAGAGATGGTGAAGCTGACAGCTTTGATTAGAGAAAAGACATTGAGTAATTTTAATGCTAATTGGAAGTCTTTTTTGGACTTTTTGCATGAAACAGAAAAAAATGAAATGTTGTATGGATTTGATGATTAGTATCAATATTGGATAAAAGAAAAAAATGAAAGTTATGTTGTAAACTTAGAGTAAGAGTTTAGTGTAAATTGTTACTTATATCTGTTGTGAGGAAAGTCAGAAGTCATTTTTTGTATTTTTTCTTTCCTTTCCCTTTTTTTCTGCACTTTTGATTTTGTTCTCTCCTTTTTCTTATTTTCTTCTTTTTTCATTCTTTATCTTTAATATTAGTTTTTGTTAGTTTTTACTGTCTTTGTCTTAAAATCTAATAAAGTTATTTGAAAAAAAAGAGAAGTGGAGATTTCTTTATTTTTGATGCATAATTTCGTACTTCGTGTTTTTCTTTTTGTGAGGGGATAAACCAGAGTTAGGATTCAACAAACATCTACAAAAGAAAATTATTCATAAATATTAATACTTGTGCTACATTGCAATTATCCCTATTTATCTTTAATCTGAAAAAAAATAACTCCACCTTCAGGACAGGACTGTAAATATATAAACACCTTTGACTAGTCATTCTCTGCCTAGATTAACTGCATTTTCCTTTCCTTTTTTGCAAAATTGAAATTTGTTTTTAGGTTCGCTGGTTTACAGCACAGTTCTAGTCATGGAACTGCAGAACCACTAAATCAGACTAGATAGTGTGCCGCAAACCAAGAAGAAGAGGGGTATATTAATAATAAAATCTTGCCCAAAGGAAGAACGAATTGATGATTCACTCTGAATGGCTAAATTTAATAAAGCAAATAAACCAATTCCCTCTCCTATAAAAAATAAAATACAGCAAGTGCAAATAAAATCTTGATTTCTTTCTGCCTAGTTCTCTCTTCCTTGTGGAATTACTTTTTCAGTAGAGCAACTTCACTTTTTCTATTTTTAACCATGCACAAATGTATTTCTACCCTTTTACTTAAAGGTAAATATGCTAGTTAATGATGAAGTACTAATGGATTCCAGAAATCTGGCATGGAAGTCTGCCTTCTTGCCCACAGTAACAAAGGTATTCACAATCTCTCTTTAAAAAAATGACTTTCTTTTTTTTTAAAAAAAAATCCCCTTTTTTCTCCTCTCTCGCAGACAAATATTTGAATTAATTCTTATGAAATGAAGCCCTGAAGTATGAGTTTGCTAAGAATACATATTTTGGGAACTGTCCTTTATTTTAGATTATGCATTAATAATTATGTATTTATTAGAATGATTTTTATACTGACCACCCTAGAGATTATATGTAAATAATGAATGATTGTTTACATTTAAAACCTATATGCTCTGACAGAAATTCCAACATTTACAATGAAAATATAAATGCCAAACTGACAATGAGAGAATGTGTAATCTATGCAAGTTTTCTTTCAACAAAATTACATAGAAAAGACCCAGAGCATACCAAATGACAGAAAGTGGCAATTCAATACAACTTCCAGAATGAATGCTACTGCAACAAGTCCAACAACAACAGAAAAATGATGTGAGACAGACCTGGCATGGATTGGATACATTTCTACTTAGTGGAAGATATCTTGGAATAATACTTAAAGAGTGTGCAAATAGCTGAGTTTGCAAAGCTAAGCACATCATAGCAGTTGCCTGTGCAAAACCATGGTGAAAACCACTCCTTTTTTCATGGATGCTATATAAAGACTCCTATATGGCAGCTTCAGTGGTATGAGATGCCAGTCATCCGTAGATTCTGACCCCCAGGGATGAGGAAATTGGGAGAGGAGCATGGCATGGCAGTTTTTACTTGGAGCCGAAGGAAGACTGCTTTCCGATACAATCTCAATAAGACATGAAGTAAATGTTAATAACGTTTATGAATTACTTTCACAGAAGACAGCTGGGAGAATGGTAAGTAGCTGAAAAGCACAAATCACTTAAGTACATGTGCACAAAAATCTTTTGCAGAACTCCATCTAATCAAAAGTTCTGCAGGAACAAAATATGATGTTTTATATAATGCTTGTAAATTCTAGTTCTGCTATTCAACAGTTCAGAATTTTACACGTCAAAGAAGAAGAGTTTGCCATTAGTAAAAAAAACAAAAAACAAAATCCATTCCTCTATGGTCTTAATGGGAGAAGTTGGTAGAACAGAAACATTTTATGTTTTCAAAAGTAAGCAACTGAGCAGACTAGTAGCAAATGAACTTTTGTCAAGGGGAATGTCTATCATGTGGAATGCTGCACACAGACAGGGTGCATTCTATGTTAACAAAATGAAATTCATCTCCTGTATTAGAGTGTCCAAATTTTGTCAAGGCCAGTTTGGATTCAGAAGAGTCTGAGCTGGAAGATGCTGCATTTGATGCACCTGATGAACACCCGGAATTGCGGGAGGGTACTGGACAAATGTCAGTCTCATGAATAGCCTAGCAATCAGGGGAACATGATGAGGGGCTGGATCCAGGATCTCCCCCCAGCCCTAGAGCACCCTTGTGCAGTGTGCCAAGGAGTGCAGAGGCATTTTGCATGGCTTCTCACCTGTCAAGGTTGTTCCTCCCTTGATTGTCTACACCCACAGCAGATCCTATTGAAGAACTATCGTTGCCAGCAACCTTCTGTTGGAAACAACCGCTTCGCTTACCGGAATGCTATGCGTTTGTCTCCTGAACCTGTTGCCTGTGGAAGCTTTGCTCCATGGAACCTGGGCCAACTGACAACTTATCTTTGGACTCCTAGACTCCTGGATGATAACCTGACTACTGTATGCTGGCTGGGGAATTCTGGTAGTTGACGCCCACACATCTTAAAGTTGCTGAGATTGAGAAACCCTGCTCTAGGGACTGGCATTTTGTTGCTTTATGGGTGTGCTTGGACACACTGCCTGGTTGCCTTTGCTTGAAATTGTCTTTCAGTTAAACTCCTTGGTGTGCATGTGTGAGACTGGCTTGGGACAGGTCAAGAATGATCAATAACAGGTAGTGGTTTCACATGATATCAAAGGTAGAGTAGGTCACCTGAGGCCTTTTTGCAGCCCCTGGAGCCACCTTCGGCCTTATCTGTTAAAAATCAGGAAAACAATTGTAATGTAAGGCCTAAAATTGCTTAAACATACATATTTAAACAAGCTCCTCAGACTTTTTCTGAAATTCAAGAGAAAAAAACTGGCCCCATGCACTTTGTGTCATCAGTCCATTCACTACAGCTCTCAATCTCCTCCCCCCCCCCAAAAAAGCACAGCCCCTGGCTATTAAAAGATTGCTCATATCTTAGGAATGAATCAACAGCAAGGTTTTCAAGGAATGTGAAAATGCTGATGGCAAAGGCTAAGCAGGAAGAGATCAGGCACAGTTAATTTCACAGGACAGATGCACACTAACAGCTTGCTTTGGTTTTTGACATATCCAAACACAGCATTACTGAAAGTCATAGGCTACATGTAACTTCTGGTACAAGGAAGTCACTCTAACTCTCTGGTGATGGTTGTTTCTAAACCAAATTACCCCCAGTTCCGGGCTTCTCCCAGGGATCAGTCGGAAAGGTGCTCTGCTAGCTTACTGATATTAAGCACTAGCAGCCTGGTTCCATTTTGGTTCAAGGGTAGCTGTTGTACAAATATCCCAAAATGTCCACCAGTGTCTACTTCACTTCTCTTCTTGATATCATTGTCTAATTCATATAGTGAAACCTCTCAGTTCTGCCTTGCCAATGGATTCTTGTTAAATAAACAGCATTTAAAGGAAGCTATCTTGCAGGCCATGTGTGTCAACTTCTTACAGTACTAAGCAGTGACAGATAAATCTTACAAGCCCACATAAATACACGTCTTCAAATCATCGATACCATTCTCTCTAGCCCTGCATTACCTACTAGCTTTTTAAAATAAAGCACAAACTCCATCACTTTTGCACAAGAAGCCAAGCTACCACGTGGTTTATATGTCCGTTACCCATTTTTCTGTGATTTTATTGCATCACCCACTATTACAAACATGCCTGGAGCCATTCCCATGATATAACAGCCTATTATTAAAATGAATTATTTTTCAGTGTTTTACTCTCCCTTGGAGTGATCTCATCCTTGCTAAAGACTTGTTGATTAAAAAGGGAATGTTTTATTTGCAATAAAGACTTATGAGAAACAAAGCACTTATTTCTATAATATAGTTGCTTTCTGCTAGCCCCAAAGCAAAAAGGAATTTTTGAAATGCCCATTCCTCTTTGTGATAGGATGGATTTTCACTTTATACTCACCTGCATCCAGACTACCAGTTGCTGCTACCCAACCCACGACTGGAGGAACGGCACCAACCACAGCTCCTACCCACGTATTCACAATGCTAATTCTTTTTAGAGGCGTATAGCAGCAGGAGTACAGGAAAATGTTGAAGGCTCCTAAGGCACCAATAAGAGGATTTACTCCAAGGATCAGCAAGGTTATTGCTGGAACTGCACAGCAGATTCCGAAGGAGACGGCAAGTAGAGGACTGTTTAAAAACAAGAACAAAGAATTTGGAAGATATCAGTAAAGGACCTAAGACCAACATATATTAGAGTTTTCTCTTGCCTAAACTTTCCACATTTTTAAGCTAGAACAATGATGACAATCAGCATCTGTAGAAGTGTGCATCTTTAGTGGCATACTTAAGTAACCAGAAAGACAGACCACCAGATGAAAAAGAAAGACAAAACATATTGCACCCTTACTTTGCTTCCTTGCTTCTTCCATAGCATGATGGAAGTATGGGAAATCTGGTACTTAATCTCTGTAGGCAGATTAAGTAGATGTAGACAGATGAAAATAAGTGTGATTTGCATTAAATATATTACGTGTTAAACATCCATCCTGAAATTCAGATATTGCTTCTACATAGTTATACACATATTTCCTGCACTAAATTTTAATTACACCATGCACTGCTTTATAGAAATCTGTACTCAAAATGTATTTCCCTGGGAAAAAAATAATTTATCAAAACTCTAAACTATGGGTTTTATTAGTGTTCCAACCATAACTATGTCAACTCTCAAAGTACGGAAGAAATTATTTTTAATAACACATCTAAACATTTGGTGTGGATTTTTATAGTCCCACACAGACCACTCACTTCATAGTGTTTATTCAGAAACGCAAAATAACCCTAGGACTGGCTCTGCAAAAATCTTGTTAGAACGCTAAGGAAGAGATGTCTGCCTTTAATTTAACTTTTAATTAAATGGACCAAGCCAACAATTTGATAAACTGAAACATGATTTGACCTGTTTTACAAGCCCAACTGTGGATTTTGCTAATTTAATTTAGTGGATTGCAATGTTTATTACATTTTTTTCACAGGCTTTTGAGCCAAGAAAACTATACGCAGCTTTCAATGAAAACATGTGAAACACTAACACAGGGGCCTAATTTCACACAAGAGTGTAAACTATGACAGAATATGGTTATATGACAAGCTTTATTGTGTGAACCCACCACTTGCAAATGGAGGCAAGCCTATTGATTGATTAATCCTGCCTCAACGGGATGTCTGAACTGACCCAATTCAAGCCATTAGCAAATGTTAAAGATAGTATTTTTGCTGAATGGGCTGAGAAGGAATGACTCTAACAAGAAAGAAGAAACAGCCTGCAATTCTGTTTATTCCTTTGGGTAATGTTACAGTTTTTCTGTTGCACAAAAGCAGGAATTAAACAAAGTTTCTCCTTACAATGGAAATAGAAAGCAGTAAATAAGGTCCTAGCCCTGTTGGAAATCTGCCTACTTTGATTACAGGTCCTGTACCATCAAGGTTGGGGAGGAGGGGCTGCTGTGATCATTGCAGTGACAGGTAGCATTGTCTCAGGTGACTAACTGTGAGCGTCTATGGCTGAAACTGGGCTGCAGAGATAAGGTAGAGCTGCTGCTGGTGTACTGAACCCTTAGCTGCTCGGCAGCAGCTCTTCAGACCTCCTGGATCTCATCTCAGACCTGCTGTTGGAGTCCCTAAGGCTTATGATCCTGGGTAACCTTAATTTTCTTGCCCTAGAAGGGGACTCTGGAGTGGCTCATGAGTTCATGGCCTCCATGGTGAAAATGAGCTTATCATAAATAATAGTAGCCCTGAGCTGGGCTGCCTGTTAGGAATCTGTGGATGCCATGGGTAAGGAAGCTCTTGTGACAGTAACTCATGCCCTGATCACTACATGCAATGTGATCTGTCTGGGGCTGCCTTTGAACATGACTCAGAAGCTGTAACTGGTGCAGAATGTAGTAACCAGAATACAGCTGGGGAAACCCACTACTATAGAATTACATGCATTCTGAGGTTGCTGCACTGACCACCAGTAGGCTTCTAGGCCCAGTTCAAAATGCTAGATATCACCAATATAGCCCTATACAGCATGGCCCCGAGATACATCAGGCACTGTCTTGCCAGCTGTGTTTCTCCCCATCTGGTCTGAACATCTATCTACAGAAGACCTGTTGAGTCTCGCCACCACAGGAGGTACAAGGGATATAGATTAGGTGACAGGGCTTCTCTGTAACAGCCTCGCATTTTGAAATATGCTGTCTCTGAGGTATGGTTGGCCCCAACTCTTGTCCATTCTGAAGGCCCTGAAGACCATTTTATTCCAATAGCCTTTGGCCCATAATGTGACTACAGGCAACCAATGAATTAGTTTTATTTTTTACTGGAGGCTGGAATATTATTCTTTTTTGTGTTATATTCTGCTTTGTTGTGTACTACCCTGAGTCTTGTGAATGTGAAATAAATTAAGTAAAAACACTGAAGCAGATTTGATCAGCTGCTTGGTGAGTCTTAAGGTTCATTATTAGTCTTGAAGTAGAAGAGTTAAAGTGGATTTTTGCTTTTAATAGTTAGATAAATTGTCTCAATTTATTCTGTCCTGAATCATAGAACTGTTTTTTTTTTAAATCTGTATTTCCAAACATCTGCTTTGTAGCCTCTGTTTGAGAAAAACTGATAAAATATTTTGGCTTGTGTTGCTGCATATAATTCAGTATAGCAAATGCAAGCTATGTAATGCAGCTTTGAAAATAACCTTACTTTTCAGTTAATAACCAACATTAACAATACACATGAACACATACAAATACTAATAAAGATATCACTAAGATTTACTGATATTATACAAAGCAAGCTATAAGTGATTGCAAATCTCTTTTTAATGTCAGCAGGGTGAGAATCTTCAGGCAGAGTGAGAGAAACTGATTTTGCCTCTTCGTTTAGTTCTTTGCCATTGACAGAATAGTTATGGGATATGTCTTTTTCACACTGGACTTTGTAATTAATCCAACCTATAAAAATATATTTATTTTCAAAAGTTTCTAAAACCAAGCATGAGATTAAAGATTAACCTACACCCTATGCAAATCCTTTAGGTGAAGTTAAAAGAGTTTAAATAAGGCCAGGTATGTTGGTCAACAAAAATGTGTAGATTTCTGGTAATATGTGCTTTACAATTTCTCTCAATGATCCACTCAGGCTGACGAAAACACCAATGTAGTAACAATAATATGGATCATTCCAGGAATACTTTTTAAAAAGAAGAAGAAGAAAAAAATCTGTTTTTGTAGCTTTGCAAGAAAGTTATCAGACCCTGAGGCACTAGGCCATATTTTTGATGCCATTTAATTGTTACCAGATGCATTTCACCTTTAAGCAGATCCTTCTGTATCCAAAAATTGAGCTTGGAGGTTTGGATGGTTCTCAAAATCAAGACTAGTGAATACTGTAGTGTAGTTTTGATTGTTGGGAGAACTATATGAAAATTCAACTTTTTCCAGGCTTATGTGGTGGCATAAGCTACTCCTGGTTGTCTTGGGATGTTATTGCATGCACAGCCACTTGGAAAAATGATGTGGCTGCTTTAATTATTTGAACGGCTTACACAGCCCTAATAAATATCTGGTGTTACTAGTATTGCATATAAAAAGAGGCTGGGTTGCAATGAAACTAAGGGTTTCTATGAGTGTTGTGTGCATGTAAAAGACTTTGTTTTGACATCCTTACTGAAATGAAAGCAACCAGATTTAACCTAGGATTCAGTAATGCACTGGCTTAGAGATCATTGTACCTTCATCTCTTGATAACAATTAACTAATAAAACATGGCAATTGACTTGTTACCTACACAGATGGAAACTTAATAAGGTTTTAGGAGCATGCTTGCCTAATGTATTTTATAGAAACATAAGCAATTAGCATGTTAAAATCTATAAGATTTCATTCAACTAAAGAGTAGCTTTCTTGAAGTGCCTTATAATGCAACTAATGTGCTACAATCTGTTCATCTCTTAAAACAAACAAAACCTAAACCCAAACAAGAATGCGAAAAGCAGTATCCACTCTGAATGATGCTGAAGGAAAATCTATGCTGTCTAACAATGGGTTTCATATGTAGAGTATCAGTGATACCATATCATACACATACTGTTGCTATTTTTGTTGAAACTGCTTCTCTCAGGGGGAAAAATGCTTATTATGGTACCTGAAACACATTACCAGGATGGAATTTTGTCTTCTGAATAGAGAACCTTCTTCAAAAATCTTATACATTTTATTTATTTATAATTATATGCATTGTATTCTCCATGAACAAGTTTATGGCAGAGGAGGTGTAACTGGCCAAAGAGAACTGCTCATCTGGTTCCATGGGGTTACAGGAGTCATCTGCTTTATAGGGCCAAACAGGTTTGGACCACTAGTCAAAAATAAATAATTTTTCACATCTTACAAAATCATCTCAGTGAAGGGCTGATTATACTGTGTGGAAAAAACAGTGTCACAGGCTTGCAATATGACTGAATTAAGCAAATACAGGTACTAGCCTGTGATGGTGCTGGTTAAAATTTACCCTTTTTTAAAATCCATAAAAGCTACTGTGTACAAATATGTTTGGTTACTGCAATGAGTGATTCACAAGTAGAGCTTAATAATAGAAGCCATTTGAACTGGCAATATATAAAACTCAAAGCACTTTCTACGTGGAACAAATATCTGCATTTTGTATAATATGGAATACTTTCTCCCATAAAACACCAACTATCCAACACTTAATTCTAGAAGGAAAAATTCAACTCAGGTTCAAAGTCTACAGTAGATAAAAAAAAAAAAAAAGAGCAAGTTTACTCTGGCAAATTCAATGCAGTCACTCTGAAGAGTATTTGTGTGACAGTGACAGACCCCGCAGGGTACAATATGTTCCATTTCCCTGAGTGTAACATCTGTTCAGTTGACAAGTCTCAAGCAGATTTTTCTGTTTGCAGACATAGCCTGGGACCTGATAATCCAGCTGGTGTATTCTGTTTCTAAATCACCAGTTATAACAAAGTGGTAAGCAAGAATTATGACAAATCTTTGATGAGACATGAAGAGGATATATTCTGCACACTTGAGGTAAGGCAAAAGAGAGTCAAAGCTAGCTCATATCCATAAAATACGTAAATCTCAGGCAAACATACACAGCTGTTTCTGACATTCCTCTGAATCATCTCCATTTACTCCCAAGGTGCCTAAAGGCAAACAACTAGTTCTTGCTGAAAACAGAGATAGATATTATTTTATAGAACAGGTTATTCTAATTTGCTTTCATAATTATCAATGAAACTCCATGATACTACTAATTACCCAAAGCATAGCATATCCTACCCTATATTCTTTTAAACTCTATTTCAAAAAAGGTACCAAGTCATAGCAGTGACACGGTTTTTGATTATACAATAGTTAATGATGGTAGTACTCCAGAAATTAAATTATGAACATTTATCTTTTTTATTCTAAAAGACAGCAGCTCTTTAAGATCACAGACACAGACTTGGAAGACACAACTCCTTTGATCTTTTCGGTTCTTCTCTCGTAACGTCACACTATTTCCAGAAGGATTCAAATTCTTTTGAAAGGGTCAATATGCAAGACACCAAAAAAAGTAGAGGTGGGAAGAAAGGAATAGAGTTTTCAAGTCTTTTTTTCCACAATGCACAACAAAAGAAAAGCTATGAAGTCCTGACTTGATAGTGTCTACAATAATTAAAGCCCAATCTTATATATTTGTAGTCTAATCCTTTTATTTATTTAAACAGAATCACCACTCCTTGTGGGTAAGAAAAGCTACTCAATGACCTAAAGCAGTTATAAATGACTACAAAAGTAGATAGCATCAAATCAAAAGTCCTTGCCCTGACTCAGGTTTTATTTCATTTGCATCAAAAAAAAAAAAAAAAAAAAATGGAAGTGCCTGGCTAACCACTATAAGAAGCTGTTCATGTATTTCATTTAGTAAGTATTAATTTATATTCCTCCCCCCCCTCTTTTTTTGCTATATCCCTGCCACTTTCTTCATTTGTTCCTGGCCTCTTTTTCTGGCCCTGTCCACTTTCTGAGCGCAGCCTTGGCCTGCCAAACCACGGAAACCTGAATGCCGCACTTGGCGCACTAAAAGGCTGTCTGGCTCTGCTCTGTAACAACAGAACAAACCAGACATTAGCTGGGGAACCACAGCAATTGTGAGAACAGTAATGGTCAATTGTATGATGCCTGTCTTTAATTAAGGTCTTTGGGTCCCCACATTTCTGACCTGGCATGCTGATACCTTGTGTTCACCCACAGAACAAGCTACTGTGGGTGAACCTGACTGCCTCATATGGCTTGGGCTAACTTCTGAGTGAATGATAACGAAGGAAGCATTCATAACAAATTAAGAAGTCACCACAAACATGTGAATCCTGGCAGTTCCCCAGTGCTGAAAGCACACACTAACTTGATCCACATATCACTTCAGGCAGTTATATTTATATGTAGTATAATGCAAACCACATTTACTAGCATTTTCAGGTTGGAAAAATACCGTAGCAGTAACAATAAAAGTGAAACTAATATGGAAGAAATACTCCCGCCCCTCCGCCCCCCATACTAGTACAGTAGCTATTTCATGGAAGATTGTTTTTCTTCAAAATGAAAGAAAACAACAAAAAACAAGCCCATAAGGTAACTCATGCACTGTCAGAATTACAAGAGATTTATCTGGCATCTGTGTAAAATACTGCCATTCACATATCAGCCTAAAGCTTTAAATTGTTATAAAAAAGTATTCATTATGTTCCTCCCTTAATGCAGCGAAAAGGTGGCATTTGTGACCTCCAGAATGTTTGAACACAGATAGGGCAAATATGTTTTAACATTCAATTAGTGGTTTTAATCAGAAATTTTGTTCATGTCTAATGAGATATATCTTCCAATTAAAAGGAAAACATGCTCTAAGCATGAGCATTACTGATTTATTGCCAGAGCCACCTTTTCTTCTTTGATGATTGCACACTCAGGCAATAACAATGACAGCCCTTAAGAGGAGGAACGCTGCTATTGCACTTTCTCTGGCTTTTATATGTTTATGAATGAGCAGGAAAACTGACAACAGATCTGCTCTTTGCAAAGACACAAAATTACATTAACCCAAAGTGTAATGAAGTAAAAGGGCACTCATTTAAGCAAACAAAATAGGCATTACTGAAGGGGTGAGGGGAGAATACTAATATGCATATTCACTGATTCCTCCAGTCACTCATGCAAAAAGGTTCATGACTCATGAAAAGACTGGAGGCTGTTTGGTTTTAAAATTGAAATGCAAAACTAAATTACAGTTTTAATTGAGAACTCAAGCTTCCTTCCATCAATCCTGGGGCTCTGGGTTCCTCTCCACCACTCATGCCTGAAGCATGAGAGATGGTGCTGTCTTTGGTGAGGGTGGCAAAGAATGAGAAAGTCTCAAAGTCCTCTCCCAGGATTTTTGAAAAGCTTCACCTACCCATGCGAATAAATATATAGTATCCTGACTTTACCTTCGGGACATGTAGATTTTTATCAATCTTCACAATGTGGAACTTAATGACAGGCTGGGAAAAATAAGATACAGCAGAAAGTCCTTTATGCATGTTTGCATCAGAACATTGTGCACCTTAGCTGGAATATTTCAACTCAGAACAGAACAGAGGACAGAAACTGGGTAAAGCAAACAACGAATCCCAGATTTACTCCTGCCACAATCTACACATTTCTTTGATCATTCAATATACACCGGCATAAGGATGCAAAAATACCCAACTTGGATGAAAGGTTCAATCCTATGATCAGGGATTGCTCTTAACATCCTCAGCTGTTGCACTTCTATTTTACTGAAAGAGAAATCTCAAAGACTGATTTAAAAAAGGCAAAATGTGTAAATCAGGTGTCATCCTAGAAGATACCAAACAGGTCTGTCACAATAGGGCTTTTAATTCAGGCTGGTTTGGGGCCAGACCTTGTCAGGCAACTCTTTACTACTTACTGATATTTCTGCTGAAATTTCCTTGGCCACACTTCTGAACTGCCAAGAAAGATTAAAGTAATGTGAAAATGACTTCCCCAAGATTTGATGTCAGTAGAGAGCCAGTTTGGTGTAGGGGTTAAGGCACTGGGCTAGAAACTAGGATGCCACTGAGTTCTAGTCCTGCCTGAAGCACAAAGGCATCTGGGTGACTTTGGGCCAGTCACTCTCTCTCAGCTCTAGGAAGGAGGCAATGGCAAGCTACTTCTGAAATCTTGCCAAGAAAACTGCAGAGACTAATCCAGGCAATTGCCAGGAATAATAATAAAAAAGTAATGCTGAGGCACTCTAGCTCAATTATTTGGTCACTGGTATACAACTTCCCTCAGATTTCAAGTCTTCACCATACTTTTAATATCTTTTGTATACTGGACCACTGGGACAACTGTACAGGCATTTGTAATGCATTATTATTATTACTCACTTTAATCTAATATGAAGAAAACAATTACCAATAGAAGAGATAATGTATAAATCTGTTTTATTTATTTTTTAAATGATATGTTAATAGGATTTAATATATTTTTAAAATTTATTTCTGTTATTGTTATGAGCGCTGGGTGTCATCCTTTATGGAGAAAGAAGGATATAAACCCAATAATGAGTATATAAACTAATTGTAAAGTTAATTGGGGCTAAGCATAGGAGAGAAAATTCTCCCATCACAATTTTTATACAAATACGCCTACTTTACACTTCTTTAATTAGCAGAAAGACTGGGAATACACACACATGATTTTGACATTTGCACTTTTAAAAATGTACACCAAAATGCATAGACTGCAATACAAAAACTGCTTGTGAAAGTGCATGAATTACCAATATTCACGCAAATTTTTGTTTTCAGTCGAACATGCACATTGTCATGGAACAGGGGTGGAACATGACCTGTAAATTGAGGAATCTGAGGAAAACAAATGTGATAGAATTGCCAATATCTAACTGATCAAATCAGGCAGCTGTGGACAGGAGGATACACCCAGAACTCAGAAGCATCACCCCTACTAACTCACTGTGCTCTTCCTCACCTTGTCAAAAAGTTGGGCTTATTAAGGTCCAGATTGTGAATAGCTAAAATAGCACATAATGCAGCGAATGCATTCCCAGTTACATTCATCCTAATATAATAGCTAACAAGATGCTTTATTTTGTTAAGTGAGTAATGTGGAATCCCCAAAAACTCATTAGAATCGGTAAAGGGCTTTATGCTTAAAAGCACTTAGGGAAGGAATTCTGACAGACATCATAATATTTAATCTCCTGATAAAGGTTTAACAACCTCAATTGTCTGAAAAGCAGAAATGCCTTTGATGTGCAACGACTTAGAAAGGAAGAATAGTTGAGCTGTTAATACCTCTGTTACTCTATCTGGAAACCAGACTCATCAGCAATAAACTGATGGTGTTCTTGACTTATAGTAAATTATCTGGCTGAGATGGAAGATGCATAATGAAGGCTAAAATCTTCAATATAAAGGTTTATTTGCCCTGTATCTCCACAAATGCTTCTTGAGTAGTGCTCAATATGTAGTTTGGGATGGCAAAACAAAGACATTTTAAGTACTGTTGATTGAATATATGTTTTCAGTTACACTTGGATAGTGTAGTAGGAAAATAACATGAATGCTTGTTAGACTTCTGTACAGTGTAACACACATAGACCTATTAGTACATTGACTGAAATTACAGTATTGTAGAAATATATTTCTCATATCTTTAGTAAAAGGAAGTCTGAAGAGCCAGATTATATTTTTCTTTGTTTTATTATTATTTTTTCTTTATTATTTTTTTTCTTTTAACATAGTTCTGAAGAACTCCACATTTCATATGAGGGCAGTGTGTATTTGTGTATTTAACTTTTTATTTCTATTAATAAAAATCCAACTACAGGACTCTTTCTTTTCATATGTAAAAAGCAAGTTAGGGAATGTTAAGCCAGCTAACAATACAGGATGAAAGTTTCATCTTCTTGCAGTCTCATTTTTGTTCATGTATTAAGTATAACCTCATGGAAGTACAACAAAGCAAGATAAAATAGCTAATCCACAGGTTTTCTTATTTCGTATCAGGCTTTTAGATTTTCCCTATAGGTAGGCACAGCAAATGTATTTATTTCATCCTTCATTCTCAGAAACTATTAGCTAGAAGTCAATGTTAAATAAGAATTCCCACTTTCATTTCCAACATTCCTCCAAAAATTGCTTAATAGGCTATGGGTATTTGGGCTCCACAACAGTCATTATTTTACCTCTGATCAATGATTTAAAGTAACTGCAACTCAGAAGTTGACTGGAACAATGGCATTGTAGTGGTGGGAACAACGGGAATCTGATTCTTAACTTTCCTACTCTACTGCAAATTCATATACTCCAGGTACCCATGCAATGAAAGCCTTCAAAACCATGAAAGGGGTCCCCAATATTCACCCACCCACAAGTATGATACATTTCAGCATTCTAATTATTCTATGAAACAAATGAGGTGGACAGATACACGCACGCGTGCGCGCACACACACACACACGTATATGAATATGTCTGTGTAGGTGCACATGCATATCTATCTATCTGTCTGTCTATCTAATTTGGACTAAATGTATGCTTACAAAGTTGAACATAAAATCAATTTTTAAAAAGTGTTTAGTATTCCAAGAAACTTCTTAAAGTTAAAATCAAGTTCGGAAAAAAAAAAAGATGTTAAGTTTCCTATTCAGTTTTTTTAAACAGAAACACACTGCATTAATGTTGTTTTCTATACAAAATGGTATAGAAAAAACAACTGGTTATGTATTATAAATGTATTATATTGCTTGGTTTACAAATTAAAAACTCTTAGTGTAATGGTTACAAGAAATGAACCAATTTGAATTTTTATTCAGAAAATATATGAATAAAACTTAGAAATTTTGAGTAATAGCCAACATTTCATCAACAGACTTTTGCTCATAGAATGAATGGGACCTTTCCTACTTCCCCCTGTAGCTTCTTTACCTCTAAATTTTTTTCCAGAGTCCCCAACCCCCAGGAATAGCTTTTGTGGATTCTGGGAGCTAAAGGAAAGAGGGGTAATCTGTTTTGCTCTATTGTATCAGGAGAAGATGCTCCTGAAGCAATGTTTTAAAAGCCATTTGTTTAGACTGTTATAAAAACCAATTCAACTGACAGAAACGTGGCTGAGAAAAAACAAATATCTCTTGGGTTCCTGACATGGCACTTTTACTCCAAAGTTACCAGCTGTCCTTTCTTTGCAAAGAAATGTGCATTGGCTACATTAAAATATCACGTAGCTGTGTAAATTCAGTTCTTTCTCTCTAAGCAAGGAAACAGGTAATATATGACATCCCAGCTTTGCTGTCAGAGAGCATATAAGCTGTTGTTTGGAAATGTAATTGACCCTGCATTTTAACCAAACTGAAGGCAATTAGTTTTCCCAGACCTTAACCAATCTCAGTTGCAGATGTTCCATCTCCTTGCCCAGGATAACTGACGTTAGCAACTTTATAAACAAATCAGCCTGGTTTAAAGCAGTCACTTGTTTTCTGAAAAATGGCCCCATCACTCTTTCTCATTTTTACAAAATTCAGTACCAGACCAAACCATTTTTAAAAATTATTCATTCATTTTATTTTTTCAAAATTATGAGCCAGTACTAGTATTTTTTTTTATTTTGCTATAATTAGTATTGCTACTTTTTTTCTTGTTTCTTGTGCTGTTTTAGGTTGATTTTTCTATGGTTTTTATTTATTTATATACGGCCCAGAAAGCTGAGGTTACTGGTGATTTAGAAGGGCAATGAATATATCATATTATAGTGACTGATTACAAGGCAATCAATCAAAAGATATTTAGAAAGTAAAACAATGAAGAGAAGGATTTACTTTATTTTTTGTACTATTTTAACAGTTCTTATGAGAATCTGTACTATAATAAACTTACAAGATAAGATACGAGAACAGAAACAGCATGGTAAAAATAGCATAAATTCTTCTTTTCCTTTCAGCACATATTCTTCAGAGAACCTAATTCTTATAGGCAAATGTATTTTTTCCACTCGGAAAGGGAGGTGAAGAATGATATCAGTGGAGTGAGGCCTACAATTCACTAGAGTTTAATTTGGGTAGCAAGGCTCTTCATTGTTGCAATGCTGCTCTTAGATGAAATTATGAACCACAGATATAATTCAGAATCACCCAGAGGTGTATTTGAAATAGTCTAAACATCCTCTGAAGTCAGTTTCAACTCATTATTTCATTCGCAGGGGATCTCCTATAAGGCAACATAATTCTGAGAATGCAAAAACTTGTTTCAGAGGACTGAGACTTCACTCTATGAATCTTTAGCTCAAGCTTCTTATGAAATTATGTATATGAATTATTATTGACCACCGGCAGAATAAACTATGTATTAATAGCATACCTATTATTTATATCCTATCCATGTCCAAGAGGGATGGTTGCTGACAAGCTTGACTGAATCCCAAAAAATGGAAAAACAGAAACAAAAGAAAAATATAAAGGAGAATGGTTGGAGTCCTAATCAGGAAGATTCCACCATAAAATTCTGATCCTACTTGCTCTTAGATAATAATATAATATGCAATAATATATAATATTATAGCTAATGACAGTGAATATATTCACCATTATCCACTGTTACTAACTTATTAATTGAAGGATGGCATAGAAATAGCAGCAACATATATTATTTTATATTAGAATGGCTGTTTCACTATCCCCCTTCAGTATTTTTTCTATGGGCATGATGTCTATTTCCTACTCAGCCATTCCTACATTTAGGCTTCAATGGTTTCTGTTTGTAGCACATTATCACCTTTTCTGCAAGAGGTGTTCACCCTTTTAAATATTTGTGCAGGAACCCTGAGCAAATCATTAGAAATTCAAAGTAAACCAAACCAACATAGAAATGAATATACAAATTCCATTATCCAGACGGAACCCTTTCAGCAAAAAATATTAGAACAATATAAACTGTGATTTTATCAAGCAGATTCCAATAAAATGTGTGAGAGAGTTCTTTGTGTATCTTAGTCTCTGGAATGCAAACTCTGCAGCAATGACTATGCTAGCAATGCCTAATTAAAGTGTAAGCCCCGGTATCTGACTTGCCAAGTTGATAATATGTAAGCTGTCCCTTGTTTAAAGACCTAATAAACTCAACCATTTACAGAAGAAATGCACTTTTTACGTGACTTACTGCAAATAGAATTCGAGGTGCAAGCCATTTAGCATCCTAGACAGTTTAGTAATGGACTTGCTGAGTAGTGTCATTTTTGAAACTACTTGGCACATGTTGAATAACGGGCCACTGTTGGTAAGATAAAGTCCTACAAGATTAAAAACAGAGTGGAGTGCCAGGGAGTTGGATTGCCTTAAAGCAAAATGTACAAACACAAATGTAAATAAATTTAACAGGCTCCATAAGGGGAGTCTGTTCTCAGACAAAATTTATTGCCATTATTTAACCAAACCAAAAGGACATTTTTAAGAATATGTATCCTGTTGCTTGTGGTCTCTAAATATTAAGAAATGCAATTTGTTGCTTGCTATTCTCACAACAAAAAGCCAAGTCTCTTTTGACTCCTGGCAGCTTCGTAGACATGTCTGTGCAGATTTCTTGACAACAGCAGGGAAGTGGTTTGCCATTGCCTTCTGTCATGAAGTCAACTCCCTAGTTTAGCCCCCAGCTCCGGTTCTCGTTCCCTTCCAAGATCAGCTTATTTCTGCCTGATATTGACAAAACACCCAGGAACCATTTAGAGCATCTTGGACCTTGCCTAAGAATTCAGCAGAAGCACCTGTTTCTTCTGATGTGAACACTCTTCTGAGTTCTGACACATAAAGCTTAGACTACAATCTTTCACTGCAAACCACAGCATCTCCTGGTGATGCCTTGATTCACACAGCACGGTAACACTGTAGGCAAAAATGGGAAAGTTTCACTTTTATAATTATTGTATTAGGAACTGTTTTTAGTGGTATTATTAGAATGACTGTGGATGTCTAAAAGCAGATTGCTTGGTAAGAAACTCTTTGCACTTTTCAGTCCTTTATGAAAACGGCTGTATATTTTAAGGAACTCAAGTAAAAGTCTTCAGTGGTATTCATACTGTAATATTTTGAATCCACTTTCAAACTGATCACCATGAAACACTTGGTTATGGAAAAATGTATCATTCTGAGAGACTCTGATGTTACCTATCATGCCTATGAGGTAGGTTTTTGGTTCAAACACTCATCACTTATAATTATGCTACATATGACATAGTGTATTAGTATATTTTATCATTATAAGAACATTATTTGACTTGATTTTATTTTTACTAGTATAACAGCTACTGTTATCATGCTAACCCACCAATGTTTTCTTAACAAATATATTCATGCATATTATATTCATGCACATTATCTCTGTCCCCAGTAAGATGTTTAAAATCACTACTGAATCTTCTATAAAATCACAGAACCAATTTTAGTGATTTATTTGACTGACACTTTTAATAGTGAATTGCCAAAACTCACATCATATTATATAATGCTATAAAGTGCAAACCTATGACCTCTGGTATAACATTACAGGGGTCATAGTTTTCCTTGAATTTCTCTCTCCAATGTTAGATACCAGTTTTTATTTTGGAGAGGGAAATCTGATCTTGGATTTCCCCTTGAATTTTAGAGACTAGCTCTTCCCAGTAACAGAAAATCCTATACCAGCAAATCTTAAAATAAGCAATATCAAGTTTCATAATGTATATCTAAATTTATTTTGGGAAGAAACAAATAGAGTTTAAAATCTTGCTACCATGCTACCACCCCAAAAATAATAATGTTAGGTTTTTATATTAAGGTTATCTCCTCTCCTATTGATTTTTCTCCTAGGTGTAGTATGCTGTAAGGGGGCAAGAAATATTAAATTCTATCACACTTACCCACAAGAACAGGAGATTATGAATAATTAGAACTTCAACATTGTATGAACAGATAACATGATTATACATATTGATTAGAGGCACAGAACTCCCTGCTTATTTACGGAATGGTAGTTTATTTATTTATTCAGTTTATATAGCCGTCCATCTCAGACAAGTGACTCTGGATGGCTAACAACAATAAAAACAATCAACATTAACTTTTTTGGATGTTTACTTTTTTGGATGGGCCACCAATGTTTCTCTTATTATTTCTTTTATACATACTACCTCCTTACTTTCTTACCTTCCTGTCATCCCTCTCTCCATGTTCTCTTAGTTTTCTGCCCTGCCCACTTTATACAAAAGTGCCCAGTTGCTCTTCAGTAGAAGGCATGTGTCCTAACATTTCATACATAAATGGTACAGTAGGGTTTGGGTAGCAGCTTTTGACTGAGAGTCCTAAGACTCTCATACTGTTCACCATGTCTCCAAATGCAGAAAATATTTATGCCATCTTGATAAATAAACAGTCTCACACTCTTTTCATCAGGGTGGAAAAAGTTAATTTGTGTGTCTGTTTCTGTACATTTTCCTACTGACATCTGAACATCCAGATAAAGTAGCAAATAGCTTGTGTTGACATGTCTACTATACAAGTAATTTTTTAGTTGCATGTCACAACAGATCAGAGTCTAAAATTCTACTTTCTCATGACTGCTTCTGAAGAGAAGAAAGTTATCTGCCATTATTTCTCAAGAAAATTGAAATGGCAAAAATGGTGCATCCCAAACATTTACTTATCCTGGAGGTCATAGTGAGAAGGATTATAGGATACAATTGTTGCCTCCCTCAAATGAGCTAGGCTGTAGCCCCTACTGTGTTGTGACACAGTAGGCTAAGACAACCCCATTAGGAGTGTGTATCGCTCCCCAGCAGTGGTCTTCAGAAGCAGATGGAGGGCTATTTACTCAAATGCACCATGACTCCTGGCTTATACATGAGCATCTGGGATGTTTCCTAACTGGATGTGATGCACAATGCACTCAAATTTATCAACTGTCCCACATGCAATTAAAGGCCTTGATAAATAATTCCATGGCAAAGGTCTCACAGCTGAATTGAAAAGCAGCAAAGCATGAGGGGGTCAAATGTTTCCGTAGGATTTCTATTTAACACACACAATTGCTTATAATGGAATGTCCCTACCTACTTGCAGCAGTCTTTTTCCAGAGAGCATAACCAAGAGAAACAGTGCACTGAATAGCCAAAGACTTCTGCAAACATTAAAGTAAATCCATTTTGCACCATACAAGTTTTATTCTTGCACAGAATTTTTTTAAAAAAATGCACAGCACAAATTTCCATGCCAGAAATATAAATTCTGATCTGAGGAAAGCATACAGAAGCAGAGCAGGAGATCTTGTATTGACCATAAACCAAGTAATCTCTAGACTGTGTGGATAAATAGCCACTGCTGTTCCAGACAGTAGGCATTATAACATTCTGTTAGTCCACCCTTTGATGTGGGTTTTATCCCCTCTAAACTATGTTCTAGCCTAAGGATTTTCCTTTCACTGTCTGTTATGTAGCTATCTGAATGAGAGATGTGAAGTGCCCCACAGCTTAAAATGCAAGGGTAACATTTTCACAAGTAATTGGACATGTCAAAATATAAAGCTCCCTTATTAAATTTTTTTTGTTTACCACATTCAGCCAATGTCAGCTTCTTACTTTTAAGAGAAAATGTACAGAAGAAAAGAAACTCAGCAGGGTGGAATATACTTAATTTCATAAAATTGCATACCTCCAGGATAAACATTTGAAGATAACACTGCTGCACTGTCTCTTTAGAACCATGCCATTTTCAAAGCGAACATCCCCCTTTATCAAGCATGAAATTAAACAAAAGTATTTGCAGCTTCAGTTCAAAGCCAGTTACCCACAAACAGATATTTATGAGACCAGTGACATTTGAAAATCCTCTGTGAATTGTGTTTAAGAATCTGGCAGTGCAAGAATGTCCCAATGATGTGAAATGAACAAGAGGTGATGTTTAGCAGTTAGGATTGCTCCATCTGTACTACTATAATAATGGCAGGCATTATTCATATGATAAGAGATATCTGTCATGCCATGCAAGTTGCACTTGCAGTGAACTGCCCAATGAAGAATGAGATATCTGGTGCTGTGAAAAAGCTATTAATTATTTAATATAAAAGGTTATATGCCACATAGTTATGGTTTTGTTTGTGCATGTGTGTTTATTCACAAATGCAGATAAAATTAAGTATTAGACAAGAATGTACATGATTAGACCTCAACCTTTTGAGAAGGTTACAATATATGAGAGTTGGACAACTATCAGAGGCCTTGCTTACAATTGCTAAGAGGGATACTGAAACTAAAGAAAATAGATATTTATACCAATCTCAACCTTTCCAAGGGGCTAAGCTGTTTGGTAGTCTGATGATCACTCTAAAAGAGCTTCTACTGGTCCTTAGTTGAAGGCCAATATATAATGAGATGGTTCTATGCCACTAGCTAAAGGCTATGCCAGATGAGATTTTGTGTGTGTGTGTGCCTTCAAGTCAGTGTTGACTCCTGGTGACCGCCTGTACAAGGCCTTGCAGTTTTCTTGGCAAAAGTGTAGAAGTGAAATACAGCATTCTTCAATATCATTCTGATGAAGAAAGAGACAATCTCTGAAGAAGAAAACAGGAGGCCAAAGTAAGAAAGAAGACCATACATAAAGGAGGGCATGTACAAAGAGGTATAGCTGGGTTTGAAAAAAGGCTCACTGTGCTTCAAAGAACAGAATCAGCTTCTCCATTAGTCAAGGCGAGGCATTTGCTTCACTTGGCAGATGCTGGGAGACAGGAGTGGCAGCTTTCCAGCCCATTACTTCTTCTGGAGGACAGAGTGAGTATGCCACATAGTCTATCTTTCACCCTTAATTTAGTATGCTGCCCTTGGGTGCTGAAGCCTCTATCAGTTTGGCATTGTATTTTTCTTGAATTATGGAAATCTGGTTGGCTTCTGTTTGTGGTATGGATGCTGCCTCATTTGTTTCCATGTCAATACTTGAACCAAAAAGTCTTGCAGACAGGGATTCAAGAACAGGGATTTGATAAGACAGTTTTTATAACAGATACCAGAAAAGCCATTATAGGTAGTCCTCTGTTAATGATGGTAATTGGGACTGGAATTTCCATCACTAAGCGATGTGGCTATGAAGTGCAATGTCACGTGACCACATCGCTTAGTGACAGCAATCACAGCAATCCTTGTTGCCGTCATTAAGCGAGGTCCTCTTTGTGATTTCCTGCTGGCTTCCAACAAGCAAAGCCAGCAGGAAGCTGCAAGTCCTGAGCAGCTCGCAAGCAGACCAGCAAGCAGGTAAGCGGCTGCTGCTGCTGGGTGTGGAAGGGTGCACAGGTGGCTACTGCAGTGCAGCATGAGTGCGGCTATGCGTGCGCTACGGAGTGCGGGCAGGGGGGTGCTCCTGGGGATCTCCCGAAAGCTGGGCTCCTCGGGAGAAAACGTAGCAAGAGCAACTTACAGGAGCAACTTGTGACCTTCCCTGCCAGCTTCCCCATTGACTTTGCTTGTGGGAAGCCAGCATGGAAGGTTGTAAATGGTGATCATGCAACTGCAGGATGCTGCAACTGTCGTAAGTGCAAGCTGGTTGCCAAGAACCTGGATTGTGATCATGTAATTGTGGGGATGCTGGGATGACTGGAACTTTGAGGTCCAGTCGTAAGTACCACTTGTTCGGTGCTGTCATAACTTTGAACAGTCACTGAACAAGTGGTCATTAACCTCATAGTACAAAGAAAACAGTCCAGTGTAAACTGGATCATTCAAGCCAAATATATATTAGACACAAAGTTCAAGCCTTATTTGTCTTCTACTACTGAATCTTAACAGGCATCTTGGAGGAGAAGCTACCGAACCTTTGCACTGTTACGGAAATGGACCCTTCGCTTAGATCTTATCCAATCTGGTCCTCACATTTGGGTGACAAAAAGCCTTGCACTGTTCAGACAAAGAAAAAGGGCTGGCAGCTCTTAGCTGGTGACAGTTTAAGAAGAATTTAGGGTGCCAGCAGGTAGCTGAGAAATCAGTCATCAATATGGTGATCCTGACCTCGGTGATGTTATTTCCAAAAACAAATTCTCATTTGGAATGAGCAACTATTAGGTAAAGGAAGAGGAGAATGAAGCAGAGATAGAAAATAAGGCTTCAGCTCAGAAGCTAACTCTGTTATATGTGAATGCTGGCTCTGCTGAAGACAGAGGAAGTAGGCCTTGATTGAAATGTAGATAATTAAAACATCTGCACTAGTAATGCTTTACTGCAGAACAATATATTCATTCATTAATTTGTTCATTCAGTTTTTTATATCACTACAATCTGATGTGATGTCAAAATGAACCCTTATTAAAAACATATTCTCTCAGTTCATGTTTTAAGACTTTTGGATTCTTGAAATATACATAAGAAGTAGACACAGATGTATGCATTTTGAAGAGAAGTGAGGATTAACATCTTAGCTTCTTCTTCTTGGCAGCCTTCCTCCATGTGGAGAGAGTGCCTATCCGCAGGCATTACATGAATCACCTTCATAGTTAGAGGCAAGCTCCCTACTGACAGTTGTCCCTACAAACACAGGGTGGAGAAAATAGTAATGGAGCTGTTACACTTGGTCCTGTTCTCCCTATTATTTGAAGAGTTAACATGCCATCTCAATCTCATGTTTTCATTATGTTAACCATGCTATAACAAAATAACATAAAAATAAAGGAGTAGATTATTTGAACGATAGCAGAAAATGCTCAAATAAGCTAGCTTCCATGGGTTTTGAACTGTTTGTGAACAATAAATATGGCAAATTAGCCTTATGAAAATATCTTATTATGGCTACTTTTTCAGGCATGTACAGGCTTCAAATAATCCCTGCCTGCCACCCCTAGTTATCCGTGTTTATTTGTAATTTTCTTGTTGCTGAGAAATCTCATGAAACTATGGGATTTTTAAAAAAATCTTTTTTAAAAAATTGATATATTACAGCAGATTATGATTTGATTTTTTTTTTCAAGTATCTTTATGAAGAGAGTAGGGATTCCCAACTTTTTCAAGCCAAGTGAACATAGCTGGAGTTTTGGGACAGTGTTCTAGGCCCTCTTATAAGAAGGGTACCATGACAGGTATAGCCAATCCATAAATATGCATAAAGGATAGAGTGATGAGGCTAAAAGAAATAACAAACAAAAACTTAACACTGAGTCTGAATTCCAGAAAACAAAACCACTTTTTTGAATCTGCTTTTTATTCTTGTTTATTCCTGCATACGAAGCAAAAGTTCAGGCCAAGAAATTAACTACAAAGTAGATGTGGGATCTAAGCTACAAATGTCAAACAATTTATCTGTCTCCATAAAGTAAAACAAAACTCTGTAATATCACAGAGAGCAAATATCTATTTACAGTGGTATCTTAAAAACAATTCAAACAAAAATTAAAAAAAATATATATCAGGAGGGCTACAGGACCTGGCAAGCAATAAGAAAAAAATTATGAGCATAAAGATGTCTATAGGAGATCCTTTGGGGATCCTGTGTTTCAATTCAGTGAATTGAAACACAGGATTCAGTGGTAAATGTAAAAAAGGTTTGAAAAACACAGAATTGAAATCTGAGTTGCACTTTCTTTAGACAGAACTTGAATATCTTACCATATCATGCAAACTCATAGTCCTAGTTTGTGAGTGGTTAATATGAACTGAGTGGAAAGGAAGTTTATCAAGATTATAAGTTAAGAATGGCTGCTGAATGGAATTGTTTTAACAAACTATCAAGTGTCTATGATACATTGCCAAAACTACTTGTGAGGACAAAATATGCCTAGCAAATATAAATGTTTCTTTGTCACCCAGTCAGAAGTAATGCATTTAGTATCCTAATAATAATTAGGAGTGTAATGCTTTCATAAGGACCACCTTTGTTACTGCCATATCCAACTGGCTTCCTTGATGTCATGTGGTGGAGCTGTGCCAGAACTGTCATGCTACAGTGAGTTTGGGATACCATGAGCCATTACACAAACTGTGGAAGAATAAATAACTCAAACAATTTGCTCAGCCTTGGGGCAATTTCTGGTTGGAACAATTAACAAAATCTCTTTCCCAAGTTATAGCTTACCATGACAGGCAAATATGTCCAATGTTATGCCATATTTATTCTGCCTAATATTTGTCAGGGCTATGTCCAAAAAGGCAGCTATATTCATACTTAATAAATAACAGAGCAGCTACCCTCTTCAAAAGCAAAAAAATCAATATAAGAATATTGATGCTTATAAAATTAAAGTAAAATAAGATTAAAGCTAAAATAGTTTCAAAGATTGGTCCCTTATAGCCCTATTATAAACTAAACCAGAATAATTGAAGCTGGGTTGATAACACAATAAACAGTATATATCTGTACACATATAATTAAAAATATCCATAATAGATTTAATAGTTTGTAGAAAGTAGGCATCTAATAAAGCCTATTGATTCGAGCAAGATGTATCCATTTAAATGTCAAACACAGAATCAGAACAGAACGAAATAGACTGTTTGTTTTTCCCTAACAGGTTTGGTAGGATGTGATAGAAGAGAGACATACAGGCATGTTGAAATGATGGACTGATGCAAAGTGGATGCTTTGTTTACTTTGATTTTAAATCGATTTTTAAAAAGAATGTTAGTTTATTCTGAAAAGTGGATGAGTGGAGAAAGGATGGTATTTTTATCCCTGTACTTTTATATTCTATCTTTCATTCTTATTTCTTGTTATATATCTTATATTTATATATACTTGTCAATCAGTATACATGTATGTATATCAACTTGTCAATTTACATACATATATAACAAGAAATAAGAATATATAATATATATAAGCACACACAAACATATATGTATATATATGTATATATGTATATGTATATTCACTTACTTTTTAGGTTTTATATTGCTCTTTTCTGGCCTTATGGCTGTAATAAAGTTATTTGATTTGATTTGATGCTACTGTTAAAAAAGCTACACAGAAATTCAGAAAAAGCTATAATCCAATTATAAGCAGGCAGTTTTATTCAGCATTGGAAGAGAAATGTAGAGACACACATAATACAGAATTGAAATAACGTCAAACCAGATTAAAGGGGGGGGGCATATGTGTGAATTTAATAGGGAGACTGGGAGTTTCCAGAAAAAAGTACCAAGCTGGTACTGTATACTCTGAGCTTAACAACACCATTTACTAAAACTGATTTCAGACTCAATCACTTCCTCAAGGGAACCACATTTTTGTAAGGAACACTTATCTAAGATTTACAGACTACTTCATGGAATTCTGGGAAAAACACTGAATTTATAAAACTGTGAAGCTATATCTATTGGATTATAGACACAAAAAAGTTTGTAATGTTCATTCAGATGTATATAACATTTACTATTGTTCTCAGAGAAAATGTCCTGTACTTAAATCAATGATAGCAGGTTGCTATTTTAGGACATCAAAAGGAAAGTAACTTTCCTGCCACCATAGACATAGACTTTTTAATATTAGAATACTGGTCTACTTTAGTGTCTCCCTGTAATGTAAATATTCCTGTGTTTTGTCTCTTTGATGGATCTGATAAACAATGTTTTCATTCCTTCTCAAAGACTGCATTTTGAATAAAGATTTAACTGCTTAGAATACATTAGGAACCTAGCACAGGTTTATATACTTTATGTTTACACTAAACATTTAGACTCTCTTCATATGGTCTGTCACCCTGACATGTTATTTCTATAACCTCCTTGACCCCTTTAAATGTATCAATGTCCCTCTGGAATTGTGACATCTAGAATTGATATATAGAAGAGTTCATCTCTATGGAGGACTCTTCCACTGACATGGCAGCTTGAAGACTTGAAGACTGGAAGATGTCAAAATAGAGGAAAGCAGGCCAAACTATTTCTGCTTTTTAGTTGATATATCTTCCTTGGAGTGGCTCTGCACATAGAGAAAGTCATACAAATAAGGTACTATGTATTTACCAATAAAATATCACAGAAATCAACATAAAACATATGTTGATGAATGGTAGGGAAAAAAAAAACCTAGAAAAAATAAGAAGTTTTCAGGCACCCCTTAAAAGTGATGAAGGAAAAATGAAGCACTGCTAACAGGGCTACATGGAAAAAACCCACCATCTATTGATCTGAAGACAGCAACAAGGCTACCAAAGATTATCTGTGTTTTAATGAATCTTTAAGTATTTTATCAGCAATAGTTTCCCAGTTTAGTACCCTATGTAAAGTCAATAAGCTTCAAAATTTTCTCAGTAAGTAGTTGTCCCTATATTTACAGCATCAAAAAGTTAAAACTAAAAGAACAAGAATAGACTAGCCCATCGTTAAACTTGATGAAAGTCAAATGTATCACAAAAAAATCAACAATGCTTTGAAGGCATGCAGACTTCCTTGTGCATGCCCCAAACATGCTTGAAATGATTCCTAGAATATAAGATGCTAGCTTTTTAAACATAACTATCTCTTTTTAAATATAACTATCATAAACAAAACTATGTAGTTTTGATTTGCTTTCAGTGTAACTGTAGAAGAGATTTAACCCAACAAAGGAAGTTTCAAACATTAGGACAACACCCCATAAAAAGATGGATCTTGCGCTATGTATAATTTTGGCCTGCTGAAGAAATAGTGGTAGTTGATGGCTAACATGAAATCTATAGCAACTTATAATTTAAAGTTATGTGACACTTTAAAGAACATTAAATCGACTGTTGATGGATGGATGGGTGTTTGCTTGGGGTCCCCAAAATGATTACAACAGGCAGACCAAAGCGGGCAATATAGATACAGTAATACAGTTTCAAGTTTTTGGGAAATGATTTCGGCTAAATGGTGTTCATTTGAAGAAACATTTTTGGAAATATAAACTTCTGCACATTATTTGACCGACATGAAGGTGCCTTTTTCTCCCAGATGTTGGTGATACATAACTTAAAAGAAATCTAAAACTTTTAGAAAAAATTGTATGGCAAAGCTAATTTATTGGGAATACAAATCTCTCCTATATCATCTAAATAATTATGTGGGCAAACATATGCATTTTATATATGTGCTCAAGTGATTGAGAGCCCTGACCCTTAATGTATTTTAAAGCATTTTTCTATGGGAAATACATGCAAGCATTGAATCTCCTGTGTGGAGTTACTGTGAATGTAATTCAGATCAGAAAAAAAGAAACTTTAATTTTATCTGGGAATGAGAAAGGAGGAGTTTTATTTCATACATAGTTACCTAACCAAATTCAAAGACTATAGTGAAGGGTATAGATCCATTTCACTGAATTTTGGCCGGGCCCAATTTTTGGCTTACTGTGTGCTCAACAGATGTTCTCATTAAAATTTTCCTCATGATGTTTTTAAAATAAAATTAACTGAACTTAGAAATCTATAATTAGCACCACCTCACAGAACAAATCAGAACAAGTTTACTAAAGTACTCTATTTACAATGAGGGTGAGTTTACCCCCAGGGCTTGCTTTACTATTTTGTTTCAATTTTCATGTAATTTCATCCATCACTTTTCTTCAATCCTCCAAAGATGATGGATAAAACACAGAAATAAATAGGACCAACTGTTCACAGATGCCTAAGGGAAAACATAATTTTGTTATAAATAATCCTTGGCACAAATCATGGAAATGCTATCTGAAAATTGTTTGTTGAATAGTTTATGAATAAGGGCTTTAGTTTAAAGTTTGCAAATAAGGTGCAGCATTCTCCATCCCCCTAGAACTTGGAACCCAATCCTTTAAGAAATTGAACAGACACACAAGCAGAAATCAAGGTTGCTTTAAGTTTGTGTTCAAACAGAAGCCTCATGGGACCTTGGCTTTTTATTTATATGTATACACAGAGAAAAGAGCATGCACAAAAGATGACACATATTTAAGAATACTTTTTGTAAAAAATCAGCAAAAAATGTTGCAGTGATTTATAGAGAAAGGATAACTATATTTAATATATAGTATTTAGCAGCACACTCTCTAAGTCTTTAGGTAAATAAAGAAATAAGCAAGTTATGATATACATTCAGTCATCTAAGTGTTTTCAGAAAGGTCAAACTTCAATTACAGAATAGCAATATTTTAAATGGAAAGTTTAAGAAGAAACTCTATCACTAAATGTGGTATGCATGTACAAGATGACACAATTAAAATGTGAGCTGGGAACAGGATGCAGGGCTAACATGTCCAGCAGCTGTAGGAAACAGCACATTCTCAGCTAATTTCAACTGCCGTGATATGGCTGTGGTTTGTCTGCTACTTCAATGATAAGCCAAGTGAATGGAATGATTAAGTTGCTTTTTGGCATTCTGGGATACTGTACCTTTTTCAAAAAAAAGTACCACTTTTTATATTTAATGGTCTTCATCTGATTATTTGTGTTTTTGTAGTAGCTTCCTTGAACAACACACTACAACATTTCCCCTCCCAAAGAGTATTAATAGAACTTAAGAGTAAAATCTAGCTGTAAATAGAGCCCTTCGTTATAAAATGAGCATCAAAAATTAAGACAGTACAAAAGCTGCCTCAAATTTGATTTAAAATTATTCAGTGACAAATCAAAAATTAACGTTAAATCTTGTCCTACCTATTGGTAGATACAGCTTGATTTGAATCATTATATTCTCTCATAGAAGATACTACCCCAAATATTTCAGTAAGAACAATTCCCATTGCAAACCAGCCACTGAATGCTGCATTTTATAGTGTCTGAGTTCACATTTGAAACTTGGTGTTTCCTTTTATCATGTAAGCTATTAATTCTTAAATAATGCTGCTGTGCTGCACTTACGCTAATATCATCCAGAGAAACAGCAATTTTAAGAACCTTAGGAAGTAAACAGCAAAGATTTGCTTTTTCAAAAGAAATAGGCAGAACATTCTTTAAAGAGCTGGTGGGCTGAATCAGCACATAATTGTCCATAATAGTAGTATGTTTTATGATCAAGTTATTCTTGAATGACTATGTGTGTACACATTTTGACCCTAAAGCTTCATCCTTAATTCATGGCAATTAAACTCATATATTTCAGAAACTGCCAGGGTTCCTGAATCATTCTAATAATTTAAATCCCCAGTGATTATGTTATTGGCAATAGAGAACTTATTGTGCTTCCATTCTACTAGAATATCACAAGCCTTAACCACCATGATCAGTGATCAGGTATTATATGGTTTGTGCCCCAAATATCAAAAGAGCATTAGCTTATTTACTCCTGATAGGTAAGGTAAGTTCCTTTTAAGAATTAATGTGGGAGATTTATAGTTAGTTTTTGGCAATTCACAGGACCTAGTAGGAACAGCATTTTGCTTCTAACATTTATTTTTGTTGAACAGATTATATACAGGTAGTCATCGACTTATGACCATTCGCCTAGTGACCGTTCGAAATTACGACAGCACTGGAAAAAGTGACTTATGACTGGTCCTCACACTTATGACCGTCGCAGCGTCACCACGGTCACACAATCAAAAATTGGGCATTTGGCAACCGGCATGTATTTACGATGGTTGCAGTGTCCCGGGGTCACGTGATAGCCACTTGTGACCTTCCCAGCTGGTTTCCGACAAGTAGAATCAATGGGGAACCACGTGATTCACTTAATGACCATGATTTGCTTAATGACCACTGAAAAAAAGTCATAAAATTGGGTGCGGTCACATGATGCCTTACTTAACGAACGTACTGCTTAGCAATGAATTTTCTGGTCCCTATTGTGGCTGTAAGTTGAGGATTACCTGTAAAAATATTGAAGTCAGTAACTCTTAATGTGCATATCTATAATGGCCCTTGTACAATATATGAACACGATAAAGGCAAGTTGACATACTTTCAGTGTAGCATTGTAAGTGTTCAGAATCATCAAAGCATTAAAAATACTTTTGCTTTCCATGTCTTTTATCCTTTACTTAACTAAGAACAAGGAAAGATTGAAAATGGGGAAAATATATACAAAAACAATGAGATTCATTTCTTCTTCAAGAGAGCAGATGTGTGCAACTTTACCTGATCTGTCCTTGCACCAGAGGTCTGTTTTTTGTCCTGTTCATATTTGCATCAAATGGAACCTCAAAGAACTACCAAAGAAAAAAGAAAACAACTTTAAGAGATACATTCAAACTGTTGAGCAGATTAATTATTTTTGCAGCTGCTTGGTCTTCATTTGAGAAAATTCCAAAATGTAATTAAAATAGCACATTTTATTTCACATTAACTTTTCCTACATTTCCTTAAAGGGCAGCGAAACTACATGAACAAAAACATTTAAAACAAGCCCACTAAAGCCCTTCCCCTCAGTGCTTTTTTTTGACAAGTCTGGCAATCGTTCTGTAAAAGCATCCTTCTTTCTTCTGCCCAACTTTTTAAATAAAAGTTCACAAACAATCCTTGTTAATTGCAAGTTCTTTGTTTTAAAGATTAATCTAAAATGTTCCAAGAGCACCAAATCTAGAAGCCTATGACCAAATCAAGAGTCAGTGAATTCTAGCAAATGCTACTGCCACTACTGTTTCAAGAGAATCCTTTTTCACGCCAATCAAAGGAGTTAACATGGCAGTTCAACTCAGCCTAATATAGTTCGGTTACAGATAGTCCTCGACCTACAACCACTTGTTTAACAACTGTTCAAAGTTACAGTGGCACTGAAAAAAGTGACTTATGACTGGTCCTCGTGCTTAACAACCGTTGCAGCATCCCTGTGGTCACGTGATCAAAATTCGAGTATTTGGCAAACCGGCATGTATTTACGATGGTTGCACTGTCCTAGGGTCACATGATTGCCATCTGCAACCTTCCCAGGGGGCTTCCAACAAGCAAAATCAATGGGGGAAACCAGATTTGCTTAACAACTATGCGATTTGCTTAATGACTACAGCAAAAAGTCATAAAATCAGGCACGACTCACTTAACAACTGCATCACTTAGTGATGGAAGTTCTGGTCCCAATTGTAGTCATAAGTTGAGGACTACCTGTAGTCCATTTTGCTAGGCAAATATGTCCACAGCTATTAAAGCAAAACTTGGGGCTACAAAGAATGTCTATCATTTTTATTTAATCATGAAAACAATATAAAAATAATTAGCAGTAGGCTTCAGCAGGTATCAATCCCTTTTATGAAATTAAATACTCATATGAGTTTCTAGGATGACCTTATGATCGTTCCCTTAATAGAAGACCTTAAAAATAAAAGAGCAAAGAACCATATTTTTTGTTGTCTGAAACCAGCAAAAGGCAGGGCTTGCATGCACAATAGGTAGATGTCAACAGCTGCTGACAGAAGAAATTAACTGAGGTATCAGCTAGCTTGACCTATGCTTTTGGTCACTGTTAATAAATATCCTTTTTCTATGTACAATTCATTATCTTTCAACTGGGACAGATGAGCAAATCAGTGCAGGAACTATAATGGTAGTAGTATTAACTTATGTCAACCAAATATGGGGCAGCAGTCAAGAAAAAAAAAGGCAAAAGTTATGTTTGTGTTGGCAATCAAAAAGTATTCAAAATATCTGGGCCTTATTTTTCTTAGACAGTAAGAAGGGTGATCCTTGAAAGCAGTAATTTGCAGTGGATAGAATTGGTATCTAATATTTCATATTTCAGTAGAAAAGATTATTCTTACTAACAAAGACTTTCAGGGGAGACCATTTTAAGGAATCATACTGTAACAAACTAAGTTATCAATATTTAGACAATGTGTATAATTAAATGTTTTCAGTTTTATGGAAAACGGTACAATGAATACTCAAATGCTGTAGATTAAATCAACTGTTTTTATTAAGATTATTCAGTGGGGAAAAAGTAGAGAGGTAGACAGACAGACAGACCGATCGATTGATCTCCATATCAGAGTTATTCCACTATCAACACTTTTGACCCTCACAACTCCAATTAGTGTCACCAAGGAAATATTTCCTTATTCACAAAAGCATAAAGGGATTTATCTGCTGATCATAAATATAATAAAAGAAGCACTCCAATGCAGTTGAATGGTGAGCAGTTCAGGGTGAAAAAAGATAAATATTTACATATTTTCACTATCATACAATATAATGATAGCCACTAACTTGCATTTCTCTAATAGAGAATTCATGCAGGATAAAGCTATCAATTGTTACCAAATCGGATTGCTTTGTTTTTAGCTCCAGTAAAGATGCTTTTAAACACCAGATGTTGTGAGAGTGCTCCTACCTCACAGAGGAACTGTGCTCTTATAGAAGCATTTTGTTGATCACTATGGGAACAAAATACTAGACTAAGTGGGTCTCACGTCTAATCCACCACATCTTTTTTTATGTTTTTACACACTTCAGTACTCAAGTTCTTGTTTTATAATACAGTACATACAATTTGGCTTTTTAAATAATTCAGCAGATACTTTTCTTCAGGTTTAGGAATTAATAGTAACATATTCCTTTGGGACTGTTCAGTGTCATTGCTGCATTTTCTCTAGATGAGTAAAGAACCTGTAGCGGGTGAGAGGAAAATCTGCATGGATATATCAACCCTAGTTCCTGACTTGTTTCCTTAATTTGTCTTTTTTGTGATACTTAAAAGTAATTTTTATAAATAGACAGTATCTAAGAAAAATTGTTTATACAGCCACTTCAGATGCAAATAATCTCAGCAAGATACCAGATTTTCTGTACTTCCCCCATATGTTTGGGGAGGAAAACAGCCCTCTAATTTTCCTTAAGAATCTATTTCAAATGTCATTCATTTGTAGATCCAAGCAGGGGGTAAGCTCGGTTTAGATTATATCATTACAGACTTGAGAGTTTTGCTTGTTTTAGCAAATAAAAAATCTGTAAGATGAAACCTGGATAAATAAATATTTTAGCTGCTTACAAAAGGCTGTTTCCTCAGGAAGACTGAATGCATCATTTCATTTGGCTGAAGCAGAATATTATCTTCCCTGCAATTCTGGCAATCTCAACAGCAGGAGGATGCACAGAGAATTAAATCTACAGCAATAGAGCACCATTTAACCCTTATAACTTGGCAGTGATATTAAGACTAAACAGAACTTTTGAAATCAGTAAATATTTAAATCATGATGTTGAGAAAAACCACATTAAATATGATTTGTGGGTAAATTTCTGTTGAAGATCATTCCTATTACATAGCTTTCACTGAATTGACAACCTAATTACATTTTGTGGTTCTAAAAGTGTGAGGTCAACTGCCATTTTATTGTTTAATGCTAGGAACAATCATATGTTTCTCATCAGTTTTCTTTTGGACTGGCCTTCACTTATCATGTTTATGAAAGAATTAAGACTGTTTGAAAATGTCAGATTTTACGATACAAATATAAAACTGATGCTTGAATATCAATCAGATTTAGAGCATAGATTAAAGAGCTCTCTACCTCAGTGGTTTTCAGCTGATGGGTCATGATTCACAAATCGGTTACAGGACAACCTAAGACACTACCACCACCATTTTCTCTTTTAGTGGCTGTTAAATGGCTTTGGTGAGTTACTCTAAAAAAATAATAATACTTATACATCTTTTCAGTGAAGTACAGAAACAGGAAAAGATATATAGAGGAAAGAGAGAAAGAAAAAATAATTGTGACCACATATGCAACAGATTCATGCCTTATTTGCCAATGAAAGAAGTGAACCCTTAGTACAATAAGCATATAAGAAAAACTGTGCTCTGGATCAGATCAAAGATTTAATTATTACAGCATTCTCTTTCTACAGTGACTAACGCTGGCACAGTTAGAAGCCAACAGGGGAACTAAACAAGCAGGACAACAGTGTCTTCTTGGCCATGTCTGTCAGCAACTGGTAAAAAAAGTATGATGTTGTAATATGCAGCTTTCATGACAAAGAGCCACTGAAAAACTAACGCTGTATGCTCTATGATACTGTATAATTGTAGTTGAATGTTATTCAAATTGATGGCCGCTTGTTGTTGTTGTTCAGTCGTTAAGTCGTGTCCGACTCTTCGTGACCCCATGAACCATATTGCACCAGGCCTTCCTGTCCTTCACTGCCTCCCTGAGTTTGCTCAGTTTCATGCTCATTGCTTCAGTGATGCTATCTAACCATCTCATCCTCTGCCGTCCTCTTCTCCTTTTGCCTTCAATCTTTCCCAGCATCAGGGTCTTTTCCAAAGACTCCTCTCTTCGCATTAGGTGACCAAAATATCTGAGCTTGAGCTTCATTATCAGTCCTTCCAATGAGCAATCAGGGTTGATTTCCTTTAAGATTGACTGGTTTGACCTCCTAGCAGTCCAGGGGACTCTTAAGAGTCTTCTCCAGCACCACAGTTCAAAGGCATCAATTCTTCGGCGCTCAACCTTCTTTATGGTCCAGCTCTCACAGCCATACATTACTACTGGAAAAACCATAGCTTTGACTATGCGGATCTTTGTCGGCAAGGTGACATCTCTGCTTTTTAATATGCTATCTAGGTTTGCCATAGCTTTCCTCCCAAGGAGCAAGCGTCTTTTAATTTCATGGCTGCAGTCTCCGTCTGCGGTGATCTTGGAGCCCAAATAAATGAAGTCTGTTACTGCTTCCATTTCTACCCCTTCTATTTGCCAGGAATTGATGGGTCCAGATGTCATGATCTTAGTTTTTTTAATGTTGAGTTTCAAGCCAGCTTTCGCACTCTCCTCCTTCACCCTCATCAAGAGGCCCTTTAGTTCTTCTTCACTTTCTGCCATTAGGGTGGTATCGTCTGCATATCTGAGGTTATTGATGATTCTCCCTGCAATCTTAATTCCGGCTTGTGATTCTTCCAACCTGGCATTTCTCATGATGTACTCTGCATATAGGTTAAATAAGCAGGGTGACAGTATACAGCCTTGTTGTACTCCTTTCCCTATTTTGAACCAATCGGTTGTTCCGTGACTGGTTCTAAGTGTTGCTTCTTGGCCCGCATACAGATTTCTCAGGAGACAGGTAAGATGGTCTGGTACCCCCATCTCTTTAAGAATTTGCCAGTTTGTTGTGATCCACACAATCAAAGGCTTTTGCATAGTCAATGAAGCAGAAGTAGATGTTCTTCTGGAACTCTCGTGCTTTCTCCATGATCCAGCGAATGTTGGCAATTTGATCTCTAGTTCCTCTGCCTCTTCGAAACCCAGCTTGTACATCTGGTAGTTCTCGGTTCACATACTGCTGAAGCCTAGCTTGTAGGATTTTGAGCATAACCTTGCTAGCATGTGAAATGAGTGTAATTGTGCGATAGTTTGACCATTCTTTGGCATTGCCCTTCTTTGGAATTGGAATGTAAACTGACCTTTTCCAATCCTGTGGCCACTGTTGCGTTTTCCAAACTTGCTGGCATATGAGTGCAGCACTTTAACAGCATCATCTTTTAGTATATTAAATAACTCAGCTGGAATACTATCATCTCCAGTAGCTTTGTTGTTAGTAATGCTTCCTAAGGCCCACTTGACTAGGATGTCTGGCTCAAGGTCTGTGACCACACCAGCATGGACATCAGGGACGTTAAGATCTTTCTTGTATAGTTCTTCTGTGTATTCTTGCCACCTCTTCTTAATCTCTTCTGCTTCTGTTAGGTCCCTGCCTTTTTTGTCCTTTATCATGCCCATCTTTGCACTAAACGTTCCTTTGATATCTCCAATTTTCTTGAAGAGATCTCTAGTCTTCCCCATTCTATTGTTTTCCTCAATTTCTTTGCACTGTTCATTTAAGAAGGCCTTCTTATCTTTCCTTGCTATTCTCTGGAAATCTGCATTCAGTTGCTTATATCTTTCCCTTTCACCCTCGCTTTTCGCATTCCTTCTTTCCACAGCTATTTGTAAAGCCTCATCAGACAGCCATTTTGCTTTCTTGCATTTCTTTTTCCTTGGGATGGTTTTAGTTGCTGCCTCCTGTACAATGTTACAGACCTCCGTCCATAGTTCTTCAGGCACTCTGTCTACCAAATCTAACCCTCTAAATCTATTCATCATCTTCACTGTGTACTCACAAGGAATATGAATAAGTCATACCTGAGTGGTCTAGTGGTTTTCCCTACATTCTTCAATTTAAGCCTAAATTTTGCAGTAAGAAGCTCATGATCTGAGCCACAGTTAGCTCCTGGTCTTGTTTTTGCTTTCTGTATAGAGCTTCTCCATCTTTGGCTGCAAAGTATGTAATCAATCTGGTTTCGGTATTGACCATCTGGTGATGTCCATGTGTAGAGTCATCTCTTGTGTTGTTGGAAAAGAGTGTTTGCTATGACTAGCTTGTTCTCTTGACAGAATTCTATTAGCCTTTGCCCTGCTTCATTTTGTGCTCCAAGGCCAAACTTGCCTGTTATTCCGATTATTCCTTGACTTCCTACTTTAGCATTCTAATCCCCTATGATGAAAAGGACATCTTTTTTTGGTGCTAGTTCTAGAAGGTGTTGTAGGTCTTCATAGAACCGGTCAACTTCAGCTTCTTCGGCATCAGTGGTTGGGGCGTAGACTTGGATTACTGTGATGTTGAATGGTTTGCCTTGGATACGCACTGAGATCATTCTGTCATTTTGGAGGTTGTACCCCATTACTGCCTTTCCCACTCTCTTATTCACTATGAGTGCAACTCCATTTCTTCTAAGGGTTTCTTGGCCACAGTAATAGATATAATGATCACCTGAATTAAATTCACCCATTCCCGTCCATTTCAATTCGCTGATTCCCAAGATGTCGACATTCAATCTTGTCATCTCATGTTTGACCATATCCAGCTTGCCTTGGTTCATAGATCTTACATTCCAGGTACCTATACAATATTGTTCTTTACAGCATCGGACCTTCTTTTCGCTTCCAGATACATCCACAGCTGAACGTCCTTTCGGCTTTGGCCCAGCCGCTTCGCTCTTTCTGGAGCTACTTGGAAATGCCCTCCACTCTTCCCCAGTAGCATATTGGACACCTTCCGACCTGAGGGGCTCATCTTCCGGTGTCATATCTTTTAGCCTTTTAACATTGTCCATGGGGTTTTCTTGGCAAGGATACTGGAGTGGGTTGCCATTTCCTTCTCCAGTGGACCACATTTTGTCAGAACTCTCTGTCATGACCTGTCCGTCTTGGGTGGACCTGCACGGTATAGCTCATGGCTTCAGTGAGTTACGCAAGCCCCTTCGCCACGACAAGGCAGTGATCCATGAAGGAGTGATGGCCGCTATAACTTGTAATATTGACTTTCAGGGCTGTGCATTCTTTGAAAATGATTTGGTAGAGGTGTTTCGGAATGTGGAAAGCCCCAGGGCAGCGCTCCTTTAAAACAGCTCTGCCTTTTTTTCAGAGCTCTACGCAAACCTGAAAAAAATGCTGCTAAAGAGGGGCTGTACTGGCACTCTTGCATATCCTAACGGACTTCTTCCAAATCATTTCAAAGGATGCACAACCCTACAGAATTCTATATTTAACTATGCACTGTGTGAATAAATACTATCTTTGTTCTGGATCCCACATTAACTCATTTCATTAGATGATCCTGAATTCTAATATGAGAGGAACAAAATCTTATCCCTGTCTACTTTCTTTTTCTTAATTCTTTTATCTTGCCCCTCCCATAGCTGATTTTTTGCCTAAAGTTAAAGAGTCACAAATATGGTCAAAAGCTGCAGGAAAGTGATTATGAAAAGCTAAGGAACTGGCAATCAGGCTTATAACTAATGGAAGGAAAATGAAGGGCTTACGTGGCAATTACATAAATTTATTCCATTCATTGCTTGTACACATGCTGAAAACTTATTTTGGCAATGGCTTCTTTGAAATACACATTTAGTGAATATGTTGGAAACAACTTGTTTTCACTTTCAGTTATATACATGCATCATTTTTACTTACAGGAAATGGCTTTTCACATATAAAAAATGAAAAGCACATTATGAATGGGGAAAAAATAGAATTATTAGCTGTCATTCAAATTTGTTCTCAAAACATTTAGCATAAACCAGTGACAGTGTAAATTCACAAAGAAGCTGAAAATCTTACCCAGAACAGCCCAAGGTCACTGAAGTAATGCATTTAATACATGGTCTTTTCTTACTTTTGCATAAAAAATAACTATTATTCTGGGCAATATCTACACAGCTAAAGGTTCTTACTTCTTTTTGGTGATTTCTGGCTAAGTTTAAGTTGCTTCTTTTAAAGAGTATAATAATGATGTGAATTACAGTTATTAAATGTAGTATATTAAAAAGCAATAAGGGAAAATATGAGAATCCAGGAAGCATGGGAAAAAGTCTGCTGAAATATTGTGATTTTGAGAGATCAATTATCAATTATTTTCCTGGAATTCCAGTTGAAAATCACAATGGGTGCTTTCAGATAGAAAGCTTGTAGCTACCAGTCAAAATGTACTTTGCAGTTATTCTGTTTTTTTCCCTTCCGAATAGAAAGAAGATGGATAGAAAGAGCAGTCTGAAATTAGAAGAGTGTCATAAATGAAGACGATATTGGTTTTACCCACAGAAAATATCTTGAAAGAAGCACAATGAAAATTTCATCAGGAAGCAAAAAGATGCAACACCTGAACATATGTATATATCAGCTTACTTATGGAAACTCCCAGAGAATCTTAATTAAGAAAAATTAATTCACTTAAAAATATTAGTTCCCAACTTCTATCCACTCCAAAAAACCAAACCAAACAAAAAAACCTGACCCAAATTAAAAAAAACAACAACCTATAATAATGTAATTTGCAAACCATTTTATTTTTAAATAAAGTGATGAGAATACTTCTGAAATGTAAACTGAATTATTCCCAGCAGGTCACTCTATGATATTGAAACTGTAAATATCATTGTCTATGCAACCAAGAAGTTGTAGCATCCATGATCAAGATGGAATATCAGTAGAGCTTTAGGAAAGAGAGAATAATTGACTGGAACTGTGAACAGAACCACTCCATATTAGAATATTTTGTTGCAAATCTTATCTGCATTCTACAAATATCAAAATTTGTAGAAAGGTTCATTGCTTCTGTATTCTTGGCCAATTAGCCTTGGTAACTAAGTAGAATTTGGTCTAGTTAGTACTTGGATGGGAGACAACCAGGAATACCAGAGCTGTATGCTAAACTGGGGAAAGTCGAAAATTCTCCAGATGAAGGAAATGACAAACCAATTCTGCACTGTTGCGATAAAAACTGCATAAAGTTGTCCATGAAGTGACTAGGATTTAAAGGAGATGCTACTTATTTTTATTATTTTTAATAGCATTAAAATAAATTTCTGCCTATGTATTTTTAAGATTATTTTCTATGTTTTGACTAATCATAATGGAAAACAAAAGTCTACAACAGGGCCAGAGCAAATCTTGAAAACATCCTACACTATTTCATCAAAGGAAAAGCTCAGAAGCCTTTTGGGAGTAGGAGTAGTAGAGAATGTTTGATTTCATAAACTGCACCTAACACCTGCCTGTCCTTAAGATGTGAACATAAAGCAGAACCAATGGGATTAGAAGTTGGTCTTTTGGAAACTTTTAGGCAGCTAAAAACTAGTTCAACGAAACGACTATACTATTTACAGATTTCTTCATAATTTTCCACTTCAAATTAGGTCAAATTAAAAACAAGTTAAACATACATCTAAAGTATGCTAAACTGTACTTATAACTGCTGTGAAGAATATTGGAAGCTACTTCTTTATACCTTTTTTCCTTTCTTTTCTATTTTTTAAACTTTTTTCCTTTCCTTGCACTCCTTGCTTTTTCTTTTATTTCTTCTTTCTTACTTTGTATTACTTTGTATTACTTTGTGTTAGCTTTTATCTTCTTGTTTAAAAGCTTTAATAAAATTATATTAAAAAAATTAAGTATATTAAACTGTAACAGAATGCCATATTCCTAGCTTGTAGGTAGTTGAGGTTTTCATTTGAACTAAAAAACTAAATAGCCACATCCTGTGTACAATATTTATACAAAAGTCTACAACTATTTGGTCTTCTCAAGTAGAAGGAAGCTAACCCCCGCACACAAATATGGATTATGATAAAATATTTAGTCAGTATTTTTGCAATTAAATGTTAATGTTTTGCGGTAGCTCTTACCCAAAATATACAACATTATTTATAAATGACCTAAATGAAACAGATGTATTGACAAGCATATGTACTATATGCTTATGGGGATAAGCTGGGAATTAGCTTACATGTGATATGTAAGCTACAGTCTGTCACATAATCAAGTAACATTCACAAGGCTTTTCTACTTAAGGAGCATTTTGGAGGATGAGAGTCTATAGTGAACATAGCAGTTGCTCCATTCTTACAGCAGTTTAGATAGCATTTCCTGTTTGACATTGAAATATGCCTCTGACTCAGAGATTACCTCATTTTTGCACTATTGTATATTCTGTCTTTAACACTATTGTTCGTAGAAAGTCAGGACATAAAGGTAAGAAGTATCTCTAAAGTCACATGTAATTGATGTACCCATATGAAGTATGCAGAAAGTTTATCAAAACATCCTTCCAATTGAGAAGATCAGGAAAAAAGCATGGCAGTCTATTAAAACACAATTAAAGTAAATAGGAAAAACAATTATAGCATTTTCAAAGTTATGTGAAGTCCTAATGATACAAGATATAGCAAGACTTATACTTAAAGGAAACTTCATTATAGTTCAGGAATTAATACCGTAGAAAGGATGTTCAACTTTTACTACTGCGTTGTATGATTCAGTAAGAACAATGGCTTTGCAAATTAATATATAAAACTCAAAGGCAGTTGTGACTGACATGCAAAATGGAATGAAAAATTGCAGGTTATACATAAATTATGAAAACTAGAGCAGGTTGATGAATTTGTGTACTTTGGTAGAATGTTTACCAAAGATGGGGAAATGGGTAGAGAAAATTTAAGATATGCAAATACCGGTAGAAAGTAGGCAGTTTGTCTATGGTGTCTTCCAAGGAATATTTGTTGAATGAAGCAAAAATGGCCGTGTCTAAGAGCATTATTTTGGCCACTTTGTTATATGGATTGAGAGTGGGTGTGTCAGGAAAAATATAACACTAAGTGGAACACCCTGGAAATGGGATACTAAAGATGTGTGTGATACCCCCCCCCCCCCCGCAAAATAAGAATGCTGAATGAAAGTGGACTAAATAAAAAAGTGAGTGAGTGAAAAGTGAGTGAAAAGTTGGAAAGAAAGAAGTAGGCTGAGAACATTTGGTCATTCAGGGAAAATGAATGAAGACTGAATTGTAAAATCAGTATATGAAAGACTGAATAGGTTGAGAGGAAAGGAAAGATAAAGTTGTGGAGGGATGATGTTGACAAGATTCTCAAAGAGAGGTGAGAAGTTTAAAGAAGAAAACAAAGTATGTATCTATGTGTGGATAAGGTAGAAGCAAGATTGCTTTGGAAGGATGGAAAGGTATGGAGATGTACAGCAAATGGTGCTGGTATAAACTAGTTTTTGCTATATTTCCTTGTCTTTTCCTTCATTTCCTGCTTTTAATTTAATTTTTTTTTGGGGGGGGCCCACTGTTTTCACTGTTTTTCTACATTTTGCATTATTACACTAGAAGGAAATATTAAAATGGACATGAATGTATATTTGTATGATACTGGACCTGCAAATCTCTGAGGTAATTTTAAAGTATTTATGTTCATGAATACCCATTCAAAAATGCACATTCTTTTTCAAAACCATCTGAGCAATGGAGAATAGTTGTTAAAACAACATTATCCACTAAACTGTGGATTTGCTCCTTACTCAAATTCCCATATGTTAAAAATGAGATTTGAGACTCTCCTTGTGATATTGTTTGAGTATTTTAAAGTGAGCGAGATTTCAGTCTCTTTTGATTATTATTTTTAAGAGATAGAGATTGCTGCCTTGGATTTGTTCAATCATTATTTCTGCTCTACATTTGCTTTGAGATATTCTAAATATTAATAATTACCAGTGTTGTTTTTCTCCTTGGTTTATGTTTGAATTTTTTTACTGGCAGAATTACAGTAATCCGAGGGAGTACATAGCTTTTCTTTTCCAGCTTTTCAACAATAAACATACTGTTTAGCAAAGAAACTAGCTGTGTTAATTCTAAATACCTTAAATTGAATTTATACTGAGAAATTAGATGAACAAAAATATCCAAGACATAGAAATCTTTTTTCATATGTTTTAAAATCTTACCTAATTTCAGCACTCAAAAATATATAATTTTTTCCTAATAACTAGATGTTGTACTTCTGTGCAAGCTTGTTGAGGTTTGTAAAACTAAAATGCTCTTTAAATAAGGTTACTTATTGCCAGGTGATTGCGTGAGAAATTACAGATAACTTTGCTAGAAATAGTTGATCAAGGACCATATTTTAAAGACACACACCCAAAAAATCAACATTCTGTAAATTCAAAGAGAATTCTTCTGTACCATAATACTGTTGTAAACTTTGTTTCTACTGAGCAGAACTTTCTTTTTACTCAGAGATATAGAAGTTTCTGACATAAGATTAGTTGTGATAAATTAACATTCTTCATATTTTAATCAAACCAAAATGAAAGCTCCCTGAAGAAACAATAGTAAACCAGATTCCTAAAACAAATATATGGGGGGGGGGGTCAACACTGCAGTCCCCTAATGAGTTCAGTGAGTTAAACTTCCTGGAAATAGAGAACTTTATTATTTTATCCTTCCAAAATAGTATTTATTAATCTGGCACTAGAACAGGTTTGACATTAATTTCAATTTTTGTTAAAAAAGGAAATTGAACATTATTTTACTGCAATACAAGAATACTGCATCTATAGCTCATCCTAGAAAACCCTGAGTAGTTACTGAGTTGAAGCAGTATGTCATGGAGAAATGAGCCAAAATTCCTATCCAGCAAAGTGTGAAAGAGGCTGATCACCAATTATAACGGAGAATTTGTTCACAAGTGTTATAGCTCAAGGTGGTATAGCCACTTACTTGTTCATTGCATATTGGATGGCTTTGTTTATACAATAAATGAAATCATGTTTGGTTTCCCCTACTCCCCCATCTCCTTTAATCTATCAGTAGGCCCCACATGAAGCTTCAGTAAGATTTAAATATGCCAAAATGTGATAAAACCAAAATCCAGAAAGGAGACAAATGATTTTTCACAGATCTATTCACCAGCTCTCTTCCACAAGGTCAGACTACCTTAATTCCAATCTATCACATCCTTCCCTTTTCTTAGTTTCACAGATACTCACTACCCACACCCCCAATTCATTTCATTCATTAATTCAAAAACTTTAAAAATTACATTCCAAGTTTCAATCTTCCATACTGCATGGTCATCACCAAATAGGCCCATACTTTTGGTCAATCAAAGCTTAACATTTTTTATTAAATGAAGGAAAGAATATGTAGAAGGAATATGTCATATGTAGTATTCTCTGCTAACAGTAAGAAAAAATATTGTTCAGTTTCAGCACATTTTGGTTAGTGTGCAACAAGTGAAACAAAAGCCAGGTTTCATGGTATGTCCATGGCATTCTATCAAATTAGGATTTATGATCTAGAGGCTACCTTGCAAATTAACATACTGTTTCCTATATCCCATCATGCAGTTTAAAGATACACTAAGAATTACATTCCTAGAATCAAAATGATATATTTAAAAAGTGCCATTATTATAATCAAAAGCACTCTGATCTTCATTCTTTAAAGAATTGTCTAAGCAGTTAAAATACAATCTCATCTTCATTTTAAAGAGGATCCAACAGAACATCCAAATTTAATTTAAATATTTACATAAAAGTATTAGATCCAGGTATTAAAAGATCAAAAAAGCACAACCTGTTTCCATGTTTGCTTCTGAATTTCTCAGTTGCTTTGATTCAAATAAATATAAGAAATATTTTCCAGATTTTTTCAGTTAAAAATATTGAGAAATAAGCACTACTATTAGGGTTACAATCTAAAAATGACAGGTCTCAAATCAGGAGAAGAATAGATGAGCAGGAAGAAGAGGGAGACCTGTTTAGGTGAATTTCAAACAAGTATTTCTTTCCAATTCTGTTTAAAGCAGGATGTTGCTGTAATTACGGTTTTGCTATAGACAGAAGGGATGTTTCTATTTAGTGACCCTGGTTAGGGACAGAGCGTTTTCCCCCTCAGTTGCATATCACAGAGAACTATCAGGTTCTATCTGGTAGAAGGAGAAGAAGCAAGCTGCTAATAGCCACTCATTCTCCAGCTAATGCTGTGTCTTCTTGCTGAGGGGAAAGGGAAGACAATTATCCATTAGGTGGTGGCAAAATGCCCTTCCCCTTATTTTTTTATTAATATATCTATATTTTTATACTTACACTATTACAACTGTTTAGTAATGGGGGTGGGGGAAGCAATTTTTGCCTTATTTATTTGCTTCTTACTGCAATTTATGTCTCCTAACCCTAAAAAAAACAAAAGCTCCAGTGACTTACCAATTAACATAAACTTTAGAATAAAAACAATAACATAAAAACTATAAACAAGGCAACAATCATAATAAACACCTTCTTATTCATTATTACACTGATGCTCTCAACAACAGCCAATCACTTACTGCAAGGGTAGGTATTCACTATTTTATCAGTTCTTAAAGACTTCCCAAAATAGCCAGGTCCTAATGGCTTGGTTGGTGCTCATCCAGAGGACTTTTCCAAAGGACAAGGGCAGCAATAGAAACCTCTTGGTCACTAATTCAAATGTGGGACTACCTTTCCTAATACAATTTATTGGACAGCATAAACCACTGAGGAGAACATGGTCCTGCAAATATCCAGATCTCAAGCCCTAAGGCCTTTGAAGGCAACATCACCTTCAATTATATCTGGAAGTCAGCTGATAACCAGTGCAGCTTTCACAATAACGCTGTTATTTGGGTGAATTGAGAGGCACGGTTAACAACTTGAGTTGCTGCATTCTAGGGCAGCTGTAGCTTCCAGGTAGTTTTCAAGAGAAGCAACATGGAAAGCACACTGCAGTAGAGCAATCAAGATATGACCAAGGCATGAGTAACTGTGAATGCTCATAACTGGTGCAGAAAATGGAGTTGTGCAAATGCCCTTCTAAACACAGCTGCCACCTATTCCTCAAACAGGAACTGGAAGTCCAGGATGACCCCCAAGTTAGTCCATGGGAACCCAATTCCATCCAGAACCTAAGATGGAATATGACTGGTCTCATCCACTTCACCTTACTGGGATTGCATCTGAATCTGTTCTTCCCCATTCAGATCCTCATCGCCTCCAGGCATTTCAACTGCATCTCCTATCTGGCCCAGTGTCAAGATGTGTAGCTGGATATCATCAGCACACTGATACCTGATATCATGCTGGTAGATAATCTTTTTCAGTGATGTCATCCACATTTACATGTTAAACAGGAGGGATCAACAGAGACGGGCTGCATCACGCACCCAGGGCCCCAGGCTTGGCTCTGTGTCCAGCCTGGGGCCCCAGGTGCATGATGGAACCTGCCTCTTGGTTGTACTTAATGACTAACTGATGTTTTTGTCATTTTCCCTGGCTGCTGTGTATTTTATGTTTTTTGTATGTTTTATCTTCTTTCAATATTGTTAGCCACTCAGAGTCATGTATTTGAAATGGGTGGCCATGTAAACCTAATAAATAAATAAATAAACGGTAGACTCCTATGATGCCCCTTAAAGGAGAGCTTTGGGGTTCAGCCTTCCCCCAACTGAAAATGTCCCTGAAGGAATAACCACTGCAATATATTATCCCAACTCCCAGATGCAGTTCAGAAGGCAGCTGAGTGATCAAGTAGGATGAGGACAACACTACTCCCATCCTAGCACTGCCATCCACAAGCATTAATGTGGTCTCAGTGCCATTGGCCAGTCTGAATTCAGATTGGAACAGATCCAGATAATCTGTCTCCTGCTGGGCTCTCCGTAGCTGCAGGTTTACCACTTTCTTAACAATTTTGCCCAGAATTGGAGACAATTACCCAGTACTGTATATTTGGGTCGAGCAATGGCTTCTTGAGGAGGAAGCACACCACTGCCTCTTCCAGAGATGGCAGTACCACCTCCTCACCCAAGGAGACATTTACTATTGCTCTGACCAGTCTGTTATTTTATTATTTAGTTATTACATCTGGGATTTACATACTGCAAAGTACATTTATCAAAGTCATTTTTTAAAATCCTTCTTTGCTGTTAACCACTAGTATAGCCAAACATATAAACATGTCATGATGAAAACAGCAAATTACAGAGGTTTCACTCTTCTTTTCTCCTACATTGCTTAAGAAAACAAAACTGACAGCCTCAAATGGATTCATTAGTTAACAAGCATTCAAACTCTTGCTGAGGCACTGTATCATCAATCTCCAGAAAATTGGTAAATAGCGCTTGCATTTTAAATATCTCCAAATTCAAACATAAAATAGCAAGGTATTTGCCCATGAATCTCAGAAAGTTTTACAAGCAAATAAGCTTCTACATGTATACATTCCCAAACTTGAGATTCCACAAACAATTACTTTCAGTTTAGAAACCATTCAGGATAGCAAACAAGCTTTCCTGCTTCATCCCAAATTTCCACTGTATAAATACAATACAAGAATCTTTCAGAATCTTCAGAAATAGACACTGCCAACTATTAGCAAAGAGTGATTAGACTTTTCAGTACAGTAAATATTGAGATTCAGGAGATAAATAGAATAAGTAACAGATGGGGAGAACATTTAGAAGAACACCATCCGCTCCCAGTATAAAGAAATTTAGCTAATGTAAGTGATTTCTGCTTTGATTCTGGTATAACAATTCCCCTCTCAGGCATTATAAAAATTGGATGCTCACTATGTAAGCATTCTGTTTAAGTTCCACCCTGAGTCAGCATATTTCACATGTGTTTCTCTTTCATGCACACATACGTCCAGCATGTATGTGCGGCTGAAAATTTTTTTATAGATACATGTATTAGCTTCAGTTTGAACCAGGAGCCAGAAGGCAACATTATGCAGTTGTGTACACAAAAGCACAAAGGATACCCAAGAACAGTAAGGTGCACTGGGGATGGCATTTAATTTCATTGTATGGGGTACAATGACAATAAAGTTTATAACAACAACAACACAAACATCCTGAATATTAAAATCCTCAAGTGTTCTCACACAGCAGATAAAGAGAAGTATAGGATAAATTATTTCTATAAATCCTGACACACTTTAAGCTTTTTCATGTCTCTCTTTCAGAAAAAGCTAATCATTAAGTTGTGAAAAAAATACAAATAAAACAAAACAAATTATTTTTTTAAAATTAAGGACAGCAAATTTCAATGACAACAGTAAATTTAGGAACAGAATTGTCCCAGGGTATGTTTGAAGGATTTGATTGAAAGAGACAGTGCAAAAAAGCATTAATTTTTTCCCATTTTTATTCAAATTACTGATAAAACAGAAAAGTGGTTTCATTTCTTTATGCTTCTAACTGTTCTATGATCCACCATCACCTCCATTTTCAAGCTTCTTCTTCCCACAATGCTCCTGGACCTTTAAGTCTTTGCTACTCCATATGTACCACCTGCATGCACACACCCATCCCCCTTCTCCTATGAAAACTATTTCCTATCAAAATCTAAATTATCATGTCACCCCTTAATACCAAAGCACGTACACACTATTTTGTCTGGATGCCTACATGTGTATGTGAAGAGCCAGTGAGAACTGTCTGTATATTTAATGGTAACTAATTTAAAAAAGCAAATATCTCTTCTGTTTTCTAAGAGTTTTAATAGGAGAAGAACGTAATGATAGCAATTATTTTAAAAAAACAATGTGCTCAGTTTGTACTGTAACATTGAGTTCTGAGACAAAATAAGCAGTTCTGAGAAATCAAGCAGACTTCTGTAAATTTGGGGATGGGTACAAAACAAGTAAGTTCACAATGGTATAGTATCCCTATATCACTTACTTAAGGCAATAAATTGAAGAGTCACTACAGTATGTATGCTGTCTTTAGTTCCTGGAGGAAAGGTGAGACATAAATCTAACAAACAGATAAATCTGGAACATTGCCATGTGGGAGCTAAGTGTCAACCTACAGAAATTTTGGAAACTATCACCTGTTGTTGTTTTATCCAGAAGGAAAGCCATTCCTTAGAGCACTCCTCAAATTACACTGTATGCATATCTATTGCCATTTCTGATGGAAACAGAGATTCTGTCAGGTTCAGCCCAAAGAACTCCACGAGACAGTACAGATACAGTTCTGTTGCATTTATTAGCTTCAACTCTCAGACAGAAATCTCTCCAGACTGAAACTACACTTCCCAAGCCAGCCAGCCAAAACACCGTGAATTCTTTAGGGTGGTGCCAGTCTCATCTTCTTAACCTTCCCACACTCGTGCTGGGGGCTAAGGAAATGCTTATCTCCCCGAGCGTGGCCTTCATCAAACCATTCCCTCACAGATTCCATTACCATGGAAGCCACAAAATCTCCCTCGCCTTTCTATTCTCAGTTGCAGCCCTTCCACTGTATTCAGCTCATTTCCATGGCCCTGCTAAATTACTGACTACAATTCATGTGAAGGGCTTTGGAGAGAAATGTAAACCACACCTAAGTGGGAGTAAAGTAAATTTAGTCCTTCAAATCAAATTCCATTCCTGGTGGCTTCACAGATACAATCATGTAGCTTTCTTGCCAACAGTACAGAAATGGTTTGCCATTGCCTTCTGGCGGTGGTCATGGTGGTTTTTACTTCCCAGTCCAGTTTGCAGCTCTGTTAGCTCTGTTATATCAAAGTATAACCAGTCTCAACCCTACTTAGCTTCAAATTATAGCCTCTCCATTGTTAGAACAAAATTTCATAAGCAGATACATCTGCTTATCTAAAGAAGGAATGGAAAGTACAGGTAGTCCCCAGGTTAAGAATGCCTGATTTAAGGATTACCCATAGTTAAGAACAGAACCTATTGTAGCAAAATTCAAATTAAATACACAATGATTCAAGTTAAATACACAATAGTTCAAGTTCATTACCCAATACTACTCATATAGTATTATACAATAATATTGTTCCAGCTTACATACAAATTTGACTTAAGGACAGACCTTGGGAATGGAACTCATTCTTAAAGTGGGGACTACCTGCACCTTGAAATAAATATACTGATACATACATACATACATACATACATACATACATACATACATAAATAGTCTACAGATAAATGGCTAATAGTCATTAGGGTTTGGACTGGAAGCACTGAAGGTAGATTGAATTATCAATCATTGAAAGCATAATGTTCTTACAATAATTATATGAATCCAGTTGTAAGCTACCTGTGGAAAGCTTTGTGCTGAAAGATATAAATACTTTAAATAACTTTATACAGTTAATTCTTCTAGCATTCACAATCTACAATTCATGGAAACTGCTAAATGTTCCTCACCATGCAAGAGTTAAATGTTTTATTCTTTAAATAAAGACACTGAGATACATTAACTATTATTTACATCATCAAAGCCACATAAAGCACAACTAAAATTAGTTTTGAGTATCCTTGCAGGAGGTTAATTATCCCAATTTCATAGATGAAATACCCAAGATATGCTAATAGCAAAGTAAGATTACATGATTGTTCAGACTGAGAAGACAGATGGGTATATATATACACTTCAGAATTGCTATTAGAATTAAAAGTCCTTTTCACCTTTATACTGAATTATCTAAGACATAATGCCTCTGTAATGTAGACAAATTGTTTATTTTCAAACAGTGAAATTGGCAGCCAACAAATTTTAAATCATAATAAATCTTTTTATCATGCAATATGAAATGAGTAACTATGGCAAAGAACAACAAAAATGACACATAAATGTCACTGTAGGGTGCAGTTATTCCCATGGGAAAAATACAGTCTTAAAGTTCAGAGTAAGTATTTTGCTGATTGTTAAGATAATGAAATGAGAATAAGAGTGTAGTAGGCTGTATTCTAACAATTCTGAACCCATAATGTTGATCCAGTATTGTCTGTGAAACAGCAAACTATCCCTTCAGCACTCTGTTCATTCTATTCAACATAGCTAGGAACTTGAACTCAAAACATAGTTTCTAATCTAGGTTTGGAAGGATTGTTTAAACTATAGCTTCTTGACTGCAAACTTTGATCTGGTTAATTTCCCTCAGAAAACAAAAGAATGAAGAAATAATTCTTATGCCTAAAGCAAAGGTAGGGATTTTTTTTTTGCCCTGAGGGACATATTCTTTTTTTCTACTTCACTTGGGGCTACAGGGGCCATTGCCAGTGAAACTATGACATCAAAGAAGTGGTCAAATCCACACTGCTCACCACATTTTGTTTAGTATTTTTTAGGAGTGGGGAAGTTTAAGGGATGAAATGGGTATCTTAAAATCAAGGCTCAAGGGACCTATTTCAGCCCTTAAACTCTCCAGTGTTTATTTCTATCCCACTAGAATTATGGGATATAAAAAGTTTCCATAAGAGATGTCAACAAGCAACATCAAGTGAAATTTATTTATGAGGAGGTTGTTTCCCCCACCCATGCTTCCTTTTATGGTCATTTAGTAAGCTTCAGTGACTCAGGATGCACTGGGACCTGGGTTTCTGCAATCTTAGTTCAGCAGTATATAAATGTAATAAAAACAAGGATAAGTAGCAATCAAAAGTAAGTTCCTTACTGGTGGGCTCTTTTTAAAAAATGTAGAGGTAGGGAACAAGACATGTGTCTTAGGAAATCAACCCGAGCTGGAATGGAACCAGGATACATCACTAAAAAGAATATATCTTCAAATGGATGGCCATTGTGAAAATCATTATATAACTTTTGAGTCAACTTAGAGGAGTCAGGCTGATGAAAACCAAAGTAATTATGAAGAGCTTCAGAAGACATAATGCCATGTAGAGTTGCTGGGAAGAATGCAAAATGCCATGTAGAGTTGCTGGGAAGAAAGGATATAAATTCTATAGAGTGAACCATGCTTAATAGATTTCCTCTTAAACACATTTCAAGAATAACCAGAATTAGGGCTTCAGTAGCAGTAGTCTTTATATGACAGGACCAGAAGATGATTTATTGATCCTGAGGTGACGGAGACACTGAGTAATAAGCAACTTTTATCATGGAGAGCACAGTATAACATTTTCATTGATACAGGTACTGGCTGAGTTCCCAATGCGTTAAGCCATATTATGATTTATTTTTTTATTCAGATTGATATGTGATAAGGGATAAGCAAATATGCTATGGTTTCTTTAAGCTTACAACCTGGTTTGAGAATATGTTTTATAGTTGCTTACCAAGTACAAAAACTGTTAACAAAGGTATGCAAAGTAGAACTCTGCTTACTACTGGTCCTTCTCTTATATATCTCACTTGTTTTATGTCTCACTCAGTCTCTAACTGATCTAGAGGAATACAGAAAAAGCGGGAAATACAGGAGAGAAAATAACCCAGGAATTGACCTTTGCTCTTCTAAAAGACTGACTAGCTTATCTGGTTTAAAAAATCTTTAAGTATATTTTTCAAAAAACTGTCTTCATTTTGGCAGTGGTTATATGTCCCAGTCAATTATCATAAACTACTGTATTTAAATAGGAAAACTGTTACACTTAATTCAAAGGTTATCACATCTGAAAACCATATTAAAATTGTGATATCCACATGTAAATGGCTTCTTGAGAATATTTTTTCAACTACAGTTAAAATGAATCTTATGTCCTGCTACCTTGAAACTCAACAAAAAAGATTAAGATTTAAATTCATGAAATCCAGTTGTTAAAGTAAAACTCCCATCATGTTTTACTGGGCCCCTCAAGCAAAAGACTGATACAATGGGGGAAAAAAATTAAGGGCTATACCATATGTTGAGTTGAGTAATAAAATTAGCAAACCTACTAAGGTTCAAATACAGCTATTATACCCATCTGGGCAAAAGAGGGGGGCACAAATCATTAAGCAATCTGAGAATCACCAAACAAAGAAACTGTAAAATTCTGAACTGTAAAAGAAAGGAAACACATCTAATCCCTCTGGAGTTTAAGTATGTATTTCAACTGGGTTATCCCATTGCTCAAAAGAACACAGAAACACACACAAACCTACAGACATACAATATATCTACTGTGTTACTACAGGCAGGGAGCCAAATAGCTTCAGTACCCAACAGCCCTGGCACCTGTTGGTTTTGTCATCAACAAATATATTTCCATTTCTCTGGCACAGAGGGAAGCAAACACCATATTAGAAATGCTTGCCTATCTCCACAGAAGGCAAAAGAGGCAATTGGCATGTGTTTTATGGGAATTTAGTGAGCTGGAGGACCTGGTTATGAGAAAAAGCTTTATAAAGATCTGACTTCTTTCTCTATTTCAATTTTCTGCATACCCCAAAATATGTGGATGCTACATAATGTAAATCTCCTGTAAAAATGTAAATTTCCTAGTTACATTTTTAACCAGATTACATAAGTGCATCCTCCAAATGAAATCTAGATTTAAGATTTGCAGAGCAGTTGAAAGATGAACTACTCAGAAAATAGTTTTGCTATTTTTATCCTATAGAAAATTCACATAGTAAATGAAATGTATAAATAAGAAATGGTGGCAAGAGAAAAAGCCTTTAATTAATCCAGTTTCTAGCAGGAAAATATATACATTTCTACTTCACCTGATTCGTGCAACGTTTCCATTTACCTATACATCTCATGAGATATAGCAAGAAATATAGGAAAAAGAACACCTTCCCATGGAGGTGTTATTCATTCAATTCAACCATCATCAACAAGACTTATCAACATTCTAAGCTTAAACTAGAGAGAAGACCATACCACGTACATGGTCATTGCCAAGCGAAAAAATGAAAATCAAGCATTTGATAGGTACTTTAGATGATAATGGATCAGAATTTCTTGCTGTTGAAGCATAGCAGCAATAATCTAGGGGAAAAGGTCTAGACTTCCACTAGAGTAGTAAAAGCAAGGCACTGGCCAAGCAGTATGGGCTAATGCTATTAAAGATTTGAGGGAAAGCAACAATAGAATAGTAGAATATGCTATATACACATGGGCAGCAAAAAAATTTAATGTATGTGGGATTCAGAAAAGCAGAGTCCTTAAATCTTGTTAGGCTGCAAAATTACAGATAATTCACTGATAGGAGGAAGTGCTGTTGGATAAAGGATGAATTTAGGTCAACCTCTAGAATGAGAAACAACCACAATAAATCCAAATCTTTACAGATTCTGGTATACTGAGGGCAGGAATTGTTTCATTATCTCTGTCCTTAGTACTGACACAAATAAGAATGTTATAGTGAATTGTTTATTTTTCAGTGGAATGCTTATAGTAAAGACCACTGAGTATTCATGATACAATATTGTCATCTAAGTAACTCATAAGATGGTATACTGTGGTTCTTTATAGAAAGAACTTTCTGTGAATCTGCCACCAAATCAGAATTTGTCATAGAACAAGAGATAAAACATTTTATTAATTTTTTAAAAGAATGTATAAAATATTCTATACATGATGGACGAGAAATGCCTTTTGAAGGTAATCTTTCTCTTTCTCACATACAGAGAGAGAGAGAGAGAGAGAGAGACAGAGACAGACAGAATAAATGCTTTTGAAACCCACCAAGGAAACAATTAGATTGCCAAGATGAACAATTATACAGCAATAAATGTTGGAAATGCCACAACAAAGAAGAAACATTTTACTGTATGTGGTGGTTATGAAAAAGACTCAAAACTACTGGAAATACACCAACATGTCTAGAAAATTCTGAAAATAAAATTTGAATTAAAACCACAAATATTTTTATTAGGTATTATCCTAGAGAATATAAATGAAAAACATCACAATTTATTAAAATATATCTGTCAGTGGCAGGAATCAATCTGGAACCACATTGGAAAAGAGAAGCCTTGCCGACAATATAAGACTGGAGACTAAAACTGGAGAATACAATGGGAAAATTGTATATACTCACAGCAGAAGTCTATCCAAATTCAAGCAGGAATGGTTCTTTTATATTACAACATATTTGAGGGACCGCCTCTCCCCAATTACATCTGCCCATCCCATCAGATCCAGCAGAAGAGGTATGTTGTGGGCCCCGTCTGTCAAAGTTTGGCAGGACCTAGCAGTTGGGCCTTTCCTGCCATGCTGCCCACCTTATGGAACATCATCTTCCCAGAAGAGAGGTTGGCTCCATCCATGTTTATTTTCCAGAAGTCCCTCAAAACTTGACTATGCCATCAAGCCTGTGGGCTCCAAGGGACTGGTGAGTTGTTCAGATGGCTCCACTGCTATTAATATCTGCTGCTCTCTCTTTGCCTTTTAATCACAATTTTTGTTTTTTTGGATTTGTTGATTGCTTTTTATATCACTGTTTTATGGTTTGTATTGTACACTGCCCAGTCACATTTTTGAGAGATGGGAGGCCATATAAATATAATGAATGAATGAATGAATGAATGAATGAATGAATGAATGAAACACAACAATAGAATATGGTTTTTGAAGAAAAAGAAACTGTTTAAATGATCTAAATTGAAATGAGCAATAATCACAGATGTCCACATTATATAAAAATATTTAAGCAGCAATTAGCAGTTGGGAAAAGAAAAAAAAAGAGAAAGAAAAAGGGGAGGAGGCTACTAGTATGCTTTTTCCTATACTTTTTGTTTTGCCTTCTTACAATTTGTTTTTTTATAATAATATTTTCACTTCAATCTCCCTCTGTAAAGTTTATTTTGTGTATGTATATGTATCCCTTTCCCTTTTCTTTGGTTTTCCTTTTTTTTGCTTATTTCACCTAATTAATAAAAAAGGAAAGAATAGGAAAGCCATGCCCAAGGGGGAAAAATGGATAAATATTAGGGACATGGAGTGAGCAAAGTTCAGTGTGTTGAAGGAATGAAAGCACAGATGTTTTCATGCAAAGCAGAAAAAATTCAAATCTTGGCCATGCTTCCAGGGAAAACACCACATGATTCTGCTCAGAAACTTAAGGAGAGCACATGTTGGGACTCTGAAAGGTCTCCAGCTATGAAGGGAGACCATCACTGAAGATCATTTAAGCAGGAAACCAGGCAATATTCTGACAGCTTTCAGCAGCTGTACCTGTGGTCTCTACCATTTGACTTTGCTCCTGCCAACTGCTGAGATCACTACTACTCTCCTGCCTGTCACTTTGTATCCACATCAAATGAAGACAACATAGCATAGGCTTGTTAATTCACATGGAAGATGGAGATGCATGGAACTATGGAAAGACTGCTGAAAGGTTGAAAAAATACTGATGTCATCTGCAGGAAGGAGAGGGTGCATACACAAATATTGTGCCTTACACAACGGCTCCAACATTCTACATTTTCTCACTATGTCAACAGGCTATATATCATTGACTATGTGATTTTAAAAGCCATTCAGCATACAGGTATACCAGAATATTTGAGATATGAATCACCAAGATAATATTTGATCTAATATTTCAAACAATCACTTTGCACAGTGAAATAAAAATGAAGGCATTATAAGAAGATAAAGAGCTTAGCTCAGGTGTACTTTTCTCCATTCAAATAGAAGTGCTTTGAATGCAAAATGATGTCATGCTTTTCTTGGCCAAGTCCTCTTGGGAAGAGGACCCCCCACCCCGCCTCAGCAAGCCAGAAGATCCTGAGCCACAATCTAAACTGCCATGAAGTTTCAAATCTCACAGAGGAGATGCTACTGAAGGAGCATCAGGAAATGCTTAGAAGTGGTAACTGCAGAAGTTCAAGCAGCCACCTGTCACAGAAGTGCCCACCTGAACATTCAGAAGCAAAGGACTACTTGGGACAGCTTACCATGAAAGGAGAACCATTAAGAATATGGGGGATTGCCTGCAGCTAAATCTTTGGAGTCTGTGGTATAAAATGCTTCAATGTAGGTTTGCTAATTGCTGGAACAATCTCTAAACCCAGTGCCAGAGCTGCATAACAAATCACAGAGAGGGTTTTTAAAATTTTACTGAGGCCACAGTTCTACCTTCCAGTAGCAAACACACTGCTATCATCATATTTCTTCTCAGAATCTCACCTTGCTTTTTAAACTGTACCCCTTGGAAAGAAACAAAGAAATTCCAAAAGCCACATGAAAACTCACCAGGACATGCAATTTTGCAATTGCTTGTAGTCAAATATTTTCTGACATTTCCAGAAACTTTTGCAGACTTTATCAGTTTTCTGATTTATATGTTTCCTGTGCTACAGGAAATACTAGAAGATTTCAAGATACTTAGGTAATATATATTGCAAATTGTTCTCTAGCATAGCTCTCTTCCCTAGAGATAATCAAACAGCGATGAATTGGAGGGTGCACTGTAATGCAGATGAAAAACAAAAATAATCCAATGCTTGAGAAAACAGGAGGTATAGGGGGAAATAACTTTAGTTTGCCTAAATATATTTTCAGAGACAGAGAAAAAATATTGCTTTTCCCAAAGTCAAATAAAAATATTTGTCTGCAGATATATGAGAATTGTTTACTTGAAAAAGATTACGAAGAACAGAATCAACAGCAAGTAGTAAAATACACTGGCCACATTTAATCACATGAAACAGGAAGAAGAACCAAAACACTTCAGCATTTCTTTGTCTCAGAACAGGTTAATTCAAAAACTGAAATAAATTCTTTCTAATGGAAAAGGAGCATATGCATTAATTTGGTGTGATTATATACCAGCAAAATCATACCAAGATCTTCAGCTACCAATGTGACTTTACAGATGTGAAGAAAGTTTAAGTTAACAGATTCATCCAAAAATCTTCAATAGGATATTATATTAATTTTGGAAACCATCAATTCCAATTGTTACTGAAATTGTATTGTGTACTTTTAAGTAGCCAAATATACGTGTGTGTGTGTGTGTGTACTTAGCTCATCCTCCAACACATTAATAAGCCTACAAAAATGATGGTAGGTTTTTGAACTCTTGTTTTGTTCCTAACCTAGTAATTATTTCACTGACATTAATTTCTGTTTCTGACTGATTGATGAAGCTATAGATAAGTAAACAATTGTGTTAATTTATAGTTTCATAAATTATAGAAACTGTAGTGGCCAGATAATTCTAGTTTCAAGGGACATTCCTTATTTCTAATCAGATAATGTCATAAGCAATATCCATATTTTATTGGTAAAATTTGTTTTCAAACTGCATTTTATTATATATTTAAGGATCTTAATAAAATTAGGGATGCCATGAGTCCCTCTATATGTCCCACATCATTTTTTGTATAATAAAAATATATTTAACCTCTAAATTGTGATTACGAGATGTATAAGGTAGGAAAAAATACTGGCTACAATATAACCACAATTTTCAAAACTGCTTTCAACCCAGAATACACTACAAACAGTTCTGACACTTAAAGCAACTTAAACATGTCTGCTTTTTTTTTGTTTGTTTGTTTGAAAAAGCAGGAAATTTGTCATTTTACTTCACAGGAACTCATAAAAAAAGAACAAAACAATGGTTATAGAAACCCTAAGAGGTTTGTATCCAAATACTACATTTTTAACAAAACAAAGTGATCAGTTTGAAATTTACAAATCAGAAAGCACTTTCAGTCTCCTCCCTCCCTGGTGATGCTTTCCATCAGTTATTTACAAGCAATACCATCATAATTCCTACGAATAGCAATCTTATTCTCATTAAATTTAGTGAGATGAATTTCCAAGACAACTATTCTGGGATTGGGCTAAATATAAGATTAAAATTCTGTGAAAGTTACATATTGAGTTATTGTGATGAATAATATTTGTCCCTTCAGTCTTTCTGCTCACTTCAGGAAGGATTTTTAAAGTAAATATTACTGATAAAGTAATGGAAAAAAACCCCTTGAATATTAATAGTTAAGATTACAGTGGTTTACACAAGGGTTCATTTTCGACAACTAAGATGTCAAACAAGCACTTTACCTCAATGGAAAAATTATGGAAAGTCTTTAATCAGCATTATTACATTTGACAAATTTTCTTTCAGTCATTTACATAAGGGTGCAATCATCGGGCTACAAGAAATTTTATACATTCACATTACTAAGTAGCATATATATTATTTAGAATTTTACAGGGCAGGATTGCCTCCTTTTTTTCCTGGAGAGTAACATACATTACCTTCCATTCCCTTTCATAAAAGTATATTAGAACTTTTCTTTCATTCATTCATTCATTCATTCATTCATTCATTCATTCATTCATTCATTCATACATACATACATACACGCACACATACACACACACACATACATACACAGACACACAGACACCATCCCTGCAAACTGGAAATTAAATTTTACAGAGTGAGTAATCGGACAAATGTAAGGTTTCACTTTTGCTTGTCTTTTTGATTATCAGGCTGGCAATCAAATGTAACTATTTAAATTCCAAAGAAATTAACTTCATCAATAAATAGCAGACATTTTAAAGGTTTCAAAATATATCACAATTATGCTTAAAACCTTAGAATTTAGATTTTAAGAATCAATTCAAAAACAGTGCCAAAAAGGAATTGAGATCCTGAGCGATTTAAAAAGAACTTTAACACTATCCATGTTAGCTTGCTGGCTATAAAATGTATGGAACCAGAGGGACACAGAAATATATACAACATTCCATTAAGATGTGGTAAATGTCGTTCAGCTTACAATACAATCCTAAGGATGTCTACCTAAAAGGAAATTTATTATTTCAATGGAACCTTTTTTAAAGTTAGTGTGTAATGGATTACAGCCTTAGCCTACCATTACTGTTACTGATATATGTCGAGAGCCTTTAAAATTCTATATTAGCGTTTTTCTTCCCAGTGCCTCTGTACTAAATAAATTTTCTTTTCCAAAGGTCAGATGTTTACAAAAGATTAAATATTGTTGATGGTAAAACATTTTAACAATTAATTGTTTAATTGTTAAACAATTAAAAATAAAGTGGAATTTTGTTACTACATAAAATGGAAGAACACTAAACATTAAAGCAAATTCTGTTATATTTGATTTAAATATGGTTACACAGGAAAGTTATATTATGTAATGATCATGTAATGAAATATCATGTCATGACATGACCTATAATGTAAAGATCATTTGGAATGATAACTTTTTAAGTGATTCAGAGGTGCCTGAAAAAGATAAAGAAACTGATAACATCAGGAAAGTTTCAGATTTTTCCAAAATATTAGCTTCATGTAATATGGCAGGAGTCAATCCATTCTTTATTTCCCACTAACATTAACAAAGCCAGCAATGTTTTATCATTATAACTTAGGAAAAAAATCAGATCAGATAATAACTGACAAATGAGAAAAATATCTCAGTAGGTAAAATTTATGGGCTATGGGTAAAAATATGCTTATATTTACACAAAGATATTCAGCAGATTTGACCAACTTTCTTCAACATAAAATTCTGATAAAATATTTTTCTCCTGGATAGGTTTCATTACAGTTATATTTTATTTTAATTTAAACAATGTGCAAATATTTTACTATAACTATACTAAAGCAGATTAGCAAAAAGTAAATCTTCAGGGTTATGACCTAAATATATATTAGCAGATAGTCAACTAAAAATGTTCATTTAAGGGTCAGCAATTCAACAAATGAATAAGCTCCCTCTTTGAGCATATTTTTCACATTGCATAGTATTTTCATTCTTGCCTAAGGGTGCAATCTGAACTAACTGAAGTCATAGGAAACAATGCCACTAAACAGAATGGGAGCAAGAATTACTTTCTAAATCACTGCTGGGTTGATATTAAGAACATTTTCAAAATATTACTCTGATCAGACCCCCAGAAGATAAAAAGTGCATCAAATCACCCATTCAAGAACATTATTCTCAAAGTATACTGCTATCAAGTACAGCTATGTTTTATTTTTTTTCTACCAATCTGACACTTTAAAAAACATGTATTTAGAATTGCATTATATTGGATGAAAAAAGGAACCAATGTTCTAAAAAATATTGATTGTAGAAAGAAAAAAATATATTTATTATTACTTTAAAAATAATTTTAATTTTTATGATCAGTCTCTGCAAAAATGTAATCTTCTGAAGGTTTACTTTAAAATTATGAATACACTAAACTACCAAAAATTGTGTATCTTGATATTTTAAATTAAATTATTAAAATTCTGCATCTTGTAAAATGAATACTTTGTTGTCTTGTCACAAAAAGGCATATTATCAGAGAGGGAAGGGAAGAGATGGGATGAAAAGAAAGCAAAGTTTATATCTTACAAACCAGTTATTGGGGCTTACTAAAAAGTGAATTTATTGGTAAAAAGCACCAATGTGTTCAGAAAGTGCCTCCCACTTCCTTTAAACTCTATCTTCAGCTCAAATATGTTAGTTGGCAAAACGAGTAGCAATGTGTGTTGCTCTCCAGTACTTGTTATATTCAAGCTCCTATCAGACACTGGTTAGCGATGACCAATGATGAGGAAAGGAGGGATCTAAAATCCAATTATAACTTGACGGCTACATATTCCCTTAAAAGTGTGAAAGAGCTACATATGAATGTGTACAAATCTGCTATTTTAGATAGTATGACATTCATCCGGACATAGTTATAACAAATGGTATATTTTCATGGAAGAAAACCAACCATTTTCAGATGAAGTAGAAAAGTTCATACTGCACCAACCTAAAACACAATATAAGGTTTTTATGAACTAGTAACTGAACTGCTACTGAGTTAAAACATTATACAAATGTCTCCATCATGTATTTTTTTAAAAATAGAAATAGCAAGAAATGTAATCTACAGAAATAATAAGCCCAAGTTGTTGGAAATAAGCAGCAATATGTATTTTGGACATCTACAATTACTTGAATATTACTTGCATATATAGTTCCGATTCCAAGTACTCAAATGAATTATTTGAAGTATTTAGAATATTTTGGCTGGTTTGTTACAAGTATCAGCATTCACACTGCTATCCCCTGCTTATCCTGTTATACGAATAACATAAATGTTGGGCAACATTTCTGAAGGGAACAGGAGTAAATTATTTTGCTTCTTTCACAATAGACTAATTAAATAGGTCTACTTTGTGCAGATAGCACAAAACAAGCTATTTAGATCAGAACATAAACATCATGAAAATAATATAAACTAACACATTTGAAGAAGACACAGATTTGCCTCTTCTTTAAGTTGCAGCTATTGTTTTTATACTTCAAGCCTGATAGGCTTTAGAATTCCTCCTGAATAATAAATTGTACTAACATGCATTTTATAGGAACTGCACTAATTGAATTTTATAAACTATGGTATCTCCTTTTGGAGATTAAAAATGTTCAGTTTGCAACAGAACCTTAAGATATACTCTGAAATTATAGATGACACAATTAGTTTTAATTATGTGGATCGCCATCAATATTTTCTAGACCACGCTATCTCTGTGAAAAGTATAATTTTTTATATACAACAAAGATACCTCAATAGAAAATTAGAACAAATATTGTCAATTAAATTCCTTCTGAAACTGCACATGAAATTCTAGCATTACTGGAAAGAAAGAACCTTGCTTACATTTAAAACTGTTTTTCTGTTCTACGACCTCAACAGCACTCCCACAGCACACACAAAACTACCATGAGAGCTTGAGTTCCCCATTCACATTAAGAGAGAAGACAGTTCAATATGCCATAGGGAGTTATTTATGAAGCTGCTCCCTCAAGTGAAGTTAAGTACTTGATCAGACAGAGCTTTGGTGCATACTGTATCTCCAGTATGTGGAAGCAGCTGTTACACCGAAGTCAATGAGTATTTCATACCATTGTCCTGCATGCTTTTGTTGCTATAGATCATGTTATTATGGCAAATTTAATGGTAAATGTTCTTAACCGTGAAGCGGTTGGATACATTATCTGAAAACTGTGGATATTATGCAGAAATGAACAACATAGGAGATACTGCATAATGCCCTGTCAATGTACATAGTTGCCAAACTATGCTGGGAACTTTGCACAACCTGGCACCATAAAAAGGGCATTTCATACCTTGCCCAGTCACTGTATTTTCAACTTGGATTTTGCATATATTACCCAATAACTATGCATTTTTCATAGCCTTTATTCTTATGTGGATGTTATAGATACTGACTAGACACAGATAATCATACCAGAAAAACTTCTGTCTCAGATTCAATATCCATTTAATTCAGATTTGTATTCCCACACTAGCCAACAAGATGCCAAAAGAAAGACCACCACGACCCATGCCTCTGATATCAGCAGTAATAGTTCACCATGACTGTTAGACTTCAATAGGTTAAATCTCCATGCATTTCTTGAATCACTCATTCAAGTTGGTGGGCGTAATTACATCTGTGTCATGTTCTCAAGATTAACTGCTGAATAATATCTGAAAGACAAGCCCAAATACAAGAACTCCCAGAATACCCAACTTCAAGGGAACCTCAGTACCTTACTTATTCCATTTCTTGGCCAGACAATATAGACCTATCACTATATGAGGATTTTAAGGCTCAGAGGAAATCTGTGTTGACAACTATAGTCTCATAACAACACAGAAGACTTGAAGCTTACCCCCCAAAACAAAACAAAACCCCTAAGGACAGCATCAAGCATCAGTTCCAAGAGCACCTGTATTCAGCTAGCTAGACTTTTTTTTTTTTTAGCAAACTCAGGTCCACCTACCACTTTCTGGGTCCTGGCAATTCATTATGATTCCAAGATATAGGATTCCAGTATCCTTCAGGATATACAAGCCATAGGTAGCTTCTCTGAGGACTTCAGCCAAACTAGGTTAGGCTGCTCAAATAGCAGATTTCAGATGTTAATATGCATTGCATGATAAGTACTTTAAAAGTAGATTAAAATAATATCTCATTATTTATTCTTTTACCCAATGGAGATACTGTTTTAGAACTCTACACTTTCAATTTCTGGATCTGGAGTTGTGGTGAACCAACACATCCTAAATTCTGCACATACTTTGAGATCATTTGTGAACAAGTTTAAAAGCAGTGGTTCCAATAAAAATTGGGGGAGGGGGATCACACTTTTTTGCATCTCTTCATTGCAATGAATGATCACTTCTCTTACTTAATCAACTATCAATCTATTAGAGAAACTCTCCTTAATTCCATAACTGCTACAATAGCTCCAAGTAACTGAAGTTTTGTGGATCCCCCTATAGACACAAGTGTATTACTCAAAGAACAATAAAAAGTAAGACAGGACAAGGTTTTGAAGAAGCCATGTTTCTTTTCCAATTTAGCTGGTATAGAATTTATGGACTTAATTTCATGGATCCCTTTTAGAAACTGATGCAACATTAGTAGTTTTCCAGACCTGGAAAACAATATTTGATTGTAGGAATGCATTGTCTATTTTGATTAAAAATTTATCAATTTCACATTTGAGTTTAAAATTCTTGATTGAATACCATATGAACTAAGCTATTTGTCAAAGAGTACCACAGCAGCATTATTTGCCTCAGCTTTCCAAGATTCTTTTCTTGAAAACATCAATTCAGATACTGGTAGCCACGCTATACCTTGTAAAGGAAAGACAAATGCTAAGAATTCATTCAGTTTCTCAGCCTTTTCTCTATCCTCCTTTAATTCACTTGCCATTCATATTAAATAGTATATACATTTTGGAAACACTGTTACATATATGGCTTTACTGGAACACTAGTAGAGTGATTTTGAACACTGCTGCAATTAACTTGTATTGACTTCAGTCAAAATTTCCAGTCACTGTACTCCAGTGTGAGTAAAACTCTCCTTATAACTAACAGCTGAGGGCATGCAATTTGGGAAGAACAGGGGATGGGGTGGCATACATGGCCATAGTCTCTAGCCAGTTTGAAGCTAGCTTCAACAGTCAGCCAAATATTTATTTATTGAGCTTATTTAGGGCTTCAGTCAAATAATATAATAATAATATAACTCAGCTATAACATACTGTAACTTATATTACTAGTATAATAATATTACTATTATATAATAAAACAGTCAAGTACAATTCAATAACACAATACAACATAATACAATAATAAAACTGCAACTCACTCATACAACATACCATTACTCTATACTCTGAAGGACTTCTTGAATAACCAGAATTTGACACCTTTCTGAAAGGGCCACCCTCATCTCTGGGGTCACCCTCATCTCTGGGGACAAGCTGTTCCAAAAGAGAGGAGCTCTATCCTTTCATGTTAAATCCTGTTAACATCTTGATAGGAGCAGCGCTTCCTCAGGCACTCTCTGAATGCACACAATGGACAGGCAGATTCTATCAGAAAAGGCAGTCTCAGATACCCAGATGCCAAGCCATATCTGGCTTCATTCCTAGAAAGATACTGGCAGCCAATACAGCTCCTGTAATATTGGTGTTATATGATAATACTGGGTGTGACCCATTATCAAGTAGACAGCTGCATTCTATATAGGCTAAATATTGCAGATGGTCTTCAAGAGTAGACCATGTAAAGCAAATTGCAGTAGTCTAATCAAGAAGTGACAAGGGCATGAATGATAGTAGTCAAGCTCTATATTACAGGAACTGGTATACCACCCAAGCAGTTTCCACCTGCTCTTCCAACAGGAACTTTAAGTCCAGGATGATCTCCAGACTGCATGCCTGCTCTTCAGCTCAAATCTTCAAGAGTCAAAGATGGTACAGCCTAAAATCAGGAGATGAAGCTGTTGAGAGTTCCATCAAAACAAGGATCGTGGGTGACTGATGTGGCTTCCTTCCCATAACTGGGCTTGAATCCTGATGGTCAGGGTTCCAGTTATCTATTCTTCTAGTATTCTCTGTAATTGCTGCCCACAACCTTCTCTATGACCTTACCCAAGAAAGGAAGGGTGAAGAAGGAGTGGTAGTTTTCCCAATTCATTGGTACAAGGGCAGACCTCTTGATGAGGAGATGAATCAGAATCTTCCCATCTCAGAATGAGGCACTGATTATTGCCCAGAACCAGGTACTTGCCAGCTTCTCCAGCAGATCTAACCAGCCAAGATAGACAAGAGGTTGTAGAAAACCCTGTACAGTTCCTTGAGATACACAGACTCAAAAATCTTCCAGGTGACACTATAAGATCTCATATTTTTCATCTCCTTTGACTCTGGCCATCTGGGTTTTAGCTTTAAACAAATATGAGCAGTTTTATTCATAAAATACCCAGCTAAATGGTCATCACAGACTACATGCAGAGGGCATATATCTGGATGGAATATGCCAAATTTCTCTCTTGAAGTATGATTGAATAGCTTGTACATGCCTGCTGTCAGTCCTACAAGGTAGACAAAACCAGGAAATCAATTCCACATGAAGGCTAAAACTACTTTTATTGAGATTGGCTATCATAACTGAATCTTGCAACTCTGACTGTGTTGCTCCTCCTCCTCCTCCTCCTCCTCATACTTCAATGAGTTATGGAGGGATCTGCCTGAGCCACTTCTGAATATTATCCTGTTGTTCTGAACTTTAAAAATGCTTCAGCCCTTTTGCCTAGGTAACAGTTCCTGCATGTCTCTGTCATGGTCATTTTCTTTACTCACCATACCTGCTAACTTTTCAGACTTTATTAATATACTTATCCAGAGAAGTAAAATATTTCCCATTTGAATGGAGGAGGAAATGTTGACTGTCCTGGCCTTCTTGCCAATGGCTAAAATGGACCTTTTGCTTATAATACTGATCTTTTATGAGCTGAGATTTTATGCAAAGCTATTATAACTTTTATTTCTCCTTCTAACTCCCCTGCTACACTTCCACATAAACATCCTTTTTGTCTGCAATCTTTTTCACTCATTGGTCTGCAAGTTCCCTGGGGCAGGCCAGCTTGTTATGGATGCTGTGCAACTTGTTTTTACTTCACAACCAGCGAAGTGATTTATTTGAAACAGTAGAGTCCCTTCCACCATAATTACATGCCAGAGCACATATGGCAGCTATGAAACACAATTTGAAATGCCAAAAACAGAAGAAACAAAGACAATGAAAAAATGTTCCAAAAATGCCAGCAGACTTAAACATACTCCTTGGTCTTTTCTACCAATCAGACTTTTTTTGTTTTGCAAAAGCAGGCTTATGCTACAAGTATGTGCACATTTTCTAGGTCAGAGGTTAACAATCATTTTGCAGACAAGAGAAACACTTTTCCCCACTTTTGGCCACCAAGCATGTGGGGTATGATGCAGAGCCATCATGGGAATGGCAACGACTAAAATGTTTCAACTTTTGATATTTTGGAGGACTTGGGGAAATTTAAAATGGTAAAGGAGGTTCATTAAGTCTTTAGGGATGCATTACTTATTGTGCCCTTGTATTATCACCCCTCCCTTCCAAAACCTGATAAAAATTACATGTGACTTACCACCAAATATTAGCAGTACAACTCTAGAGCTAGGTAGCTACATACAGTTGTCCACCTCTGTTTTAGGTAAAAGAGTACAGTGGACAATATTTTTACATATTGAAAAAATTCATCTTATTTTTTATTTGTAGTAATTAGACAATGTTTATAACAGCGTACTCTCTACTGTAATATTTGGCGTTGCCTCTGAATTGTTATTTTGATTATTTTTTTTTACATAAGCTGCTTGGCCATGCTAGGCATTTGTTTATACAGCCATCTACAGTTCAACTTTATGGTACCCTGCAGACTAAGCTGCTCATCTGCACTTTTGAGAGAAAACATCAGGATTAACACTGGAATACAACAAGGATTCATGTTTGTTACATTTTAATGATCCAATCCTATATCCCTATTCCAGAGACAACAGCATTACTTCAAGAAGCTTTTAAAAATTATCTATAGTGTGCAGCTCTTAAGCTATGGATGCTGCTTTAGTGAAAAAAAACATAAAACTTCAATTTGGGCTGCATCAGTATGAAACACAGTAAACTATTCATTTATTCTTCAATAACCTATTCCAATCTACTAGAAAACTGTGAGATAGTTATTCTTTCACGTATTGGAACCAACCGAGATGGTTCAAAGAAACCAGAAAGCATGTCCCATGGTTCAATATACCTACTGTACCATATAGCATGGAACTTCCTTATTATTACGGATCTTAATTATTTTTCAGTTCACACATGAATCACCATTTAAGTTTTAACCAGATTTTTTCTTTTAACAAGATCCTTTTGGAGCTTATCAACTGTAAGCATAAAACAAACAAAAAACATGCTCAGAAAGAGATGAATGGAAATGATGGCCAGATTCATATCCTGTAAGTATAGAGGTTAGGCAGTGGTCTTTCTTTGTGGTTTCTTGTATAAATTATTGAAGACACAGGACATGATCTGGAATAAATAAAAAATATGCATGGGAATCCACAACAACACATTATGACATTGTAAAAAAATTGTTTTAAAGTAATGATAATAAAGTACTGACATCGCATCAAGGAGAACCATGTAGAGAACCTGTCATATTCCAATAGTGCTGATATTCTGTTATAAAAACAGAGTATAATTTTTATTATTATGTATGCATGAATTCTTTGTTATGGAAAGGGTTAAAACAGTGTAAAGATTAAGCAGTCCTAATTTAAATCTCATGTCAGATTTGCATCCTTAGGGATCACAAACAAGACAACATCTGAACATAGACTGCCCCTTTAAGAGAATAATAATAATAAATGGGTGTGGCCAATCACATAAGATTTGAACACAGACAATAGAGCACCCATCTGCATAGAATTTGTATACTTTTATATAAGAAATATATATAGAAGGTCAAAGAGATAACAGCTACCCTCAGCAAGGCCGGCACATTGAAATGGATGAGCAGCTATAAATGCACCTTTCAAATTGGAAAATAATTACATACAGAAATGCCCAAGCAACTCAGGAAGGTATTCACTTGAATGAGATTTCAGCAGCTAGATACAACAGTTATATAAGGAAGGTTTAACCAAATTCTTTACCATGAATGTACATGTATTTGTGGTGCTCCAGAGATAGAAGACATAACACATATATTATCTGAATGTCAGCTGTATCGTAAAGAGAGAGATCAATATCTTGGACCACACATTAGACAAACAGCCCATTGGGATCCGTACATTAGAACAACATATTTTATGTGTTCTCAGAACTCAAGTATTACTATAATATGGCCTTTTATTTGAATAAAACAGTACAACTGAAAACTGCATATGTAGATCGGATTGGGGTAAACTGTAGGGCGATACAGAAATATGGATTGTACTTTCTTTTAGTTCTGCCTTTTACTCTATTTTGTGGTGTATGGTTTTATTATTGTCTTGTAATTTGTATTCTGATATGGCCTCATAGCTAATCAATAAAGTTGTTATCATCATCATCATCATTATCATAATCATCGATATATATTAATTTCAAAGAAAGTAAAGGCAAAAATGCTATTTTTTTCACATATCTCCAAACTAAATTTACATCCTAAGCCCAGATCTTTCTATATGAGTAGCTCCTGTTTAAGTACAACTAATTTGCCATAGATGTGAACAGGTGTTAAATGCACAAAATAAGTATCAAGTAAAAACATCTGTAAGATTTATTTCCCACTTCCTGAAATATTTTAGAGCAAAATTGAATTTCTAACATTTGACCAATCCAAAAGCAAAATAAAGATATACAATACAATAATAAAGAAAAATAACCACTCCCTTTAATTTTACAACTCCCACATACATTACACATAATCAATTGTCTATCACCAACAATACTTATCCCCATAAATATACTCTTACATAAAAGTACTGTACAATTCCATTGGAAGGATTCAAAATCAATATCAATCTCCCTTTATAAAATGGGCATTTATTTTTAGCTTATCTTCCAGATAAAGGTTAGAAAAAAATTCATCATTCTACAAATGTTTAATTCCCTGATTATAAGCAATGTTAGGCACATGCCCACTATGTTTTTTTACTTGTGTGGGAGCATATAAGTTTGGATTTGTACTATTTCTGAAAACAGAAGGAATAGAAGGAATTTCTGAATAGATAGAAGGAATGAGTTTTGGAGAAACAGGAGATGGAGGTAAAGGAAAAAGGTTGGAGACTGGAAAGAAGGGACTGGGATTAGAAGTAGGACTATGACAAGACAGCTCTGAGGATACAGAGTAAAACTGAAAAGAATAGTATATCAGGGAGATAGTAAATGAAGAATTTTTTTCCCCAATTCTCTGTTCTTGTCTATAGGAATTGGATATTCCAATATTTCATTATTCTTCTCCTGGACAAGAAAGAGCTGGAGCTGAATGGGAAGTTTAAGTCCAGATGAATAAGTAAGCAGTGCTCTGAATCTGCCAAGGTGCTTTATAAATGCAGAGTAATAATATGTACAAGTAAATAAAAGTTACACAGGAGATACAACATCAGAATAAGTTTGCTTTTTCAGCTTCTAACATTCCCACACATTCAAGGGCTTCTTCATTCACTGCAATACTACACACCTTAAGTGTGTATGCCTTACAATGCAAAGCTATCCTCGATTTAAAAAAAAAAATTAAAAAGCAATAAATGAAGAAGTCCTTGTACATCACAGAGGTATTGAGCTCAATATATTTATACTTATCTGAAAGGAAGACAAGACTGAATTTCAGATGATTACACCAACTTTCATATCTATACCTCAGCAAGGGAATGTCTGGCAGAAAAAAACATGTCTTCTTCCAAAACAGAATTTTCAGCAAATAACATGACCCTCCTATTTTTAATTTGGAGTCAGACCACTGAATATCAAGTCCAAGGACAGGAATAAAAAATTAAAGCATCCCAAACACAGGGCTATCTAGTCTTTATGTGAGTGCATTCAGTGAGGAGAGTCTACCATTTCTCTGTGCAATTAGTTTTATTTCCTTTTAACTAAATTCAGAATCTTTCCCCACTTGTTACGCCTTCATTTGCTTATAATTACAGTACTTGAAACATGCATATTTCATTACATTATTTATTTAATTGTTAAAATTTTATTTTAATTTGTAATGAAGTTAATAGTTCAGGACTGAACACAGCTATGAAAAAGTATCACATCCAACGCTTTTCAATGTGGGAACTGTTCAAATTTTGAATTCATTAATAAATAAATATACAAGCACACCTAATATGCACATGCATGCAGTTACTTGGAATATTGGTCATTGCTTAACATGCTTCATTTTAGAACAGTAACAGAAAATGTGGGGAAAAAAGCCTATACAGTATAAGCCTGGAAAATAGTGAAGGGAGAAGTAAGATTGAGACTTAGTAACAAATCAATAGATGCCTCTTTTTAATTGCACCCCTTCCCCACATTCGAGGCATTTTTTTCTAATTGACACTGAATTAGCCCTCTTTGTGGCAAACACATTAATGGAAACTGCTTGATGGTTTTGGCTCATGGCAGAGGTGTAACAAATAAGATTTAGTGGGAAGAGGGAACTGCAATGTCATACTGAACAGTACATTGGCTGTCTTCTTTTTAACCACATGGGAATCTATGCATGGCCCACTTGCCTTTGACCAGTAAATGGGCACATCTAAAACAATGAATTAATTATGCATTCCCCATGAGTTTAGAGACTGTGCTTAATATGATTAGTGCTGCTGTCTAACCAACTTAAGGACTGGTATGTACTTCAAAAAGTAAAAGTGGGGGTAAGATGTCTTCTGATATCCAGAACATTAATTCTGAAATCTTCTCATTGCTTGCATACTAAAAGTGGAACCTTCTCAAAAGAGCCATAAAAGAAACAGGTCAATATACTCTTTTCGTACTGTCTGGAGGGCTATTCTTTACTTTCACTGAAGACCCAAAAAGAAAGGAAGAATAGGGAAAGAAAAAAAACCCTCTCCCCATGATTAATGTTCAACATTCCAGAACATATTTATAAAGAAATCTTAGAAAACAGCTTTCTTAATAATTTGGTTAAAATTATCTATAATATTTCACTCTACTTAATAACCTGATTTTCAGCTTCCTTTTGCAAACAGTGTATTTCTGTGTTTAAACAAAGTGGGTTAGGGTTACACATTTCTTAGCAGTATTTCAAAACTCTTATTTAAGCAACCAATAAAATAGTGCATATGTGTTATTTTAATTTACATAATAATTTCCTAGCCTACCTATCACCAAATTAAGTTTGAATGTCTATCACAATTATTTCTAGCATACACGTGTTTGCAATTAATCCAGCACAAATGGCTGTCAATCTGAAAACATTCAGTTTAGCTGTTATGGCTCATTCCAACAACAAAAATCTGTTGCACAGGAGAAATAACTCTGTTGCCTATTCCCCGCCCCCATCCCATAAATGAAATGAAATGAAATGAAATGAAATGAAATAAAATAAAAATTGGAACATCACCACAACTAGCTGGCAAGAGAATATCTTCACAGCTGCCTTGCCACAAAGAAACTCAAATCTAAATGCAATTCATTATGCTCACTTTTGAGAAACCATTTGCAGGCAGTTTCACACAACTCTAAGAGTAAATCCTTGCTGTTACCACACGATAAGATAAATCTGTAGCGCCAAACTGCACATTGATGAGAAAGACTGTGTATGCTGATTACAGTGCCTGGAAGACCACCCGGTCAGCCACATGGAATAAGAGTTTTCTCTTTTGTCAACTAATAAGAGTTTATGCCGGAATAGACTGACTGTTGAATACTGAATATCATAGGTTGTTTTATGCTAGAATCTTTGCGAGCTAAAGGGAATGTACACAACTCTACAACTGGGGAGTACTAAATATTTATACTAATTGTTACCTGTAACCTTTAACTGAATAATATGCAATCCCAGGCCAAAATTATCTCCTAGAAGGCATCGAAACAGAAAGCAAAAAGCACCTTACCTACCCCTATTAAGACAACTGTAATGTTTAGTGTGTATCTCTACATTCTAGAGATGCATACTTCACTTTGATTACAACTATACAAGTGTTTGTTCATGAAAAGGACTAGATAAATATGCAAAAGCAAAAAGTAGTAACTATTTATAGTGATAGTGGTAGCAATGACTTCCACAATAGTCTTAGAGGGAATGGTACACTACTAGCTCATTTCTTTCATTTCTCAAGTTTGTTCAATTCTTTTGTTTTGGTTCTCCAATGTCATATCGATGGCTGCCAATGTGCCTGCAGACACCTCCCATGGTACGCACCAGACTCAGCAATCCCAACTAATTTGTTTACCTGTTTTTGCTTTTAATTGAAAACAAAATAAATGAAAAAGTAGCATGCTTCAAAGCAAAACACCAAGTTCAAGCATAGTTTTTGTTTCAGCGAACCTTTCTAATCTCCATGTATATTGGAGGCATACTTATAAAACAAAAATGATGACATAATGCAACCCAGTACACAGTTTAAAAGAGTGACAGCCTGCTCAGGGGGAAAAAAAAGATAATCTGAGATCAGATATAGCATTCTGGGAGTCTAGAGGGGATGGTTTCAACCTTACCAGTAGCCCTTGGATGAACAAGTATTTTATGACCAGCCACATCTACCATAATAGCCATTTTATGAGAATGCCCCAAATTAGTGTTTAACTCCCAAATTACCCTCCAACCAAAAAAGACTGGAAATCCCTGTTTTATGTTTTCTTTGAAAAATTATTATTTACTGGATAAATATTGTTCTTACTCTTCAAGATAGTTTCCCCATTTATTTCTCAATCAGTTATAAAAACGTTGACAGCAACTGAATGTGGGTTATTAATTTATTTACAACCCAATTTATTATTTTTGCAAGTACAATCAAAGGAAAAAACAAGAAAAAAAATAAAAAGAACAGAAAGAGGTTAAAAAGATATTTACAAACATTGTAACAATGGCTAATAAAATTAAAAAGACATATAAATCTGCATGCTGGAATATCTTACATCAGTTTGTAATGTTATGTCAGTACCAAAATAAGTCATTATTTAACTGGGCTACATTATTATAATAAACTATAACAAGTATAGCTCAAAATATAAATTACAGATATAAAGAAATTGCCTGATCCATGAATTTGAACACATTTAGCAAATCATAATAAAATTATGATTTTATGTTAAAGAAAATACAAATTTTGGATGTGATATGAACCATTTGTAAAATTGTATTCCAAAAATGACTTCCACATTATGTTAAATTCTGTATCACATTTGTTTTTCAAAATGAAATAAATTTTGACACTGAAGTATACTCCTGTAACTTAGTTTTTCATTCTTCTATGGAAAGAATTGTTCATGATTTCCAGAATTTCTGTTGCTGTTACCATGTTCAAAGCCCATTCAGTATACTTTATCGAAATATAGGATTTAGTAATATTTATTTTAAAAAATGGCAGTCTGGAAGGAAAAATCCACCTTTAAAATTTGTTTCATGCTGTTATGAATCATTTTCTAGAATTGTTGGGCTTTACAATATTGCAACCCAATATGATTTTTTTAAAAGAATATATTATCTATTTTGGCAATCAATATTGGAGTAATGTATCATTAGTACATCTTTACCAGCTTAATTATACAGTTTCTGAGTTGTTCACTTCCTGAATGATAATTCACCCACAATTTATAGATAAGCTCCAATAAATAGTCTAATAAATAGTCTCAATTTTGTATAATAAGTTTTCAAAATCAAGTCAGTTTTCTAAGTGTTCCACCTTGTTTTTGTAATACCTTTCAGACTATACTACTTACTTGTAGATATTGAGACCAGTTAGGTGATTCTAGCCATTCAGGAGAGAGAGCCTTGAAGGATTTCATCCTTGCCTTAGTAATAATTCTTACAGACCGTATGAATTATTACCCTCCATTAATCAAGCATCTTTGTATATTCTCCTTCATGAAAATAAATATTTCATATTGAAGAAAGATGTGATATATCTGAACTGATTATTTTGGTTTGTCCCATGCTTTTTTCCTTCTTTTTTCTTTTTTTGGTGCCTTCAAGTCAGTTTTTGACTCCTGGCAACTACCTGGACAAGTCCCTGCAATTTTAGTGGCAAGATTTCAGAAGTGGTTTGCCATTGCCTCCTTCCCAGGACTAAGAGGGAGTGACTGGCCAAAGGTCACCCAGATGGATTTGTGCCAAAGGTGAGACTAGAACTCATGATCTCCTGGTTTCTAGCCCAATGCCTTAATCACTACACCAAACTGGCTCTCTATACTATACCAAACATGGCTCTAACTCATGCTTTTAAGACTACTTATAATTGAATGCTCCCCGATAGATTTCATTTTTCTATTTATATCACACCAAAGATATTTGTGCAGTCCTTCTGAAAATTCTATTGCTTCCACAGAAGCAATCCAGCCATAAACTGTTATAATCCAAACAATTACACAAGCCAAATAACTAGCCTGGTAATTTAACTTAAAATGTTGTATTGTCAATCAACCTCATCCTTTCAAGTTTTGCAAAATTTTAACTTTATTCTGGGTCTTTCATTAGACTATATAACATTAGTTGTTTGCCTCTGCAAGTCATTTAGTGTATTTTCATCAATTCTTATAGGGATCATTTGGAATACAAAGTTAAGCTTTGTCAAGAAGTTTGTTTCTACTGCTATAATTCTTCCTAACCAGGACAGTTTCAGCTTTTTCCATTTTGAAACATTTCCCATCACATTTCTCCAAATCTAGAAATAATTGTTCTATCCTGATAATAACTATATTGTTGTATATGTCCATTATCATTCTTTCGGGTCCTCTGGGCAAGAAACCATAACTATGTCACTTGCATACAATTTTAATTTATGCTCTTGATTCAATAGCTTGATTACTCCAATTCTAGTATTAGTATCTTCTTTACCAGTGGTTCTAATGCCAAATGAATAAAGGAGAAGGAGGACAACCTTTTGTTGTTCCCTTCCTTATAGTATATTTTTATAAAGTCTATTTACAATCATCTTGGCTATTTTCTCTTTTAAGATACTTTGTGTCTATGTAAGAAAATTTATACCAGTTAATTTATCAGAGTTGTAAATATGAAAGGCCATTCCAAATTATAAAAGGCTTTCTCTACATCTAAAAAGAACATGGCCATGTTCTTAATTTTCTGGTTTATATAATAAATAGCTGTAATGGATGGCATGAGCGGGGAAGATTCTGGAATAGAAGTTCAAGGTTGTCAAGAGTGGGGAGAGGCATTCCAGAGCAAGTGCCTCCTCAGCCCGCAACAAGAGTGTGGGAAGATGAAGAGGATGAGGCTGGCCCCTCCCTAAAATCTCATGGGGTGTATCCACTAGTTGCTTTAGCGTAGGTTTAGTCTGGCGAGATTATGTCTATTAGGTGCAAGCTAATAAAGGAACTGAACTGTACTAAATTGCCTCGTTGTTGTTTTTGGGCTGAACCTGACAATAGCATTCAAAATATATCTAACATTATCCATCATGTATCTTTTTGGATAAAATCCAGTCTGATCAGGATGTATTACTTCTTTTTGCAAGTACTGTAAAGTGTTTATAATCTACATTCAAATAATTGGCTAGGTCCATATGACTTTTAATTATTCTTGTATACCACTGTACTTCATAAAGACTCCTGGCAGTTATCAACACATTATAGAAATTAATACATCCACGCTAAATCAGAATTAATAATTAATTAATCAATTAAAAGAAAACAACCATGATATAAAGCTTAAGGATAACAAAACATATTGTATAACTGGATTGTCTTCACAGAGAGCATTAACTGATCCAATCAATTCAGCTGAGGAATTGTTGGGGAAAAACTTTACCACAAGGTTATTTTATTCATGTTATTTTAATAAAAGACTACTGTAGCTATTTCCTCAAAGCCATTTAACACAAAACTGGGAGGTGAAGGAAATTACGTTCTTGATAATATCAGTTAAGTTGCATCCTTAAAACAGCACTGAGCAAACAGAGATAAAATAATGATACATATCATGATTGCTACCAGCACATGTAAAATCCAGAAACAAAGAAAATACCTACATGGCTCCATTTTATATGCACAGATTAAAGTATTTTGATAAGCTTTCAAGCTAAATTGCATGCACTTGTTGCTCCAGTATTAAAACCTAAGCCTTACTGCAAAATGAGCATGCTAACCTATAGATACTAAATTAATACAGATTTTATTTCAAATGCTTAGCTCTGGAACAAAGCAGATTTATGCATCAAGTTCACAGTTTCCTTGGAAAAAACCATTTACGTTAACATAAATCTATGTAATAACTTATAAAAATAATGTTTCTCAGTTTAGATTTTTTACTACAATTTTGTATAATTAACTTTATGATCTGCATAAAATTGTATTTTATCAGCCACCTTCTTGCTTTATGTATTTCCAACCTTTTCACAACTATGTTATGTGATGAGAAAATTCCTGTTATATGTTTAATTTCAGTCATTAATAAAGTCAATTATTTTACCTCACACAGTTTTTCAGAGGTCAAATTATTAAATTAACAGTGCAAAAGTTAAGATCATGGGTTTCTTTTCCCATTTATTTTTCAGTGTGGTAGCTATTAAAATATTACTTGCTTCTATGGGATTGGAATTAAACTTATGGAACCAAAAAAGCAATAGGATGGAGATATCATTGCTTAGCACATTTAATCTTTAAATAACATAATTTTATCCAGGGGTAGCTAGAAAGTTCTAATAATAAACTCCTCTGTGAGCTGCAGTACAAAAGCAAAGAATTCTGATAACTAATTAGGTTTGGAATGAGATATCAATATGCTAATGCTACCCAGCTATATATCACCCCAGGTCTGATGGGTAATGCAGTAGAAGCCCTGACCTACTGCCTCGATCTGGATGGGGCAAAACATGCTAGAACTCAACCCAAACAAGATAGAATGACTGTTAATTCAGAGGTCTACTGATTCCAGGATAGCACTACCTTTGACTTGCACTCTGGAGTTCCTTCTGAACTTATAGCTCAAGAAGCAGGTGAAAGCTGTGGCTAGGAGACCCTTTGCCCAATTTCAGCCACTTGTGAGTTTACCTGAAACAGGATACACTGAGGACAATAATTCATGCCCTTGTTATCATTTGATAACATGGGGCTGACTTAGGAGACCACTCAAAAACTTCAGTTAGGGAGGGCGGAGCTGGCGTCGCGGCGATACGGCGGGCGATCCTGGGCTCCCAGGATGGCAGCCGATATCTCCTCCCCCGGACGGTCCCGATGGACCTAAGCCGTCCCGTAGAGATGGCGATCGCAAAGGGCACGTCCCGCGGATCTCAGGGACGCCGCAAGTCCCAGATTGATCCGGGGAGAAGCTCTTGAAGCCGGCGGAGGAGAGCCAGCCAAAATGGCTGCGAAAGCCGGGGCAGCTCCAAAGGAAGAAGGAAGAGAAGGGTGTCAACTGGGTGAGATGGACTTTTACTATTTAACTATTCTTAGAGAACACCTTAAGTAACTTAAAGAGATTTTTAAAAGTGAAGAAAAGTGGATTAAGCGGCGAGATCGAGCCTTATAAAAAAAGGGGGGAAATTTTTTTTTCTTTTCAACTTTCCCTTTTTAGTGGAATTGGCAAGATGTTTTTTTCTTAAAAAAAAAATATTTTTAACTGGATTGGCTTTTTCTTTTTAATACTCAATAACTCTTTATCTTAAGCCTTTTTTTTTGACTAAGATTTATTTAATGTTGTAAGAAATTTATACTTTTGATTTTGAAATGGGGAAAGTGGAGTTAAGAGAAAGTAAATGAAAGAAAGTTACACTACCATCTAGAGGCTCAACATAGTGCTCTTTTTCTTCTATTGTGACGCATGCTCAAGGACCCTGTGCTTTCTAAAAAGATAGTGGGATGTGCATGTTTATATAGGTGCCATCCGTAACTATAAACAAGAAAGTGGAGTTGAAAGCGATTTTGAAAATATCAAGATGGAAAGTTTGAGCTAGTCACAAGAGCCCTGATTAGTGGCAGTAGCTCTTCTTTCTGCTAGAAGCTCTCCTTTGCTCTCCATTCCCCCCTCAGTTGGATTTTTTTAAAGAGACTTAGTCTTTTCCCTCTTCTTTTTTTTTTTCTCCTCTTGTTTTTTTATTTTTTTTTTATTTTTGGCAAGAACAAAGATAAAGAATCCTTTGACTCAATGAAGGTTTATCAAGATAATAAACTATACGAGAAACACAATGCAGAAAAAGATCTTTAAACTATTGAGGATGACTATAAAAAACTGGAAGAAGAGCTGCAGAAATTCCCGCAAAAAAAAAAAGAAAGAAAAAAGATACTAAAGCTAAAATGGACTTAATTAAACATAAAATGGGATCAATGGAAAAGGAAGAAATAGTACAAGAAATCAGAAACATTAAACAGAATTATTGTGAGGCTTATAAACTGAGAATTAAAAGGGTTAATCAACTGATAAATGAAGAGGGACAGACTTGTTCTTGGCACTGAGGGTGAGAAAAAGATTATACAAGATTATAATGGAAAATCGTACTAAAAGAATGCACAAAAAGAAGAAGTTAAACAATATTGAAAGAAATTACTTCAGATGTTTAAAGAAAAAACGAGGGGAATACGACAATGATGGAACTGACAGAAGCTTCAAAAAGCAGAATGTTTGAAAGGACATTTATTATTGCTTTCTCTTATCCAATAATATAGAAAAAGGAATAAACAGCTAGATATTTTGGGATATTGAATGAAAAGGGTGAACTCAAAATTATGCAAGCGCTGGAATAAAGTATAAATCTGAGATATATAGTTAAAAATTGTATTTGATTCTAAATGTTTTAAGAGATTAGACATTTACATATGGTTGAATATAGTAACATATAGATTTTAAACTAGAGATATTTTTGTTGAAATATGTAGTGAAGAATCTGGTTAGAACTGTAACCCGGTTAGAACTGTAACTGATATTGTAACTGATACTGGTTAGAACTGTAACTTTTAAGAATTGGAAAAATTAAAAATTACTTATGCAGGAGGAAGTTACTGAAAATTATGAAATGTGCAGAGATGAGTTAAACTGAGATTTGAAATTAGAGTAAGAAGATAAGTAACTTGTTTTTATTAATGATTGGATGAGAAAATATAGTAATGTAATGGATTAGGAAACTTTATAATAGAAACTTGATATTAATTATTATATATATACACATATAATCGATAGATGAAAAGGTATTACTAATCCTATTGAAAGTTAAAATTTCTTGTAATAAATGATTTTATAGATTAGCTATGAATGATTAATAATTGTTAATTGATAAGTATACAAGTATATTTTGAATAGATGATATGAGAATTTAAGATTATGAAAGGGGCACCAACGAGTTGGTAACTGGTTGACACACGCTATAAAATGGAAGATGCTCTTTTTTTTATGCCTTTTTATGGTTTTGTTTGTCCATGTATGTTTTGTGTTTGTTGTAAAAATAAAAAAATATTAAAAAAAAAAAAAACTTCAGTTAGCAGAATGCAGCGGCCCACTTGATTCTACTATATCACGCCACTGCTTTGGGAGCTGCACCGGCCACCAGCATGTTTCCAAGTGCAATTTAAGGCACTGGTTACTACCTTTAACACTCTGTAGAAAATACCTTCTCCAGGTAGATTCTGCTCATCTAATCAGGATAACTAGAGAGCACCTACTAATGGTGTCCACTTACCAGGAGGTGCAGTGGGAGGGGGCCCAAAGGCAGCTGTTCTCTGTAGTAGCTTCCCATTTTTGGAACAGTCTGATCCCTAAAGCAAGAATGGCCCTCACTATCATGGCCTTTTGGAGACTGGTAAAAACCTGGCTGTTCCAGAAGGCCTTCAGGGACTGTCTGTGGATCCATTGGTAGCTATGTCTGCTGCATTAGTGTAATGGAATGTGAGAATGACCTTGGAAGAAGGGGGGGAGAGATGCTGCCTAGGGTATGATCAGACAAAAGGGGGAGGAGCTCACAACTGAGTAATGGGCAGAGAAAGAAACTTAGAAAGGATCCGTCCTAACTTTCAGGCAATAAAAAGAGATGGTGGGAGATCTGTACTTTCAGACTTGCAAGATTCTGTTAACATAGCCTTACAATAAAGGAGAATTGGTTCATCTTGTTGTGCTTCCTGTCTAGTCTACTTGGGAGGCTAACAACAATAGTTTTAATGATTAATGTAACTGTATTATTTATTACTGTTATTTTAAACTGTTATTTAAACTGTTCTTATTATTACCTGTATGCTGCCTAGAATCTATAAGGAATGTAGTGGTACATGGATAAATGGTATCAAATAAATAAATGAATGTTTAGGAGAAGTAGCAAATAACTCAGTTCTGCCCCAAATAATATTGCTGTAAATGAAAAAAAACTGGAATAATTAGAGTGCACTTTTAGTTGAAGAACTGCCATTCTTTGCTAGTACTCACAATACATGCTTCCTTTTAGGATTTTTAAATTCTAGATGTCCCTTTTGCATCAGACTCCACTAGTGAAATCACAGTAGCAGCAAAAGAATGAAGTAGATTCCACAAACTTGAAGTATGTGTACTATAGATGTAACCTGTCTTAAAAGTATTAAAATGCATATATATACAACCTAAGAAATTACAGCAACTGACTCTAACGCATCTTTAATTTTCTCTTAATATAAAGGTTCTGGAATTGAGTTATTGAGAATATGGCAGCGAAGAACATATAATTGCTAAGGAAATCAGACAGCTTGTGGAATTCCATAAAAAAAAATCGATTGACACCTTCATTGTTCTTTTGATATAAAGCAAACTCTGTTTGGTGTAGTTACATTTCTAGTGAGTAAACAGAACAGGTACATTGGCTAATGTTGACATTTAACTGCTGCTTGCATTAACTTTGGTGTATATATTGGGAGATTTTATTGCTATGCTGTGTTTTCTTTATAAAAATGTTTGAATGGGATTTTATTAAGACCTGTTTTATTCAAACAATAGCATAATGGTAACAATACAGATGAAATAATTTTATGTAAGAGCCACTTTTCCTGCATGTGCATTGTGCAGACTCAGGAAAATACTCAGTTGAGTTAAGAAAGCATTACAGAGGCAAAATTTTGCTTATACCAAAAGGGGATGGTGTATAAGTAAAAGTGTGAATTTAGTCATGTTATGTTTACTAGGTAACAAGTTGAAAAACAAATATAAGGCTTCACAATTTTGTTCAAATCTTTTCTTGATCAGCAGAAACATGTAAAAATATATATTGTTAGCCAGACGCTATTTATATAACTCAGTCAGGAAGAAAAAGTTTGTTTTTTTTAATTATATACTTGGGTTCTCTGAAGGTAAAGAGTTTAATTCTCTTCTCCTTAAATGACAACTCAGATATATGGTAACTTTGATATCGACAAGCAGTACTGGACTTCATATATTAGACCTGTTTCAGAATGAATGAATGATTCTTTAGTCACCAGCCTTTTGTTTGTATGTGTGCCATTCTGTTCCTCAACAAAGCATCATTATTAAAAGATATCATTGGTTCAAGAACATAAACAAAGTACTCCTGGATCAGATCAAAATGGAAAATCAAGGAGACTTAAGAAACTGCTTTCCCAATCTGCTAAATGCCATAGAACTAGCAAAAATAGTTTCCAGTACACTCTTCCAGTTTACCCTTTGTAGATCATTATCGCTAATTATAGACTATACTGCTCTATTTCTATTTTTTTCATGATTGCCAAATTCTTCCCTTCCTTTAATTTCATTTTTAAGTAAATAAGACATCCTTCTAACACTCAAGGGAACTAGTACGGAAAAACAAAAACCTGCATATTTAGCCAAATCCATGAAAACAAAACAACAACAGCAAAAGATTATCCAAGCATTAAGTAAATACATTTAATGAACGTATGCTAAAGTGTACAAAAACTTACCTTAATGCAAGCCATGTTTCAGTTTTTGAAACTCAGTAAAAATTATGAAAATAAAGAATCAGAAATAGAAACTGCTTATAGTAATAGTATTTCAGATTCATAAAATGAGACTGATTGGGCAATGTTTCATGTGCAAAAACGGTTTATTTTAACTCTCCCTTTTTCTCAGCTTTCAGGAAAAAATGTCTTCAGTATGTTTGTAGAATAAAATCCTGAATTTTCTGTGTGTGTGTGTGTGTGTGTGTGTGTATGTATGTGTATATATATATATATATATATACACACACACACACACACACATACATACAATGGAGGCCAACATCAGAATATAACACTTAACTGTAATACTTATTGTTCTATCTGTCTTCAATGTTAATATTTTGCTTGATGGTTTATCCTAAAACCAGCAGTTTTAAGAATCTGGAAGATTATGGCTCCAGTTATATCACAAATTAAAATATATTAAATCACTAAATGTACAGTTATTTTCTGAATAACCTTTACTATTCAGTATTATACATAAAATTCACTTATATGAGCAATCCACATTATATATAATATATTCTTTGTACAGTATTGCTAGAACTTGATTTTTTGCTTTTTGCCTGGTGATAGAAAAGAAAGGATGCCCCTGTCCTAAACAGCATAATGAACAATGTTAGTGAGATGTTTATGAGAGCCGTAAGTATGTTAGAGATGGAAACTTAAGTCAGTCCAGAAAAGAGTTGGTAAAAGTAAACTGTTGCTAACATTTTAGCAGCTGTTATTCAATACCACATTTACTGTTTTGTCTAGATAAAAAGACAACACACTTTTATTTCTCTGAATACCACAACTGGTACACCAGTTGGAAAACACCTTAATTTAACAATTTTTAATATATAAAATATGTGACTTAGAGTCAAACAGATGATTTACCTTGAAGATACAGCATGACACATCTGGTAACGAATAATGTGGTTTACCAAAAGACTGCTAAGAAATGAGTATGTTATTATCAATAACTTTCACAGCTGCAATTAATTTTCAGTTGGTTTTATCTGCTCCCCTAGCTAGCATAAAATTTCACCTTGTCTTGCATTTTACTGTAATTCAGTTGAATTCACAAACGAAAAACACCAATCACTGCCTAAGAAAGGATGTAACTTAGCAACTGTATTCTTTTCTCTAACCAGAGAAAATGCAGGATGTTTAAATATTTGCACACAATCATCAATAAGCTTTCCCCCCAAAAAAAGAAGAAAAAAAAGAGCATACTATATTCTCATGAAGTAGCATTTATTCATCATGACATGTAATTACAACCTGGAAAGGGTTAATCAAATTATATTTCCATACTGAATTAGGGAATTTATGCTACAGAAGCATTCCCCGCTCCCCCCTTTGGCATGATGCACAGTGGATAAACTTCTTGGTGGCTATAATTGAAGGTTACTTTTTCAAAAGAACTCTTTAAGACTCAGTTCGATGCTGAACAGAAATATTTGTAAATGCATCCCTATTGAGTCCTAGTGCAGAAAATGTACTGAACTCTGGAGTACACATTTATCCCCAAAGTCCAACCTGTCTTTAAGGAATGCTTATAAAGCAGATGGTAACCTCAGGCTACTTTACTTTGTAGCAAGACATCAATGGTATGTAGAGATATATTCCTTTGATCATGTTGCTGCTTCAAAAAAGATCCTGAATATTTCATCCATGTATGAAAATTTACACTAAGAAAAATGCTACAAAACTGGATTCCACTTATGTCTGTATTCCCTCATTAAAATAGATTCCTCTGATATTTTCAGAAATAAACAATTCCTTGATATGCAGATAGTACTTAATTTCAACTTATCCATTTCATTAAAGCATGCAAAATTACTAAACAGTAAACAGTAAATATCGCATAGCCATCATGCAAACCCAAGAAATATTGGGGGTTTCACAGATGTTAATTTCTCCCTCTCCCTTTTTATCTGGCAACCTAAAAACTAGAATTTTAAAGACTTTTTAAAAGCTCTCCAGTGAAATATTACAAAATTAAATCACAGTTACTGCCTACTTCATTTTTTGTTTTCTGTTAAGGAGACAGCATTCCATTCTAAAACCACTAAACCTTAATAAGTTTGGAAGAAACACAGCTATTTCCTAACCACTTAAAGAACAAGAGGGTGTGACCGTCTATGGGGAAGGATGACTGAGTTTTGAAGTTCAATCATTAATTCTATTAAGATACGAAGCAGACACCCTAAGAATGGCACAAGATGTAAATGAACTTTGGAGTAAAGTAGCTTAATTTGACAGCTGTTTGACAACTGCAAAAAGAAAACTGACTTCAGACAATTGTTTAGAAATGAAACTATTAAACCAAAGAAGTTCCCATGGAAAGATATAATACACACTATAATAATTCTTCACATGAAAATAGATAAATGTAGAATGGAATTTTTATTGTCTTTGAAGTTGGTCATGTTAAAAGAATTTAAGTGACACAAAGAGCTGCAATGTATTTTATTTTTTGGAGATTATGGTATTTTAGAAAATAGAATTCCTATTTCTGAAAGGTACCAAATAACTAAGCATTTGTGACTTTTAAGAATGTTTTTAGGAAGTGTTTATAAAGGTAGAATTTAGGTGATTCAGAACCAACTATTTAGCCTATCACTTCTAAAGTCTGAAGCTGATAATAGACAGCCAAAGGAGTATAAATATTTCATTAGGTGTGTCTGAAAGTATTGCCCCAAATTTATTTACATAAAGGTTTTTTTGTAAGTTAATAATGAATGCAACATTTATGTGGATTGAGAAATGCAGTGGCAGCACCTTGCCAAACTTGGCTAATCCCAAAAACAGGGTCTGGCCTGGTAGATAGTTTGTAAAAGAAAACAGGCGGAAGGGAGGTAAATGCAAAGGGGTGGAGGCATGTTCTATTTAGAAGAACACAGAAGTGGTGTTAATGCTACTGAACATGTACAATGTTGTGATCTGGGTTGATTTGCTGAGATTTAATGGATTGCATACTCTTGTGCCCTATTGATATTGAGTATTAGAGTGCATCTAGAATTTCAAAGACATATGTGCTGGATTGGACTTGTTGAATTCTGTTGTGTCCTTATTTATTTAATCAAATTTATATGGCTGCCCATCTCACACAAGGTGACTCTGGGTGGTATAAAACAAAACCAACATTTTACACATGTGATAAAACCAACTAAAACAATTAAATTAATTATTAAAGCCAAGATCGCGAGAGGGTGAAAATCAGAATGTTACACATGATGTAGCCACCGTGCGGGCTCCCTGCTGTCAGGGGATCCCCAGGCCCGATAAAAAAAGCATGTTTTGAGAGCTTTCTGAAAGGCCATAAGTGTTGGGCTAACCTCACCTCAGGGGGGATGATGTTCCCAAGGGCAGGCGCTGTAGCAGAAAAGGCTCATCTCCTAGGTCCCGTCAGATGGAATTCTTTAGTGGACGGAACCTGCAGCATGCCTCTCCTGCCAGACCTGATGGGATGGGTTGATGTAATCAGGGAGAGGGGGTCCCTCAGATAACCTGGCCCATGCCATGAAGGGCTTTAAATGCTTTAAATGTTACTCTGTGTATGTTCTTGTGCCTTGTTGATACTGATTGTTTTTAGACAAATACAGTTTTGTTACAACATGGGCATTATTCATGTAATAGTAAAGCAACAGCACTTTTAGTTTAGCTGCAACTGTTTCTCCTTGCAGGACTGGGGAGATCCATTGAAATGGTCTTCCATGGATTTCAGTACAGGCAGTCCCTGACTTATGACCATGCATTCAGAGACCATTCAAAGTTATGGCAGCACTGAATGAAGGGACTTACGACCGGTCCCCGAAGTTACTTCAACTACCCCCACCTGCCTATCTCCCCATCTATGCCCTTTTGGCCCTCTACACTCTGTGGCTCCTGCCACCCTAACTGACCTTCACTGTCTTCTTGTGCCCACTGCTGGTGAAGCATGCCTGACCTGGCCCTTCGTGAGGCAGCTGCTGGCTGCATGAGGCTCTCTTTCCAAAGTTGTGCATGGCAGTTTCTTCATGAGACCTGGGGAAAATGGCTTCACATGGCCAGCGGCTGCCTCAAGAAAGGCCAGACCACTCATGCTTTGTCAGCAGCGGGAGCAAGATAATAGCAAAGGCCAGCTGGGTAGCGGAGTGTAGGGTGGCAGGGGCCTCGGACTGCAGGATGGCAAGGGCGACTGCGGCTGGGACTGGTATGAGGCAGCTGCGGCTTCCTGGGGTGCTGTGTTGCGCTACTGGAGCTTCCCAGCTTTGCACCACGCTGTAGGGGTTTCGTAGGGCTCTGCGGCTTCCTAGCTTCATGCTGTGCTGCTGGGGCTTCCAGGGGTCCTGCGGCTTCACTCTGCAGTGCTGAGGCTTCCTGGGGCGCTGCAGCTTTGTGCCACACTGCTGGGGCTTCCTGGGGCTCTGCGGCTTCACGCCACACTGCTAGGCCAGGCTGGGGGAGCTGAGGCTTCCAGGGGTGGCTGCAGTTCCGCACTTTGGTCAGGGGCTTCTTGCACAGTTCTGGGGCTACTTGCTGTCCCACAAGGCAGGGTGCAGGGCAGCCAAAAGGGCAGAGATGGGGGGGAGATAGGTGGGTGGGGGGAGTCGAAGAGGAGGCAGTTCCTTAGCTTACTGAGGCTCAGGGCTGGGAGGGACCATGCCCGGAATGGCTTAGATTGGGGTGGGTCCTTGGCTAACGACCAATGGAATTTGGTTAATGACGGCAACGGGGAGTGCCGGGATTGCTGTTGCTAAGCAATATAGTCATGTGACATCACACTTCCCAACCGTATTGCTTAGGGATGGAAATTCCAGTCCCAATTACTGTCGTTAAGTTGAGGACTACCTGTAGAGGTCCCTATAATCTTTAGAGGAATGTACTCCTTAAACAGGGAAAAAACATACAATGTAAATAGTACAAGATTCATAGCTGGTACCAATTTTTCATTGTTATGACCAAATACAGTAGTCAGAGGCATGTGCAGAGCTCCCCCAAGCGATTACAGAAAATTTCATGCATATCCAAAGCAGGCTTATAGACTACTGCACACCAACTCTCTGAAGGATTTCTAGAACTCACACAGCCTACACAATAGAATGTGTCTCACTTCATATTTAATGGTAAATAATATTTATATTGAACTTAAAGTGGTGCTTAAAAGTTTGCAAACCCTTTTGAATTTTCAATATTTCTGCATAAATATGACCTCAAGCATGATCTGTTCTCCACACAAGTCCTAAAACTAGATAAAGAGAACCCAATTAAAGAAATGAGTGAAAAACATTATGCTTGTTCATTTATTTATTGATGAAAATGACCCAAAGCTACATATTTGTGTGTGGCAAAAGTGTGTGAACCTCTAGGATTATCAGTTCATCTGAAGGGGAAATTAGGGTGTTTCAATCAATGGGACAATAATCAAGTGTGAGTGTGGGAGGTCCTGGCTTACTAAAGAACAAATTCTGGATATTTGCTATCAAAGTCTGATCTTTACAACACAGGTATATGGAAGGGTGGCATGGCTTGAACAAAGGGGATTTCTGAGGACCTCTGAAAAACAGCTCTTGATACTCACCAGTCTGGAAAAGGTTACAAAACTATTTCCAAAGAGTTTGGACTCCACCAGTTCACTGTCAGGCAGATTGTATACAAACGGAGGGAATTCAACACCATTGTTACCATTCCCAGTAGTGGTCGATCAACCAAGATCACACCAAAAGCAAGGTGTGTAATACTCCGGGAGATCTCAAAAGAACTCCAGGGTAATGTCTAAGGAACTACAAGGCTCTCTTGCATTGGCAAATGTCAGTGTTCCTGAGATCACCATCAGGAGAACACTGAACAACAATGGTGTGCATGGCAGGGTTGCACGGAGAAAGCCACTATTCTCCAAAAAGAACACTGCTGTCCATCTACAGTGTGCAAAAGACCATGTGGATAAGCTAGAAGGCTACTGAAAACATGTTTTGTGGATGGATGAGACCAAAATAGAATTTTTTGGCTTGAATGAAAAACATTGTTTGGCAAAAGGCAAATACTGCATTCCAGCTTAAGAACCTTATCCCGTCTGTGAAACATGGTAATGACAGTATCATGGTTTGGGCCTGCTTTACTGCCTCTGGCTTGCCATCATTGATGGAACTATGAATTCTGAATTATATCAGCAAATTCTACAGGAAAATGTCAGGGTATCAGTCAGTGAACTGAAACTCAAGAAAAAATGGGTCATACAGCAAGACAACAACCCAAAACACACAAGTCATATGACCAAAGAATGGTTAAAGCAGAATAAAGTTAATGTTTTGGAATGGCCAACTCAAAGTCCTGACATTAATCCTATAGAAATATTATGGAAGGACCTGAAGCAGGCACTTCACAGGAGGAAGTGCACCAGCATTCTTGAGTTGAAGCTGTTCTGCAAGGAGAAATGGGCTAAAATTTCTCCAAGCCAATGTGCAGGACTGATCAACAGTTATCGGAAATATTTAGCTGCAGTTATTGCTGCCTAAGGGGTACACACCCGTTACTGAAAGCAAAGGTTCACATACTTTTGCTACACACAAATATGTAGCTTTGGGTCATTTTCCTTAATAAATAAATGAACAAGTATAATGTCTTGACTCATTTAACTGGGTTCTCTTTATCTAGTTTTAGGACTTGTGTAGAGAACTGGTCAAGTTTTAGGTCATATATATGCAGAAATATTGAAAATTCAAAAGGGTTCACAAACTTTTAAGAAACACTGTAAAAACTAGGTGTGGAACATAACGGAAATATCAACTGAATTGGGAAACCCTAACTGTAAGAGTATGTAACCATTTTACAATAAAAGTAATGGCAACCACATAGAGAGATATTCTCCATGATGATCTGTCCTCAACCTGGTCCTTCAGATCTTCCAACCGTGATAAATACAAACTGTATCAAACCTACTAACAATATATAAATAATTAAATCAAGTAAATTTAAACAATATATAATATAAAAGCCAGATAGACTTGTCACCAAGGCCAATCTAGAAGCTACATGTCCCCAATCATATAAGCACCCTTATTTCTCAGAATCAAACAAAACCAGTTTGATTTAAAGACTAAAAAGTCATCCATCATCCAAAGAGTAGGGGGAGCCAATTTCAAAGCTGTGGGACTAAGACCTTAACTTTGAATTTGCTGTCAGAACAACAGGAACAGCCAAAAGTGCCGAGGAAGCTGAACAAATAGCCTTTATGGGGTGTATTTTTTAACAATGTAGAGGGAAGAGTACCATAACGCAGTGCCAGAAAGGCTAGAATTAAATTTTATAATGGCACCTAGTTCTAACTTGTAGCCAGTGCAGGGCTCTGTAGTGCATAGAAACATGAGAGAAAAGGGGAAGATTTAAAACAACCCAGGCTGCAGTATTTGGAACCTGGGTCAACAGAGCAAAAGCAGAAAAGGACTGCAGGTAAACTGTCACAATAATCTAGACATGAAGCAACCAAACCATGGATGAGAAGCTTTGCTGAAACAGATGTCAAGAACTGGCAAATGTGGCAAAATTAAAATGGTAAGCTTTCAAAATACCCACAACAAATGACTGAAAGAACAATATGTTATCCACCTACATGCCCACTTTACTGGCAACCAAGACAGGGGTAATCTCATGGCCCTGGAGCAGACAGAAAAATCATTAAATAGGGGAGGGGAAGGGCAGGGCATTCTGTGTGACACTGTATAATTTTCCCTTGCCCCGTTTATTAGGGCTGTACTAACAATTCAGAGGAGGCACCTGGAGGCCTTCTCTCAGTCTTTTGAGCATGTGTGTGCTTCACTTGAGCAGAAATCCCAGTAGAAATGCCTTCTGTTGATAGACATTGATTGATTATATGCCATCAAGTCAGTGTCAACTTTTAGCAACCACATAGATTTCCTCCATGATGATCTGTCCCTAACCTGATCATGGACACACAGTCAGAAAACTGGGAAAGGGCCGTGAACACCTTTGAGAGATGTGGTTGCCTTGAAGGTATATGCAGGATCAGAAGAGCACTTTGCTTGCTTTGCAAAGCATGCATCTGAATAGTCTGCATAGCACTACTGTTTATATATGGGGAAAAACACACATAAATTTGATTCTAACACTTTCTAGTACATGCACACAAATATTAGGTAATTTAGCAATGGCAATTCCAACCATCAATCTTATTCCAACAATCTTATTCTTATTTACACGGTACAGCAGGTTGATTTTTAAAACATTACATTCTCTGTTAATGAAAATGTTCATTGAAGGGTAAAGGCCAGAAAGTTCTTGATCAGAAATCCTAAGGACAATCATAACAATTAAATACCCTACAGGAAATGCTTTACTTTTGAGACATCTGCTACTGACTTTATGGTCTCACCCATAAAGAAACTTGCTTACAATGAGAAAAACTTCAATGTCAGAGTGGAGACAGCCAGGATTAAGCAGGCTGCTCTCTCTCTATCACACTAACTGTCTAGAATTTTGTAGAAGTTGGAATACAAGCACCCAGAGCATCAGGTAGTACCTGTCACAAAGTGACAAGTAAAATAGGGCAGATGCTAAGTTTGTGTATAACTTTTTTCCCCAGTATTAGCTCAGTCAGCTTGCCAAAACTATTTCTCAAATATTTTTCCAAAAGGGAGCGCTTCCAAGAAACTGTTTTGTCGCCTGCAATATGTAACAGAGGACTTACTTTCTGAAGCTGCTAATGTATCTTGTAAAAGACTACCAGAATACACACATACACACAATATTTGGAGTGTCTTGTAGTAAAAAGATCACATTAATTAAAACACACTTTTCCTATGTAAAATGATTGGTATATATTATTCCTGTAAAAACAGTTTACCAGTTTATTCTTTGAAATACTAAGTTTTTATAAAATCATATATTGAGAAATTGGGCTTTGCAAAATGTTCAGTCCTGAAGGCAACATTTTCTAAGAAAGCCTGGAATGTTCTATTCTTCCTCTGGATCATTCTGGTAGTGGTATGGCAGTTTCCCCAAAGTACATCTTCTGGAATAAGATGTAATTAAGAGAATTCCAGATATGCTCCAGCCTCGAAACAACATGATATAGAAGAACAATGGAATGTTTCAGTGTTTCCCAGAATAATTACCACATTAGTTAATATCCCCCATTTTGGAATTGTTTGTAAAGATGAGAAAATGGAATACAATTTTTATAAATAAATGGGAATGTATTATGGCCTCAAATCAATACAGGAAGCAAAGCAAAAAAAAAAAAAAAAGCAAGCAGAATAGAAACAATATCAATTTGAAATCATCAACCCACACAATAAATAACAGAAACCAAATGCAAATGAAATTGAAATCATTTGATAGTTTCTGTGACTCATCAGCAATGGCACAAAACTTTGTCTCTTTTTCAGAAATTGCTGGAAAGCTGTCAGTTAGAAGATATATATAATACATTAGATCTGCCTGGCACATTCACAGAACAGAGACAATCAAAGTACAGCAGATATCTCTGTGGTGTAATCAATGCAAAAGAAAATGTCTCACCTCTGCTTTATCCATACCATACAGTAAGGCATATATGTTCAATAAATGGAATATTTCCATGTACCCTCAAGCAAAGCTGATGACAAGATATCAAAACTGTGCAGAACATTTGCTGATTTGGTGCTTAAAAAAAACCTCTTCATAAAATCGCTGATACTAAGATGACTGGACTTGCACTTATATCATTTTGGAGTTCTATATACCAAACATGTCTGAGAATGCGGTTTGATCTATATAATCCCAATGAAACAAAAAACTCAAAGGAAAACCTGTATGGCAGAAGTTTTTTGTTCAATGACCTCTTCCGGATGGTTTCGAAACCATCAAACAAACTTAAAGGATTTAGGCCAGCTGGATAGATGACTGATGGATGGATTGATTGATTGATACCCCAAAATTAGATCAGACCAAAATGTAAGTCTCATGTTTATTCATACTAGACTCCTAGCACCATGTTACACAGAGAATGAAATAAATTTTATTCACAGATCTAGAGGCTCAGAACTAGAGTTCTCAAGATAAAAAGCTCCAGAAGGAAGGATGGTATGATTTTTGTTGATTTTTCCTTCTGCAGAAAAGGAGGGAGTAGAAGAAAGGGGCTTCAGGGAGAAAGCAACAAAAATTCTTTTATACTTCCAATGACAGTCTTTGATTTGGGTGACTTCTGTGTAATGTTCATAGAAACAGCACTCTGGAACCATATCAGAAAATATTCAGGTGTTAACACTGAGTACCACACTGAATGTTAAAAGAAATAGAGAAATGCCAATTCCCATGCAATGTAATTCAAAAGTAAGCAACTTTGTACTAATGTTTGCATAACTTTAGTATTAAATTTTAATATGTTCATGCAATGCAACATATATTCTTAATCTAAAACAGTTGAGGAAGCTATTGAGATTACACAGCCTACAGAATGAAACCTAATTATTCTTGTGTTTTAAGAGACAAGTATATTTTGGAATGTAAGGCCACTGCAGATTACACAGGCAGATTAATCTTATTAACTACTAAATTCCCTTTGTCTGATGTTATCTCTACATTCCATCACTGCTGGTCTTTAATATGTCTTTGTTCTTCCAGCCATCAGAGTTTACAGGAAAAATCTGGAGTGCATCTGAAAAGGAGCAACACAACTGAATTTTCCTGAAGATCTATCATAAAGGTAAATTGTTTCCCTCTCTCCAAACTCCCACTTTAAAAAGGTTAGTTAAATGACAACACACTGAAGTTCCCACAGTCTTTAAAAAACATCTGGAGAGAATATAACCTAACCTTGGTAGAACTAATATAGAATGAAATTCACACACACACCCTCAAACCCCCAGCCTTGAGAGTCAAAGTGCAGCCTCTGGCAGTTGCTGCTTAATCTAAAGTCAGTCTGAATAAAATTTGCCTCATCCATTTAATTGTGGATGAGTGGACCAACCTCATAGGATTACTGAAACTTGACTGGGCACAGAGGTAGGATCCCCTCTCAGAGATGTGCCCAGTTGGATTTGTTGTGTGGCACCAGCCATGATTCTGGGGCAGGAATGGCGAAGTGGTGATTATCAGACCATAATGTGCCACAGATAGCCTGATGTGAAACTTTTTGTGAAGTTGGCCTTGAAGGATCAGATGGGATTGCTGCTTTCATACCAATCTCCTGGTACATAGCTGTTTTCTTGCCTAAGCAATTGACACAGTAACTGGGTTGATAGTTGAATTCCCAGACTTATGTTTCTGGGGAACTATAATCTATCTTCCTTGGGCCTGGGGACAAAAGCTACTCAGAAGTCCTATAGCCGCCATGGACCTGATCCAAGTTATTGATGCCATGACCTCTGGGAAGGCCACGTATTAGATCTGGGTTTTGTATCAGGGCAGTGGTGACATGATCTGGAGTTGGGGGAGATTTCTATCAATCCCTTATCACAGACAGTTCACACTCCCTGATATGCAGGGAGGAAGGATCTATTCAATTGATGCATCCTGGTGCTTGATGGGGTCTTGCTCTATTATCTGGGAGGAATTTGAGATGGTTTGTCCTGAAAAAGTGGACAAAGTCCTTGGGGCTTTGAATGCATTAGACCCCTGTCCCACTTGGCTGACTAAAGCCTCCTGGAAGATGTCATATGGTTGAATCCACCTAATGTGGATGTTTTTCTAAAGCGACAAAGTAGTTCTGCTTATTTTGAAAGAAATTATGGGTTGCTCTCCACTGAAGAAGCCATTGCTGAATCCTACTGAACTGGACAGTTTTCATTTGGTTTCCAAACTTCCCTTTTGGGGGAAAGTTGTTGAGACTTGCAGTTCCAAAGATATATGGAGAAAGCTGATTATCTAGACCCTTTTCAATCACGTTTTAGGCCAGCTTACAGTACCAAGATGGCACTGATAGCGCTTGTGAATGATCTCCAGCAGTCTCAGGATGGGGGTAGTACATCGATCCTGACCTTCCTTGATCTCTCAGTGCCATTGATAATGGTATAATTCTGGACTGCCTTAAGGAGTTGGGGACACTGTTTTGGGTTGGTTATCCTCCCTTCAACAAGGCTATTTGCAGTCAGGGTTGCAGGGGAGAAGATATCTAGTCCCAGATCTCTGCACTGTGGAGTCTCTAGCTTCAGGGCTCCACCTCCTCCTCACTCCTATTTAACATCTACAGGAAGCTGGTGGGTAGGGTAATTTGTTGGCATAGGCTTAATGCCTTCATGTGCTGATGACATTCAGCTGTACATCTCCCCCCTCCCTATCCAAGTGATGGCATCACTTTTTCCCAGTCTGGAGGCTATAAGGATCTGGATGGAGAAGAACAGGTTTCAAATCAACTCTAGTAAGACTGAATGGTTGTGGATTTTAAGGCCCCCGATACTAGTGATTTACCATTTTTTTTTACTCTGGATGGAATAGCACTACCCTACTCTTGGTGTGCAATGTGGGGGTCCTTCTGGACTTGCAGCTCCTGGTCAAGGAGCAAGTAGCAACCATGACCAGTAGATCCTTTGCCCTAATCCATCTTGCATATCAACCGTGTCCTTTTCTGGAACAGGAGGCTCTGCTCACAGTCACCCATGTCTTAGTTACTTCCTAGCTGGACTACTGCAATGTCCTCTACTCATGGCTGTCCTGGAAGAGCATTCAAAAACTGCAGCTAGTCTAGAATGCAGTGGTGTGGGCAGTTTGGGTGCACTATGGTATGGCTATATAGCAGTACTACTTCACAAGTTCCATTGGCTCCCAGTGAGCTTCCAGATGTAATTTAAGGTGCTGGTGATCAACTATAAAGCCCTACATGGCACAGGGCCAGGTTGTTTGTGGGACGACCTCTCCTCAATGCTATCTATCCCTCCAGATCTGGCAAGGTAGGCATTTTCCAGGTTCCCTTTGTGAAGCAGTGTTTTCTAGCAGGATCTAAGAAGCATGCCTTCCTTGTCTCTGGGCCTCCTCTGCCTTCTCTGATGTAGCATCTGCTTTATGGAATAGCATCCTCCCTGATTACTGGATGGTCCCAATCCTATTAGCTTTCTGGAAAGCCTTGAAGACCTGGCTTTTCCCATGGGCATTGGGATCAGATAGTTAACTGAATCCAGTGTACATGAGATTATGATTGTGTGATAAATTTTAGGCACCTTGGTTACCTTATAATATTGTCTTTTCTATGCATTATCTAGGTGAGATAGAAACTTATATAAATTGTATAAATGATAAATAAAAGACCCAATTCTCCTTTTCTCCCTTGTAAGAGTCATTAATTAGTGTGAGCAACATAAACATGAGAATAAGCAATTTACAAATCTCAGCAGCAATATTAAGAAGTTTTAAAAATTACTGAAGATCTTGAGGGTGAGCTATACAAGCTATGGGCTTATTTAAATGCAGTCAACTACCATGAGAAATCTACAAGAAATCCTAGCACTTGTTCAAATTCTTTTGCATCTAATGGTAACTTCAAGTGTGTTGTTCTTCAATTAACATTTCTTCTTTTGTTTTGTTTTTGCTATTAAATCAGTTTCATACATTTCTTGACTTTGGTGCTTTATAAATTCAGAAAGCATAAAACAAATTACAGATAAGGGTAATAAAAGAAATATGATTTAATGGCTGTGCAGCTTTATCTTTCAATTTTCTTGTACATTTATTAAGAATTGGCTATATATGATGCATATATACCACAAAAAAGAAGGTAGCTGAATTGTGGCTTCAAAGAAATCAAGCACTCCAATTCTATGGCAGCAGTAGAGATAAAACTAGAAGCACAGGAAACAAGAGCAGTATCAAGTGATGAAGTATATATATCCCCTAAATGTAGACATATAACAATCTATTAGCTATGAAATGACTGTAAGATATTATGTAGTATAAGGAGTATTCAAGAGGGTTGAAGAAAGACAAGGGAATTTTCATTTAATTATTGTACCATCATTGGGCAAAGAAGCACAAACAATTCCTATACTCAATAGCTGCCTAATTTTTATTGATGTAGGATATTTTTAATTCATTTTCTTTTTAAAAAATCTATTAGAATTTGTTAGAAGAGATTCCATAATGGAATCAAATACAGATGAATGTTCATGCACCCAAATATGCACAACAGGAGCTACTTTTCCAGATCAGTAAGGAGGTTGCTTGGAGCTACGTTCTTGGAAACAATCTCTGCAGGACAGTAACAAGACCGTTAAAGAGCATTGTTGGTATACCACAGAGAAATATAATACAGTATTGCTCAGAAAAATAGCAAGGAACTCTCCATCATATGCCAGGCAGGGTTTTGTAAGATCTTTATTTTTTGAAAGTTTTTCCTTAAACAAATGAAATGAGTGCCTAACAACAAATTTTAGCTTAGGAACATTCCCAGTGAATTGAATACAGGTAGTCCCCGGGTTAAGAACGCTCAGGTTACAGGCGACCCATAGTTAAGAATGGAGCCTACTGTAGCAAAATTCAAGTTAAATACACAATGATTCGAGTTAAATGCACAATAGTTCAAGTTCATTACACCATACTACTTATACAGTATTATACAATAAAACTTCCAGCTTACAAACAAATTCAATTTAAGGACAGTCTTTGGGAATGAAACTCATTTTTAAACTGGGACTACTTGTGCATTACAGAAATTACACCACAAATTGTTTCCCTGGTATTCAGATCCCCACTATTAAATACTCAGAACTTTCACTAAAATTGAAAACTGTTTTTTTAAAAGAAAAAAGAAATACAGCTGAGAGTCTCAGGATTATAGGATGAGACTGCAAGCAACCTGAACATTCCTCCATTCGAGTGTTCTGAAAGCACACAAGTAAATAAAATAATATCAGAAAGAGAGAAACCCATGTGATCTTCTTTACTTTATTACTATAATTATTATTCTGTCGGTTTACAAAGCCATTTAATTTGGCATATAAAATAACTTCTGTGGCCAAATATTAGAAAAGCCTCCCCACCATAACCTGCATGCTCCATGCATACCCATTGTATGCTTATAACCCAAGATGCCTTCCTAACGACATCACTCACTAATTTATAACATTCTACCCAAGATCATTTATCAAGTTTCAGCCACAGGTCAAATAAATTATGCTTTGGAAAGATGATCTCTGCCTTTAAAATTTATTGTTCTTATGAAGGTTGGGTCTCAAAGTGCTCATCATTTTTATTGCTTATGGTTGAGCCATTCCTCCTCAATACTGAAGATTTCTTCATGCTCACTTGAACTTGTGGAGTTCCAATTATGAATCATCTGACAACTCATAACTTATGAGTCTTACAGTAACCACTAATGAAGGCTGCCAAGCAGTTAAAAATCAAAGCAACATATATCAGAACTTTTTTGAACACAGAGATAGACTTCCAGCATTGCACTTCCCAGATATTTATTACATACTGTAAATTACATCATCGGCTGCCTCCTACACTGACAGTCTTGTACTCCAGAACTTAAACACCAGGTTTTAATAACCACAACTTGCGAATCTTTTGATCATCAGAGAAAGATGAAAGGAAGAACTGCCTGCTGCAAGCCGTCTGCTCAGTCAAAACAAAAAGAAACTTCAGAGAAAAACAGAGACGCATCAGGTGTTAATCTCAAACGCACTATACAGAAGTCAAGCATATTGACTCCCCATTCTCTATTCATTCAAAAAGTTCTAGATGGCTATAAGTCTTCTCATCCTGTTTTTTAAAGCTTTTCATCCAAGGGTCACAACATATTACATGTAACTTGAAAGACTTCTCCAGATTAAATTGAGACATACTCACATGAGTATTGATCTAATTTCACCTTACCTCATGGGGAGTACAAAACAAGAATTTTTAAAGGAAGCAAAAGGCAGGCTGTAATGATGAATAAAGCTTTCCCACCACTTTCTGGACAGAAGACAACAAGCTAATACTCTCCCTCTCAATTTATGAAGTATGGGCTGTTACTTGGGCTATACTTTCCAACACTCCAGTCAATACAAACTGATAAGGGTCACTAGGAAGTTGCTCATTTTTTAGGCTTCTTGCTTTTGATTTTTCTACAGAAAATCAAAGCCACATCATTTATTCACCTAACTGATTTCTGGCAGGTGGCCAAGCACCACCAGGAGGGTAGCTTCCTTTTGGAATTATGTACTTCAGTCGGAGAAGTCTAGGACTGACTTGATCCAGGAAGAGAATCCAGGAATTAATCCTTTTACCTAATCATCTGAAGCTAAGAATAAAATTTAGCTATATAAAAAAAATGGCCATTATGTGTGTGAAACAAACTCATCACTTTCAATATATAAGGTTACATTTTCATACATATCCAGGCTAATTAAGTAGAAAGTGAAAAATGAATTGGCTGTAAATATCTGAACTGACTGTAAATATTTGCTTATTAACTAAACCTATTTAAAAGTTGGAAAGTACAATAGCAATAAACATTTTATCAAAAAGGGGAGAGGAAATCAGTACTAGATATTGTTAAAATTAAACACCTAAGAATGCTCTGCAAATAAAATTTTCTGCTGTACAGACAGGAAAAAAATGAAATCAGAAAGGTTCTTCACCGACCAAATTCCAAAGACAGGAACCAGAATGTAAAAAAACTGAATTTCTGTTTATCATTGATCTTTTCTCAGATTATTATTATTTACTGGGGTGGGGGGGATTTTAGAATAAGGCCTCAGAGGGAGCACCTGATAAGGTTCATAAGTCAGAGGAGGTCCTGTGAATGTAAAATTACTGAGGCAGCAGTCCACATTTTTTAAATCATACCTTACCTCTTGCCACAGATCTCATGTTGCATTTTGGATGAGGTACAGCTAAGGAAGCCTATGGGAAACTTGCTGGTTTAACTGCTACCGGGTTGAGGCCCTCAAGAGCAGTAGTAGTAGTAAACATAATAACAATTTTTAAATCCTCCATTGGCTGAGATGGTCCAAGCATTTAAGTGACCTAGCAGCCAAGCCTTCCAACAGGCTTCATCCCAAAGTTGGAAGTGGACACAAGGAAGTTCTTGCTGCAAGGCTGCCAGCATGATTCCTGCCCACCTCTTCAGTTTCAAAGCAGGACAAATGTGCATGCCATGACACCCTCCAAAGAGGGTTTTAGAGGTAAAGAAGCATTGTGAATTACAAAACATGAGATTATACAAATCCGGGGAAACTGTTTCAGAACTGAAGGCATATCTGTTCCACTTAAATGTGTCATTTATTTTACCTTATCCATAGTTTCTGGACAATCAAACATTCCATGTACATCACACTGAAATTTTTAAATAGGGTTCTACCTATACTGTCCTAGACCAGGCAATATAATTAATCATCATTTCACTTTAAAAATACTGGAAGGGAGGGAGGGAGGGAGGGAGATTTGGACATCAAATTACCATATCTTTTGTATACACTGAGACTCAACCTTAGCCCTTTTAATTTGTTCTATTTTCCTAGGTGACCACATTTACTTTCATTTTCATTTTAAGTTTTATGTTAAATTTAAGATACACAATTCCATCTGGTTCTTTTTCAAGGTACTATCAGTCAAACCTAACCACAACAGTTTATCTTCCAGCTACTAAATTCAAACCATTTTAAACATCCTGCTGTCATTTTTGCAACCTTCTCCCACTTTGAACCATTTCAGTCTGAGAAGAATTCATTTGACTTATTTTAAGATTTCAAAGCCATGGGTTTTGTTGTAAACAATACTACATGATGTTTTATTTGCACTGCCATGGCATAACACAAAGATGAATGTTGCTGAATTTTAACAATTTATTTTTCCACATAAAGGTATGATAATACACTACTATAACCCTGATTTTCAGTTTTCATAAAGATTGGACAACAGATTTACAAGTCTAAAATGAATCTTTAATTAAAAAATAGGTTGAAAATGTGAGTCGTATTGTGGAAAAAATAATAAAATATTTCTGGATGAGAAATGGGATGAGAAGATGTGATTTTCATTTTCTTTTCCTATGTGCTTGGGAGATAAGATTTATAAAAGCAAAATGGAAGATATAATTTGGAGGCTCTAGAACAGGTATTTTATATAAATACACATTTCATAATTCAACAAGCCTTTTGTTCTAGCCTTTAGAAAGTCTTTATAAGATGTCATAATAGTAACTTGTTCAGAAAGATTGGCTCTACCTCTCTAGGAGCAAGAAGTTCCATTTAATGCACTTTACAATATAATTACCAGGAATTTGTATCTGAAAAATTATGGTATAATTAGCTTGTTGTCCCCTTCCCAAAAAAGCAATTTCCTGTTCATCCTTAACACTATCACTAATCAATTACACATGCATATTCTAAATGAAAAACACAAAAATAGTTAACACTTAGTAAATTTGTAAGTAATATATACAAACGACTAATAGGACTACTTGATCACTGGGGTTGCTCAAACAGTGAACCATGCATCACTTTTTAGTATGTCAATCCAAAACTGTCATCTAATGAACAGTTTTGGCTTACTTGGCTTATCCGCGAGTATATACGACATACCTTAGTATCACCAAATATGAAATTGCTAACTGGCTAAAGCTAAGTAAGTTAAGATGCATATTATACTTAAGTATTTTTTAAAACATTCCATATAATAAAGAATAAAGGATAGGGATAGGCTATGTTTGTTTTCCTCCCTGAATACAATAAAAACCACACATATTGCAAGGGCAGCCTAAATGCCTTCTTAGAAGAGAATATGAAGGGGCTAAAGACAAACCTGTTTATCCTCCAATTTACTAGAGAAGATAAGAAATTATTGGATTGGACACTGAAAGCTCTAGTACAGGGAAACAAAACCAAGAGGTCTCCCAGAAGATGAAAGAAAGCCAAGTGGAAGGGATGGAAAAATGGAAGAATGTGACACAAAGGAAACCTCTTTTTATCTGCAGCTTTAGAAGACATTCCAGAACCTCCCTGCTAACAGTATTTCTAGACCTATAGATGAAGAACAGCTGCCAAAAGCCTGAGGGACTGAGGAAGAAGACTGTTCAGGTTTGCAAAGGAGCGGATTCCTGCCCGTGCCCCAAAGAGGAGGAAGTGACAGAGACTCCCTACTGAGAGAAACCTAAGCAGCAATCTGTCAATCTCATATTCTAACAAGGGTGGTCATTATTGGATGATAAGATATGCTTTTAGACAGGACATTAATGAGGTTAATGAGGGAATATAAAAATTAAAAAAGAGAAAAGCAAGTACGGACCTTTAACTTTTTAAAGGTAGGTATTGAAACAGAGAGATCTCCAGGAATGGCACATCTATCCTACACACAATTGTTTTCATACGTCATTATAATTAAATGAAGTAAATTGTAATTTATAGTTGTAACTGTCAGTTTTCCTATAATCTATCTCTATGTATTGAATCAAGGCCACCTTCAAATCAATAAAGGCAACGCACATCAAAAGTCTAATCAATGTACTGAACAAATGTTAACTAGCTAGATCTGAGTCATTATCATAGCTTGAATTAGTCAATCAACAAATTAATAATATATATGTCTGGTTCATACTTTGCTAATAATATTAAAAGGACCAGCTGGGTGAAAACTGAACAGATCACTCCTTTGCTTTTCTTATTATGGAACAATATTATTCCACAGGCATTTGGAAGAAACAGACAATGTATATAAAGAAACATCTCTTTCTACTGATCAGGCCTTTCACTGCCTTGAAAACATTGCAAGGAGGAATACTGGAAGTGAACAAATGACTATGGAGATAGCGCCAATGGAAACACTTTAGATTTAATCATGGTATGAATTTCTGTGATGACAGATCCCTGGCAAGAGACAGGGCATACCTCATGAGAGCTGTGAAGAATGTATTGGGAAGACACGTTGTAAATCTGACCCAAAGGACTTTAAGCCGAATCCTATGAGGAAGGGGGACGAGAACTCAGAAAATAGTGGGACACCATGTACTAGTAGTGATACATAAGATGCTGGCATCCAATAATAAGCATGTAAATAGAGAGACAAACAGATCACGTTATCTTACCCAAGGTCTCTAGAGTCTTCATTTAAGTGCATGGAATATGGGGAACACACAGGAGTAATTATTAGTCTTATTGCGGGAAGGCAAAATGATTTAATAAACATTATGGAAACCTAGTGGGAGGAAACTCATAAGTAGAATGCAAGGGGATTAAATGGTATCTATATACTACTAAAACTCTTGTGTCTATAACCTTCAACTGGGCGAAATGGTGCATCATAGGGCAACAATTTTTGAACCAAGGTACCCCAAATGGGCTAATTTACACAATGCATCCAAAATCCAGAACCCATGACTCCCATGGGATTGAAATTTGTGGCTGCTTCAGCACTGCTGTGCTGCTGCACCACCATGGTCAGCCCAAGTCACATGATTGCTATGGGCATATCCTCAACCTCCTTCCCACCTCCCTCTGTCCCCTGTGCCCAATCAGCTGGTGGCAAGGCCCAATGGGTGAGTGGCGATTGGCTGCTTTGGAAACAAGGCAGAAATTTGAAGTTTCTTAACAGCTGTGGGTGTTGAGGGAAGGATGAGGGAGCAACTTGATGCCTGCTGGCAAGGTAGTGCTGGCTGGAGGGTGCAGGTGGTCGACGGATGAGCCCACTTCCTCCCTTGAGGGAGGGGGCCCTTGAGAACATGCCAGAATGGGGAACTGGAGTGCAGTTTTCCTCACAGTTTGCAGCTCCCTTTGTCCACCTCCCCCCAGCAAGGTGGCAGGCAGTTCTGCTGGTCAGCTGAGGAGGAATAGGAGGAGGCTTCACGAGGACTCTCCTGAGGGGAGGGCAAATGGCGCAAACCTATATATGTGGAAATGAAGGAGGGGAGGGGAGGGGAGGGGAGGGGAAGGATTTCTGATGTTCCCTGCCAGCTTCTGTCAGGCCCAGCCCAAGAACAATAGTGAAATAATTCAGTTGAATTAAATTCCTTTATTTGCTTACACCATATAGACAGAATCTTGCCAGATTAAATCTATACTACTGCAACTAGTGGATATACCCTGGGAGATTCTAGGGAGTGGCTATCCTGAACCTCTTATGCTTCCCACACACACCTTGTGGACTGTGTTGTCTTTTCTCTCCTTTCCCTTCCTGGAATGCAACCCCTCCTTCCTGATACCCTTGCTTTCTGTTGCTATCCACCACATCACCGTCCTCTTCATAGATACATTCCATCACATCTTCCCACAAGCAAGGTCAATGGGGAAGCTGGCAACAAGTCACAAGTCACTCACACTTCCACTGCTTTTTTTGCCCTTGGTCATTTTGTTTCTCTGTTTAGGTAAGGAAATATCTCTGAAATGATGACCGAACTGGTCACGGGTTGTCTAGTAATTTATTCAAAATGAATAGGGCATAGAAAAAGGGAGGAGTGGCATTATATGTGAAGGAACCTATATCCAAATATTTGGGCACGAAGGTCCAAATACAGGAAAATGGAAACAATTATAATATTATTGTGAGGGAGTGCCATACACAAGGGTTTTTCAAACTGTGTTCCTTGGAACCCTAGGATTCCATAAGAACTTGATGGGGTTCTGTGAGAAACTAAGGAAAAAACAAAAAACCCTAATTTGCCTCTTGATCAGGGATTCCAGGAAACAAACAGATTTCACATCTGGAAAAAGTTTGAAAACTGCTATAGGCCACCATGTCTGGAGTGCCATCTGGGATATGGTAGTAATGGATTTTTCATTGGAGCAGGTTGTACTAGGTGATCTCTAAGGTATCTTCCAACCCTTACATTTTATGATTGTATGAACATTACTTTCCAGAATCTGCTATCATGTCCAAAAAATACACATTCTCAATTAAGACTACAATTCAAAGCAACCTACACATTATAGTTTAGTTTGAATGTAGCAATAAAGTGTAGTCTATCTTTACATGATGAGTCTGCAGATTTTGCAAGCATCCTTATTCCTTCGTTTCATGTACCTTTTCAATTAACTACTGTTCAGTCAACTAAATCTTAATCTCAACTATCCTTAAAACTAATTATAGTTTAATTAAAGTTAGTTTGTTCACTTACAATAAAGCATAATTTGAATTAATTATAGTTTGAGGATTGGACTTAATTCTAAGCTACAATTAGTTAACAATGAAAAAGGAACCTTCTGGTAGTCTTTTCTTGGCTAAATGGGAAGGAGAATTATAAGAGGCTTAGACATATATATACTGTAAGTATAAGCAGTTATTTAGTGCTACATTTAAATAAATGAGTTTGTTTTATAGAAGTACACCTATCATTTCTTTCAAATTCTCTTTAAACTCATTCAAATGAGGCTGAACTCTCTAAATTGGGAAATTAAGAAATAGCATGCAGAATGCATACAACAGCTTCATTCCTTTTTGGGGAAAGGGGAAATTCCCAAACTGTTTTTTAAACCTAAAGAAAGTTTGGATTCATTCCAGTACCTGCTTCAAGTATCCTTATCTGTTTGGATTAGGTGACTATGGGATCCTCCATACCTTACTATTCCAAAAGCCTGTTATAACTTAGATGCCAATACAACTAAAGGAAAGATGTATATATGATCTATCTGTATAGCACTATAAATCTTAAGAGATTTTGAATTTGTCCATGGACTTCTATACATCTGACTTTCCAAGGAGAAATTGTGAGCTAGTATAGCACATTCTGAGAGTTCCCTAAATCCAATTTAAGTCAGTGCAGTCAGGCATGTATTAGTCGCACTACACAATCAAAAGCCAGAAAGGAAGTCCTTTACTCAGATAGTAGATGAGAGCAAATTTGAGAACACTGCCCAGAAGATCTAACTATACCTTAAGCTTCACACAATTCACTCCTTCCTCCTGTGCATACATGACACCACTTTGCTTCTTAAATTCACATTTTTATTTTCCTAACAGAAATAAGCATTTCTAGATGTTTACCTTTTGATTTACCATAGCATAACTTCAATACTACAAATAAAAACTTTTAAGTAGTTTCTGATATAAACTTATGAAAAAGCTAATAATAAAACACTGACCTGATTGATGGAATTAGCTGCACACGATGAGAGGCCTGTTCCAAGGGAGACCAATAGGAAGCAGCTTAAGTCAAACGGCACGGGTGCAAGCGCAAATCCAGCTGAAGCCGTACCTACAACCAGGACTGTAATATAAACAAACAATTCAGCACTAATAAACAAGAAAAGAAAAAGACAATTTACATTTTTTCAATCCATTATAAGTTAATTACATTGTTAATAAGATATCTTTGTCCTGAACAACAGTGCTACATTTATGGAACAGCAACAATTCTGCCTTAAGAGAATGCAGGGAAAACGGCAAATTCTTCTTTCAATAAGAGTATTACTACACAGTGCTCTTCCACACGTAACTGGTTCCAATATTTTCGAACAAGTAGTGTTGCAACAAAAGAATTACAGAATCAAAGAACACTGAGAAACGACTGAATCTGAAAATCTTATATAATAATGAACATTTGTTAAGCACAATTTATAAATTTATTAGTGAAGTATGACTTATGTTTCTTTCTCCCCTTTTCTTTAATTACTTCAATTCTGTTGACCAGAAGGTTTTGAAGGTTAATAAAGAATATGTTTTGATTAAAAAATAGATATGAAATTTCTTATAGATGTACTAGAGTATATCAGCCATGATATTTTAGACTTGCTGGCTATCAGCCTGTATTTTACTGTATGTATATATGTATTATCTTTTATATTCTTTTAAAACTGTGCATTTGTACTGTTTTTTTCTCTATTCCTTTATTGAATCATAATATTTTTAAAAACAAAATAAGAAAGGATGTTCCCACAGAAATGTGTTTCCCTTGTGTACCTGTGCACTTTATGTGGGTTAACAATCTCCTCTAGGGAATAAATTATACCCCTTCACTGTCAGGGCTAAAACTTTGTGGAATATAGGCACAATCTTAGTATCTACACTATTTGTATAGCTCTTTAATTTGCCCTTCTACGCTTATAACCATTACAGGTAGTATATGGAGTACCATTCATCCACATTTTATCCATATTTATTCATCCACATTTGGAGACCACCTGACTCTGTAGCAACTCTGGGTGGCTTATGAACAAAAAGAACAACATAGAAAGAGGTGGGAGCAGCTAAAAATGCAAATGGCATTTGTTGCTACCTTCCTATTTGTTTTTTATCAAGTTTTGCTACACATACCAGGTTTCCATTAGTAAGGCATATGTTTTCTTTTACACTGTGACTAGAAGTTTAATTAAAACTTATCAGGGAGAGTGCTTTAAACTTATGTATAATAGCAAGACACCATTTATAAACAGGAAAATGAGAAGCAGTCTGTATAACATTATTATTATAATGCTCCCAAAAAATTCTAGCACACCAGAGCCAGTGTTCTAATTAAAGTCTTCATTGATTTCCACAAGTTAATTTCATTGCAACTTATCAGGATCTCATTAAAGCAGCGGTAATATATTCTACTTTATCCAATTGGGTGGCTATTGCTGTAAGCTTGCTCAGTATCTTATACCTGTAAACAAAGTTCTTAGTGTCAAGTACATCATCTCAGTCTTGGCTAAAGCAAATACATGTGTCAATTCAAACATATATTTTCAGCAATGCTTTTAACTGTTAAGGCAATGACTACTACAAAGTATTCTCATATTAAGCTTCCCATGGAGATTCTTGAAGGTTATAGTTGCCACAGAACATGGCGACCTATCCCAAGATAAAATGGTGTTACTGAACACAAGTGTTTCACATATTTATGAATTATAACCTCTGCATACCACAGACTCCATAGGGACTCCTGAAGATTTATACAAATCAAGAACAATACAACCATAAAGTCCTACAAATGACATTATCTCCTTTCACATCCAGCTCAGCAACAACACTTGCACAATACTCTTTGCAACAATTTCATTTTGACCACCCCTTTAATGACCAGTAAGGAGGGTTCCATCTAAATTTCTAAGAGTAAGGAATTCCATACAGATGGAAAGTATATTCAAGAAGCATTGTTTCCTCACCTTCCCTCCCTAAATCTTAGTCTCAAGACCCCTAACTTGGAAGCGTACTCTACTCAGAGTAGGAAGTCCTGTAGGTACTTAGGTATGAAACCATATAGGGCTTTAGAGATAACAACCAGTACTCTGAATTGTACTAGGAAATGTAATGGTAGCCAAAGCAGTACCTCAACACTGGTGTTATATATAAAAGCCCAGAGGCTTTCATTCACCAGAAGATGGGTTCTGCATTCTGTACTAACTGCAGTTTCCAGGTGGTCCCTAAAGGCAGCCCCATGTAGAACATATTTCAGTAGTCCATATTAGAGGTGATAAAGGCATGGGTGACTGTTATTAGGACCTCAAGCTCCAAACAGAACTGCAACTGATACACCAGGTGAAGCTGTGCAAGCCCTCCACCTTTGTATCTAGCAGCAACTATGAATATAGGATGACTCCTGAGTCACAGACCTGCTCCTTAAAGGACACTGTTATCTGGCACTGTTCTCTTGTCCAGAATAATAACCTCAGCCAAATGATAATCAGATATATTTTTTAGAACTTCTGGGGAAGCAATGGTGAAATTAAGAGGGTTCTGCTGAGAGTGGGAGCCAACAAATGAAGCAGAATGAGGAGCCGGTGAATGGATCGGCTTCTCAGAATTCTTTTCTGGACAAGGAGAGGACTTGGAATAGCCCACAAGCACTCCGGACAGTAGTTCCCCACAAGGAGACCATAAGGCAGCAGTCTCCGGCAGGTTTAGAGCTCTGGGAGCTGAGGGATTGCCATTTTTGTCCATGGACAGTGCTTTTACAGATACAGGGTTCACATATTTCATTTCTTAATCACTTCTGGAACTTGCTTGTTAATAGTTTTTTGGATATTATGAACCTTCAGAATGGCAAGTTTCATTACCCTGGGTAAGTTTCCTTCACTCCTTGGCAAAAGAAGTTTTAGGCAAATTTAAGGATGTAAAAATATATATATTGAAATAAACAGCAAAAGGTGATTAGAAAATTGATTTTAGGAAGTCATAAAAGTTATAAATGGACTAAGGGGCCAGATGGATTTGAAATAACATTTTGAAATTAATTACAAGAATCCTTCTGTGGGTTGTTTAGAATTCTATTAAAAAAAATGAAGATTTTGAAATTAAGTATAAGAAACCTTCCTGTGGGAAAATGCTGTTGATTAGGGGGAGGGGGGAAACCATGATAAGAGGGGACTTTGAAAGTTGGACATTAGAGGGAACCAGAAAGAACTAAAGATAATTAAAGGAGGAGAGACCCACTAATACACAATGGAGCAAAATACTCTAACTTTGGAACAATTCAAGGGTATTTTGGGAACAATGCACTCAGAAGTTACTCTTAAGATTGTCTGCTATCATAAAAATGGATTTAAAAGAGGTTATAGAAGAGGAACAGGTTTTACTGGACAAGACTAAGACTGATTCAAATGTGGATTTAAAAATGACAGGTTACAAGAATGATATGGAAAAAGATGTTACATTGAATTTACAAATGAAACTGGCTGATATCTTAAACATTAAAAGGGATATACCAATAACAAGGCAGAAGTGTGACTTGGATAACTTTCTTATTTTGGATTTACAAAAGAGACATGTTAAAGTTTTGAAGGAGTTTCTGAAAAGAAATAAAGAGAAAATAAAAAGAAATCAAGTTCTGGGACAGTATTTAAAGGGATTAAAGAGCAAGATTATTAAAAGCAAAGGGTAGGAATATAGTTGGTTTATTTGATCAAAGTTAAAAAATATATGTTGTTGTTTCTGGTAATTCGTAATGGATTTTTGCCGACCAGGACTGAATGATAAGGTTTTAAAGATTTATTTATAGACAAGAGATGAGATATGGGAAGAAGAGATATTTTGTTGTATTTTCAGAGAAAGTGATAAATTACTGTGAAAAGGAAAGGAAAAAAATATAAAGTTGGTTTATCTGATTAAGGTTAAAATATAGATGTTGTTATGCCTGGTAACTCTTAATGAACTTTTACTGGTTATGACTGAATGATGAGGCTTTAAGAATTCTTTATTTTTTTCTCTGCACTTTTTTCTTTTTATATTTTTCTTAGTTTGTATTAGTTTTTTATCTTTGTATCTGTAAACTTTAATAAAATTTATTGTAAAAAAAAAGATAATCAGATTAATTTTTAAAAATAGTACCTCTGTCTTATAAGGGTTTAATTTCAGCTTGTTTCTTCCTATAGAAGACATAGAGAATAGCCTTGAAGAACAGGAAGAAGAGCTGCTACTAAGGCAATGGTAAGATAAGCAGGGCTTGGGCCCAGGCCAAGAAACTAATTTTGGAAAATGTCTCAGTCAAGCCCCTCCCTAGTTCATGAGGGAAGGGAGAAGCACATTCAGACTTGCAAGATTTTGTTACTATAGCTGTTACAATAAAAGTAGTCCTGACCTATATGGCATTGGATTCTTAGTCTGGTCTACTTTAGGGCTGACATTTCTCTTCCAATCCTTCACAGCCTCCAGACATTGGGTCAAGACTTCCACAGGATCCCCACCCTGGCTTGGGTAGTGATGAATATCTGAGTATTATCATCTCATCCCATCCGGCTGATTGATATCTCCCAAAGGTTTCATATAGATAGTAAAGAATAGGGGTGAAAGGCATGAATCTTGCTGCATCCAGAAATAAGGAACTTCTGGGATTACCTTTCAGCCTCCCACCCACTGACTGAAACCATCCAGTTAGGCAAGAGTGGAACCAATGAAGCATACTACAGGTAGTCCTCGCTTAACAACACTAATTGGGACTGGCAACTCCATCATTAAGCAAAGTCATCACTAAGTGGTAAATCACGTGACTGTGACTGTGCCTTCCAGTTGAAGAGAGACAAGACTATTCAGTTTCACACCTTCAGCTTTTGTTTGCCTCCTAACCACTTACTCACCCTTTGAAATACTCAAGTGCCTGCTCACTGTCTTGTACACATCAAAAGCAATGCAATTAGGCATGCTATGCAAACAGCTTACTCTCTTGAAATCTCTTCCTCTCCAATCTCTCTGCTCTGCAAGGGGGGGGGGGCAGAAAAAAAGCAAGCAATTTCTGTAGGCAATTTGTCCTTTGCCTGACCCTTCCCCTGCATGCCGCAGAGCAGAGATTGGAGAGGGATTTCAAGAGAGTAAGATGTTTGCTCTTCTAAACATCAAAAGAAATGCAATTGTGCTGGCAGCAGGAAAGGGTCAGGCAAAGGAGAGATTTCCTACAGAAACTGCTTGCTTTTTTTCTCCCCCGCACCCACCCTGAGCAGAGAGATTGGAAAGAAAACAATTTCAAGAGAATACTGTAAGCAATTCGCGTAGCATGCCCATGGCTCCCAGCTCCAGGCTTTCTTGAAATCCCTTTCTAATCAATCTGCTCTGCAAGGGGGGGGGGGGGGGGAACAGTTCAGCTATAGGATAATGCGTACTGACTGTAATGGTGATCATATGACTGAGAGATGATGAAGTCATAAATGGGCTGTAAAGTTATTTTTTCAGCAATGTTGTAATTTGAATGGTTACTGATCAAATGGTCGATAAGTGAGGACAACCTGTACTCTCAATTGCAACCCTTAGAAGTAGTGGAATGTCACTAAGAGGTCTAAAAGGACTAGGTAGGGTGTGTTCTCTTCATCCTGGGGCTGCAGGCAATATTTGCCTCCACCTAATTCATGATGTTCTTCATCATACAATCCTGCATTCAAACCATTGTCTTAAATTTTATGATAAATGTGTAGCTAAAACAAGGAAAAAGTGTAGTTTTGTTTTAATGGGACTAGTTAGATAGTTTCATATTACTCTAAATTTTAATTTTCCCCAAGGAAAGCTACAATTCTTCTAAAGTGTCATCAATATTTTTTTCCTCGCAGTTTCACACTTTGCTTATTGAAACACTGTAAGAGTAAAGTTGGTGGTAAGACACTCAGTTTCTTTACACAGTAAACCTAGATTCGTTTGTAGTTATATGCATCTTTCACCAGCAATTACATCATGAACATTAAAAAGAGTTCATATTGTTAAAATATTTTCAGATTTAACAGTAATTTGAAACAAATGTTAGTAAGACTTTTTTAAAAAATTAGAAATAGTCTTGAAAAAAGCAGACTGTAATGCTAACAACATTCACCCGTAATACTAAATCAGGATCATTAATACACAAGCCTCTGTAAACCTATCCTGTTCTAATTTGCTAAATAACCCAGCAAACAATTCACAAATTGTGCCAATTTATTTATCCATTTACTAGAATATGTGTTAAATCAGGATTTTTTTAGATTCTATGTAAGCTGTTGCCAGAGTTCATAATTATTTTTTTTTTATTCATAGAATCAGATACTTATTTCTTTTCTTCCTTCAAAGTGGTACAACTTATTGGCCTACTTAACACATAAGCTAAGACATAATATTGTATCTATGCTGTCCTGAGAGCCCAAGCAAAGAAGAAACAATTATCACCTACAACAGCTACCTAGAATCTGTAAAATCAATGTGATGCCTATATAAGAATGTGTATAGCACAGTATAGCAGCAAGATGCTTAGAAAATAAATTAAAACAAAATTTGACATTTTAAGAATGTCTGCTATTAATCACTCAACTGGAAAAAAAGAAAATTTTAACAGTACAGTTAGTCCTCACTTAGAGACCACAATTGGGACCGGTAACTCTGTTCCTAAGCACCGTGAACGTTAAGCAGAAAATCACATCACAACGACTGGCTTACCACCTCACTTCCCCTTCAGTTGTTAAGTGAAGTGCCATGGTCATTAAGTGAAACATCACATGACCGCGACTTACGATTTTACTTCCGCCTTCTCTATTAACTCTGCTTGTCACAAGCCAGTTGTGAAGCACACAATGGCGATCACATGACCGCAGGACACTGTAGCAGTTGTAAATGCGCAGAGGTTGCAAAGCACCTGAATGGTGATCATGTGACCTCGGGATACTGCAGTGGTTGTAAACTCAAGGATTGGTTGCAAAGCTGTTTTTTTTGCACCATCATAACTTTGAACAGTTGCTAAATGAGGCAGTCAGTAAGTGAGGACTACTTATATAGCAGATTTTTCACTAATACCCCTATTACAATATTTGGAATAATTTGAGGATTCAAATTATTTCTGAACTGTGAACACAAATGTTATTTTTTTAAAAAATGCCATGGACTTTGTTACAAAACAGCTGCTATGGGAACATAGCATTTATTACTAAACTGAATGCCTATTTCTCAGAATGCAAATTGATATAAACAAGTAACTTGTCCAGAACCTAAATGCGGTATAGAAGTAGCATCTGATAATTGAAACAAGCCACCGTTTCTGCTCCAAAATACCCATTCACAAAGGCAAGCCAATTAATATTCTCAATTTATTTCTAAATAAATTCATCTGTAATTCTTCATGCATTCAAACATGCCTACAGTCCCCACAAAGATCACCCTCTCCCTTCTCCACTTTTTATTCCTCCCTTCCTACTTCAAGGCCTTAGTGAACAAGGAATGTGGACAACCTGCAGGCCCTGCAGGCTCCTTTGACTATACCATCAAACATGAGCAGTTATGGGCAAACATGGGCAGCTGCCAAAAATCAGCTATACTGTTTTTCAACGGTTCTAGACAAAACCCCCACAAAAACTGTAAGTTCTAACATACAGGTGATCTTTGGTTAACAACCACTCATTCAGTGACTGAACTTACAATGATGCTGAATGAGTGGTACTTACAACCAGTCCTCGAAATTCTAGCCATCGCAGCATCCTACGGTCACATGATCACAATTTGCAACCTTCCCTGCCATCTTCCCACAAGCAAAGTCAATGGGGAAGCCAGCAGGAAGTCAAAAGTCGCAGTTATGTGAGGTCCTCGCTTAATGACCCACAGTGATTCGCTTAACAACAGTACCGGGACTGCTAGAATTACTGTCTCTAAGTGGCGCAGTCATATAATGTTGCGCTTTACAACCACGTCACTCGGTGATGGAAATTCTAGTCCCAATTACCGTCATTAAGTGAGGACTACCTGTATGCTCAATATGCTTTTAAAAAACCTATTTTTGCCAATCCTCACCTCCACTCTCCACCTATTTAACTAAATAGCTCTCCAACAGGTACAGAGGCACCGATGTTCTGTATCACAGAAAAAACATATAGCAAAACTAGCAAAAGCAGCTCTTTTGATGCAGAGCTACCGATCTCATTGTAGCAGATATCCTGAAATCTTAAAAGCCACTAGAATAAGTGCGTGTATATCTCTGCTGCGTGTCAAAGACATTAAAGCCCAGCTGGCAGAAAATCACTACAAAGCTTATTCACCTGTGGAAGTTTTTTTCCCCCAAAACTCAATCTGTTAGTGATGCAGACTGGTTTAAAAATAGAACTATCCACACTTTTAAATGAAAATGTTCCCTACTATAGAACAAATAACTAGTCTAAATCCAAAGAACAGAAATTTCAAGGCAGCCTATGAAGAACTATATTTCAAATACAGTGAACAATTTGTGATGATGAACAATTTAAAGCCCAAGAAACAATGGAAATCGGTAACTGTGCCTCTTTATGTGGTAATATGAAAACCAAATCTCTAATGCTACATTTCCTTACATGAAGTGACTAATAACGGACAAGGAGCTAGGGCCACAATAATAGCACGTTTACTGAATTCAGGAGCTCTTCATTTTTGCTAAACAGATGTAAGACTAGGCTGTAGAACTTCAAAAAAAAAAAATGCACGAAAAACCAAAATAGAAAAATCAAAGAGGAAAACACATGTAATGAAAACAGTCCTATGAAAGAAAAAAAAAAAAAAGTACCTGTAAGTTTAATTTTGGTCAAACGAGCCAAAATGCCAGGCAAAGTATCCAAATTTAATTTCATTTCTTTCCAATCTTTTTCTTCTTTAGGTGCTGATCCTTCCACAGTTTTTGCACCAATAGTGGCTGCTGTAAGCTTCAATGTTTCTTCATTCATCACTGGTTTCTCTGAGAAGGGAGGCAGAAGAGGTGAAACTGATTTCACCTCATGGACAGTCATTGTCTCTTCACTTGAACGCTGTCCTTCCAAGCAAGGTGGTACAGTTGATTCTGGCTTCAGCTTTGCTTGCTGGAAAAGTGTTTTCTTATGCTGCATTACATACTGAAAAACAAAAACACTTTTTTTTGGTAAAATAACCATTTTAACTTATTTAGGCTACTTCATCATTTCCATAGGACCATACTTTCTACGTGCTTCTGAAAAAGTCCCTCTGTATTGAGTGAACTTGTGTAGGATAATTTCATGGGAGAATTTTTTTCTAGTAACACATTCAGTGATGTTTCTTCATTTTACAGCTTATTTTATGTTTTAAAACACTAATGTAAGGTTATTACTAACATTACCTAAAATTTTAGTTGAACGTTTCAGCTTTAATACTCTGTGAATTTCCACCATTTAAACCTGATCCATTTGGGCTTGCGGAAATATACAGAAAAATAAAATACAAATGTACCTGTTTTTCTACCTATACCCTACCTCCTTCACACCAATGCTACCTTAAATAAATAACTTACAATTCTTCCTTGCTGTACAAATTTAATCCATGGATGATGTGACTAAGAAAAATGTTTTGGTTCCATTAAAGAACATAAGTAATATAAAGGTTAATCCAAAGTAGAAACCCATGTGAGTGAGTGATTTTGAAGCCCCTTTCTGAATAACTTTGAGAAATCATGGAGGATGGGCATTCTACCATTGTGTTCTTATATCCAAAATGGAGAAAAAAGAGAATCCAAATAACTACAGGCAGTTCATCTTGAAGACAGTACCAGGTTAAACTCTGGAATGGATTATTGAGTAGTCAGCTTGTGAACATTTAGGGAAAAAAATGCAAGAACAAGTCATGCCAAACCAATCTGATCTCCTTTTTTGACAGAGCAACCAATCTAGCTGACCAAGGGTATACAGTGGATATAGTGTACCTTGACTTTAGCTAAGCATTCAACCAAAACTCCCATGAAATCCTAATAGAGAAAATAGCAAAATATGGGCTGGAATATCCTACCATTATATGGATACAGAGCTGGTTGCTCATCTGTCAGGGATGCTGTAGTAGCAAATTCCCGCATCCAGTAGGACGTTGGACTACATAATTTCCAAACTATGATTTAATATAAAGAATTTGGGCAGTTTTAACTACACCAACTCCAACCCTTTATATATATATTTATTTAGCCTACTGCACAGGCAGTTTTGATTGCTCTATCAATTATTTTCCATCTTAATATTTAGAAGGCACCTCTGCAAGCAGTGAAAAGATGTCTCTGATCAATCTGCTATGAGTTTCTCTACTTGTTTCATTCTCTTGTGTCATAGTTCATTCTACTCAGTAGGTTTATCAAAACTAGGAGAGCATATTCAAGAGGCTTTGAGGATTAAATGAAAAGAAAACAAAGTGAGTTATCACCCATCCCCTTATGCAGGAGGATATCTAGATATAACCCAAGAGCAACAACAATTTAATTTTGTCCCCACGTTACTCTTTCTCCCTTTAGGATGCTTAATGTAGGTATCTTCATCTTCTATTTGTAAATTCCAAATTCTACAGTGCCATCCATCAAAAAGTGGATATGGAAGCCTATAAAGAAAATGTGCTGGCTGAGATGGAAAGAAAGAAAAGAAGACAACAACCAGCAACAAAATTGATGGACTCAATTACAGTGATGATGGGTGAACTGTTGGAAGACGTGAAGGGCCAGACTAGTGACAGAAGGTCTTTCTATGTGGTTGCTAAGAGTTGACAATGACATGCTGGCTCATAATCAATCAATCAATCAATCCAGAAATTGCACAGCTATAATCAATTCCAGCTCTTGATGTGGTATGCAATGTTGATGTGGTACACAATGTTACATTAAACTTACCTTTCGCCTGAAGAAGTTCAGCTGCTGAAATGTAACTCCCTTTACTTTGATGACTCTAAAGAAACATGCAAACTTGCATGGCATCTGTTGCATGGTTGTTTTTTTTCTTGGATGTTCTGCAAAAATGTTCCTGCAAGAGATAATTCTTTTTAAAAAAAACATTTGCAATAAATATTAGAGCAAATTACAGATGTGAACAAGAAGTGTGCACCAAACATAGTACAGTGGAAGTTCTGCCAAGCCATTCAGTATGAGCCACAATTCACCAAAACAAAACTCAGAACTTCTTTGGTATTCTCAGTAGTCTAAATAAAGTCTGCAGGGTTCCCAGTGCAAGAAAGGTAAGACTAGTATACATATTTCCCCTCTTCCCTGAAACTAACCCAGGCCATTCATTCATTCATTTATTTATTTAACATTGGTATACCATTACTTTGCAGAGCTACTCCCAACAGTTTACAATAACATAAAATACAAACTATAAAACAATAAAATACAAGTAAAAAGTATATTAAAATGGAAAAACACACAACAGAAATCCTCCACCCTAATCTCAATAGCAAACCATCATGCTCTAGGTGCTCTCTCAGACAATACTGCTTTCATGCCTTTATCCAACAAGAGCAAACTGGGAGCCAACCTTACCTTGTGCTGATCTTCCCAGTGTTTTCCCTTCCCTCCTCCTTCTGCCTCCACTCTGCTGCTGACACCAGTGCCCCAGTACAAGCATGTCACACCAGGCTATCTCCCTGCAGTGTTCCCAGACTCTTCCCTTCCCTCAGTTGTCACTGTCACCATCCTAGGGTGGCATGTCCTATTGGCCTGCCAGTACATTCCCTTCCCTCCTTTTCTCAGTTGCCATTCAGTTGTCACTGTCAATGTCCTTGAGGTTTTTCCCACTCTTATCCCCCAACACTTGTGCCCAGAATGGCTGTGTTCTGCTCCATAGCTGGACTGAAACATCCCCCTTTCATTCCATATTCAAATGTACACTTTAGCTCAGACATACACCATCTCAAAAACAGTTGTTCTGTGCATGACATTTTGCATTTTCCTAGAACAAAATTATATAGATCCTCAATTTCAACAGCAAGAGAAAGATTCACAAGAGAAGAAAGATAAAGAAAAAACATGAGATTACATACTATTTGCAAAACACAAAGGGAAATCATTTAGTATTTCTTTTCAAACAATCAAGCTAACTTTTTTCACTCTTACTACTCCCATTGACTATAAAATTGTTTATAACTAGTCAAGCATCAGTAAGATGGAACATTTACTTAAAAGTATCTCATAAAAGTACTGAACATTAACATCAGGGTTGTTTTATTTTATTGTTGCACCAGCTGCCACATGTTTATTACAGAACTTAAAAATTACTAACTATGATATAAGGTAACCATAAAACTTCAGCTTTTTCATTGTCATAGTAAAAAATCTTATGACAACAAAGAAAAACATTGAAATAATGTTTAAGAATCCAAAGTGCATGTTCATAATGCTCAAACTGATATATTATAGTTCTACTGAATGTCCACTAAAAAGTAGTTTCAGTATTTTAAACAAAATGTATCTTTAATAGCTATCTTTTATATGTAGATAAAATATGCTTGAGAGCTAGTTTGGTGTAGTGGTTAAGGCACCAGGCTAGAAACTAGGAGACCATGAGTTCTAGTCCCGCCTGAGGCATGAAAGCCGGCTGGGTGACTTTGGGCCAGTCACTCCCTCTCAGCCCTAGTAAGGAGGCAATGACAAACCACTTCTGAAATCTTGCCAAGAAAACTGCAGGGACTTATCAAGGCAGTTGCCAGGAGTCAAAAACTGACTCGAAGGCATAAAATAAAATATGCTTGTAAGTATTATTAATTTTTACATAGCAGACAAGTATTAAAGAGTACAAGTATTTAATGGGAACATAAGTCTCAAGCAAACAAACATTCTTCCAGCCTCACAGACATTTTAAAATTAGAGACCTTTTTACAGTGATGGGAAAACTTAAACACTATGTTTTTAAAAAGCTTTACTTTCACTACCAAAATTAGCACTATTAAATTAAGGATAAATATTCTGGCAAGTGGTCCAAGCAAATGATGGACTAGAAAAAATGATGACACCTAACAAAATTGAGGATTGCAGAAGGGGGCAGAAACGAAGGGATTACAGGAACATCCTTGCAAGAGCTTTGATTTAACGTCATGACTGATCAAGATGGCTACCATTTGTCCGTGCTGTCATCGAGACTAGAACTCGATTCAGGGATAACTAACTAATTAACATATAATGCATCTAAATATGTATTCCCTTTGTCTTTAATTATAGCTTATAATTAAACACAATCGCTGCCCGCAGATGATCTCAGGTTATACAGTTATATACTGTAACTGAGATACAGTTCCTTACGAAGTCTTGGAAAGCAGCTCCCAGTAACTAGCCAAGCGGCGCTGAGCTCGATGGACCGCCTAAAAACATGACCTCGACCTCCAATCACCCTTTGAACACCCGGAGCAAAGGCAGAGATCATGGGCATAAAAAGGAAGACGCATTCCTCCATCAACCGTTCCAATGCACAGCTCTTATCGGATAATAAATCCAGGGAGACGCGGTCGCTCTCTAAAGAGGAAGCAAGCAAGCAAGCAAGCAAGCAATCCTGAGGCATCGACCTTTCCCACACTGCTGTTACCTTGAGGCACCCTCCCCCAACCGCCGCGAAAAGAACAAAAGCAACGGTCGGGTGAGGCGTTTCAATTTCAGTGCCGGCCGAAACCTGAGGTAAGGCGGATGCTGGAGGGACCGGTTCGGGTCCCGGCGCTCAGCCTGCCCTTCATTTCCCTCAACACGACTCCCTGGGCGCCGCCATCTTGGACAAAAAAACCGACCTTTCCCGGCTCCGGATTTATCTTCATTTCCGTGTCAATAGGCGGGACTTCCGGAGAGGGCGAGGAACCGTCGGGGCTTGGGTGCTCGCCGAATGGGGCTCGTGAAGGTTGCCGCAGCGTTGGCGCCGCCTTTTCCCCACGGGGGATTTTGCCACGCGGCACGCTGAAGGCTGGCAGCGGGTTGCGCTGTGGAGAACGTAGGTTGCTGGTTCTAGCAGTAACGGAGCTTGGAGAGCTTGCAACACGGGAACACATTTTCACGCTTGCCCTTCAACCATATATTTTTCTTAATGGACTTCGAGTCGGCAAAGGTGCTTTCTTTTCCTGCACAGTAGCTCGGTCAGAGATTGAAGCGGCTGAGACAGTGGCTTCACCAAACTGTATGACAGCAAGGATTTCAGTTAATCGCTAAGCTCTTCCAAATTCTTTCACATCACACCCGATCCTTATCATTTCTCCAAGAGCCGGCCCCTTTACTTAGGTGGTCTTGTGGCGAGAATTCATGTACGTTTTTTAGGTGATGCTTTTAATTTGGGGGTGCCCAAATAGAGTGGGAAAGCTCCCTAAAAGAAGAGGAAGGCGAGCAAGTGCAGAAGCTTGTTCAGCTGACTCTTCCACAAAGCCTTTGCTACCAACAATTGTATAGGAAACTCATTTAAAAAGGCTGATAGACAGATTATAAGTTTCTTTGGGAGGATTGTTAGGCAGAAAGGCAGAATATAAATACATTTCAAATAAAATAAATACAATTAGTCTAAACTGATTTTTCTTTTCTTTGTTGGGGAAGGGAATGTATTTTTACACAATTCAAGTCTTAAATCAAAGAGTTGATCCCAGATGAGCTACATTCTCATTAAGAAAATAAATTCAATAGTAAGTCAAATGTACCATTCACAGTAGAAAAAAAAAAATACAAACTGCGTAAGTTTGTTCATTTGCTTAGAAATTCTTGGCATAGACCACTGCATGGTCTATGTTTAAGTATATCAGTGCAGTTTTATGGATGTCTGCAGAAATAGCTACTAGCATTGTTATTGTACCACCTTTAGCTACTTCCATGTACTATGGTGGAATAAAAGAGGGGCAAAGAGTATTTTCCAAAATTCCTGTGTCTGGTACTTCATGCTTTTCCTAGGCAGATCAGGAATGACTAATAGCTTAATTTATTTCTGAAGTATATAGCCCTTTGATTATTTATAAATATTTCAATTGCATATGTTAACTTTTATTTTACTCATTATGCAAATTGCTTTTTTATTTGTATTGTTTAACATCATTGTAAACTGCATATGAGTTTTCTGTACAAGTCAGCATAAACATTCACAAGTGTTGAATGTTGTTTGCTTTTATAGTTCTACATTAAGTAGTCTTGGTTCAGGATATCTGAAGGAATCTCTCCTCCCATCCTAGTTTCCCACTGATCTGTTCAAGAGCCCTTTTTTTTTTGACCCAAAAGAAGGCCCCGGTCAAATTATTGTTTATTTTATATTGCTGTCTCTGAGCAGTTTACATACCCAACTTATGTAAATCAGTTTGAAAGAATACATAGCAAAATACAACTTCCATCTCTATACCAAGCAACATAAAATTATACAGTATTACACAAATATCCCACTGCAAGAGAGAACAATTCCATCGCATATCAAGCCCCAACTTTTGGCAGAACAGCCAATTGGATGGCTTTCCTGAATTGCAACAGGATGTCACTTGACCTCCATCTTACTTTTTTTTTTTTTTTTGCTGCAGCGTTGTTTCCAACCACATTTGGCCTGCTAAGTTGATCATTTTAAGATGAAGAATTTTGAAAATGGTTTCATTTGCCAAGCTTACTTTTTTCATTCAGTTGGATTTTAAATGTAAATTTAATGACATTATAGCAGCAGCAAAGGTGATGAAAGATGTTATTCTGAGCAAGATATATATACTTTAAAGCACATGTGTATATTTGATTTGTTTTAGAAGCTAGATTCTCTATTCTAGTTGCAATTCCTTCAAGCCTGATCTTGAACCATAAGTTCCAAATAAGGTCCTCAGATAAACTAACTTTTTCATTTATTTCTTTTAATATGCACCAAAAAAAAAAGCTTGTAAGAAAGGAAAAAGAAAGGAAAAACAAACAAATAAATAGGAAATAGTTCAGTTTTTAAACAAAGTGTTAAATCTTGACTACATGGAACAGTCTTTCCATAAGTAGAAGATGAACATATACAGTATCATGAACCCAAGATTCCAAATTGTACAATTGTAAATCTGGGGCAGCACTGCCTTTCCATTATAAAAGAGTAATTGTATTTGCTACACCCCATGCTTGAGAAATCCATAGATCTTCATATAATGATCCATTCCAAATTTCTGTTATACAGTTCAGAATCGCATTCCCCCCCTGCCAAAATCTAATTAAGAATCATAATATTAAACCAAAACAGTACATAAGGGGACAAAATATGTTTGCAAGTATCCCCTCCTTTTCACAATTCCAGCAAAATTAGTGTGATAGCCAATTTTTTTTCAAGCATGCTGTGAAGTGTCCAATAAACATTAAAAAATCTTTTGTTGAATTCATTTCATCTTAAGATCATATCAATATACTTAATATTCTTTTAGACCTTTAACTATTGTCTTATTAATAGGGGCATTTAAAATCTTTATAATTCTTGCAAATATTTGTCTTACAAAGCTTCTTAATTGTCTATAACAAATACTGTAGATGGGGGTTATGCAGAATACATTCCAGTGCAGATAGTATCTCAGGAGTTTTAGATGCTGCTAATACCTCTGGGCCAAACTGTAAAATCAACAGATGTTTTAATTGAATATACTCTCATTCTTCAGTTTAAAAATACAACTTCCTTTTACAACACTTTAAAATGTTTTTAAAATGCAATTCACAATTTTACTGATCTAAAGTATTAATACCCCTATTTACCAAACCCTCCCCCCAAGATTTACCTGCAATTCTCAGCCTGGAATTATGCCAAAAGGTAATTTTATGATGTGAATAAAGATCAAATTATACTTTCATTGCAAATCTTCCAAATACGCCTTGTAGCCTTCAGGGCTGGAAATGCAGTACTGTAGAATCCTGACTGAAAAAGAGAGTTGTTGTTCTGACTTTGGGTGAGTGTGTGTCACATAATAACTTTCTAAATGATTTCATAATGGTTTTTGGACTTGATCATCTGGATTCCATAAAGACATAGAGCTCAAGATGTATGCCCAATGATGAATCTAAAAGGAAAGTTAAAGCCCCCATCATCATGCAATAACCATAATTTAGATAAAATCTGTAAGGTTGTCTTTCCTATAAAAGCCTTAGTAATTTATCAATCTGCTGGGGAATCCCTTTGAGTACATAGATCAATCTTGAAATAAACTTCATTTTTACAACATTTATCTTTTTCCATAAGCTCACTGGAATGTTTAACCATCTTTTTGTATCAAGGTTGATATGAGATAAGCAGTTTAAAATACTTACCTCTACAGATAAATAAATACATAAATAAATACCAAGCCAAGCCCCAAGTTTTGCATATTTCCACAGATACATTAGAACCTAAAAGAAGCATGCAAAATTTTCTTCAGTTAATTATCCTCATAACTTACACAACTGTTGTATTATAGTGGTAAAATTTGGTAGATAACATATCAATAAGAAATATTGTATCATTAGTATATTATAAGAATTTGTGTTCAGCTCCAACCAGTTTTATATCAACATTTTTGATTGTCCAAAAAGACAAGCTAGTGGTTCCAAAATTAAATAAAATATAAGAGAAGTAAAAGGGCATCCTTGATAAGTTCCATAAGATATCTTGATAGGTAAAGAAATAATTCCATTTGTTATAAACTTGACTGAACATTATAAAATTTATTATTTTTATCCAGTTAATTAAAAAAGAAGGAAATTTGTATTTGGCCAAAATGTGATCCCCAAATTTGAACTCCGCAATATCAAAATCGTTTTCCGTGTCCCAAGAGACCATCAGTTCCAGTTTTTCTGAACATATCTCTAAAATATCAATAATGTATATCTAGAATAGCAATTAGTAACCTATTATTATCTGAGGCTTTGTTTACCTTTTATAAAAATAGACTGTGTAGGATGGTCAGTCAATATCATGTGTAGTCTACATGCCAGGACACTCTCATCGTTCTGACATCAGCATTTTAAAAGAAAAGGAATAGCTTGCACAGCCAGAATATTTACAGCTTTCAAAATTTATTTTATTTAATTTATTTATTAAATTTTTCAACCGCCCATCTTCCCCCAATGGGGGAACTCTGGGCGATTCACAATAAACATTAGAACATAAAATATATAAACACAAAAAACCTTAAATTAAAACATTACTAAAAAGAAGAAGGAGAGACCAAGAGGATGAAAAACCTGAGGTTGAAGGCAGAGGCCTCTATGGGGTTAGCCATCCCCATGCTTGTATTCTCACCCCAGGCCAGGTGGCAGAACCAGGTCTTCAAAGCCTTATGGAAGGCCAGGAGTCTGGGGGCTAATCGCACCTCCAGGGGCAGAATGTTCCAAAGGGCAGGGGCTACTGCAGAGGAGACCCGCCTTCTGGACCCTGCCAGTCAAAGTTCTTTCACTGAGGGGATCCGAAGCACGCCCTCTCTGTGATCAGTGGGACGGGTTGAAGTCATAGGGGAGAGGCGGTCCCTTAGATAACCTGGTCCCATGCATGTAGGGCTTTAAAGGTGATAACCAACACCTTGAATTGGACCCGGAAGCAAACTGGCACCCAATGCAGCTCGTGGAGCAGAGGCATTACATGGGCCCTCCTTGGGGCACCAACAATAGCCCGCGCAGCTGCATTCTGGACCAGCTGTAGCTTCCGGATACTCTTCAAGGGTAGCCCCATGTAGATTGCATTGCAGTAGTCTATCTGGGAGATAAGGGCGTGAGTGACTGTTCGAAGGGCATCCTGAACCAGGAAAGGGCGTAACTGATGCCCAACCCGAAGTTGTGCAAAGGCCCTCCTTGCCACGGCTGCCAGCTGCCCTTCAAGCAGGAGCCATGAGTCTAGGAGGACCCCCAGATTATGCACTGGGTCTGTCTGAGGCAGCGCCACCCCATCGAGCACCAAAGATGACAAAATCCCAGAAACAGAGGAGCCATTAACCCACAGCCACTCTGTCTTACCAGGGTTCAGCCGAAGCCTGTTGTTCCCCATCCAGACCCTTACAGCCTCCAGGCACCACGAAAGGGTGGCCACAGCATCACTTACTTCACCAGGGATGGAGATGTATAGCTGCGTATCATCAGCATACTGATGATACTTCACCCCATGATGACGGATGATCTCGCCCAGCGGTTTCATGTAGATGTTGAAAAGGAGCGGAGAGAGAACTGAACCCTGCGGCACCCCACAAAGGAGGGGCTGAGGATGGGACCTCTCGCTCCCTATCACCACCAATTGGGATTGGCCCCAGAGAAAGGAGGCGAACCAGCACAAGACCGTGCCGCCCACCCCCAATTCCCTGAGCTCTCCCAACAGGATACCGTGGTCGACGGTATCGAAAGCCGCTGAGAGATCGAGGAGAGCAAGGATGGTCGCACTTCCACCATCCCGCTCCCACCAGAGGTCATCCATAAGTGCGACCAATGCCGTTTCTGTTCCATATCCGGGCCTGAAACCTGACTGGAAGGGATCCAGATAATCTGTTTCCTCCAGAACCCTTTGGAGCTGTGATACCATCACTTTCTCAACCACCTTCCCCAAAAAGGGGAGGTGGGAGACTGGATGAAAATTGTCCAGTACAGTAGGATCCAGGGAGGGTTTCTTGAGGACGGGGTGCACCAATGCCTCCTTAAAAGCAGCTGGAAACACTCCCTCCTGCAAGGATGTAGTAACCATCGCCTGGATCCAACCACATGTCACCTCCCAAGCTGCTTTCACCAGCCAGGAGGGGCATGGGTCAAGATGGCAAGTGGTGGCCTTCACAGTCCCCAGGATCCTGCCCACTTCCTCAGGAGCAACAGGATCAAACCATTCCCAGATAACTGGGTAAGAAGAGTCCCTTGGTGTCTCCCCAGACCCTGCCCCACACTCAGAGTCTAACTTGGAACGAATCTGAGCGACTTTGTCCTGCAGATGCTCTGAAAATTCCTCTGCACCCCCCTGCAAAATCATAGTTATATAAGCCTAATTTTAAATGTTGGAAAAACTTTATTCAAAAAAGTACCATTATGAACCTCCAATAGTATAGAAGCAACACACACAAACAGGGTCTCCTATACAACTTAATGTAATAGCCACCAGGACTGAAAATTTGTATTATTTCTACAGATTTAATAGTGTCTATTATTTTCTGTAGAGATGCAAGTACAGTACAGCTAACTAAGCAGCTTCATCATCATTTAAAATATGAATAATCTTGCTCAGTAATCTTTATTTTAGCATTATAGAGTTCACTATAAAAATAAATGCTGATTTATTAGTTCAGTCATTATATACTTACTGCATCCTTAATAGAAGAAATGATACTACTTTATTGTTGCTGTTTCAGTCAAGAGGGCAATAATTTACCATTTATTTCCTCTTACTCTCACTATGCAGTTCATTATTATTCTATACCAGGGAATTAAGTTCCAGTTTAGCAGCTTTAGCTAGTTCTGGCACAGGTTGTGTTACATATATACTCTAAAGTTCCTTAATTTTATTTTCCAACATTTCTTGTTTAGATTTTTTTTATTATCCCTCACCATAAAGCATAAGCAATAATGATAATATATGCCTTAAAAGCATTAAGCTCTTAGAGAGTCTATTATACAAAAAATATTCAAAATCTTGTTTCATATGTGTTATAAAATGTTTTATAAAATAATGCATTTAAGTACCTCATTGAAAAAAATAAGATGATTTTCTCTTAGAGCATGATTGGATATTGTAGTAGGACCTATCTGTCTAAACAACTAAGATTGAAATATTAAAAAATAGTCACGTGAGGAACAAGTCTGATACGGTTTGGCGGAAAAGAAGTGTATTCTTCTTGCAAGGGATTTAAAAGTTGTCATATATCCACCAAATTAAATTTCAACATAAAAATTTATAGTACTTCATGAATGAGAATTACAGTTAGTTAGAGCAGCATTAGGAAGTAACAAGGATTTAAAATTTGATTAAAACCTCCAGCCATAATTACCTGATCTTCAGCTAAATTAAATGATACTCAAAATTCTGAAGTATAACATATGTATAGTCCTAGGGCTATAATAATAAATACAGTACACATTAAAACATTGAATCATGGATCAAAAAAATATCATTCTGGACCATTTATTTCTTGTTCTACTACACATTTTAAAGATTTGGTAGTAAAAATAACTACATCCCTAAAAGATTTCAAATTCCCATTAATATATATTTGGTCAACCCCCCTTCTAAATAAAATGTCCTATGTGGAAGGATATACATTCCTTGTAAAAAGCAACTTGTGGTTTTTAATTACCCAGTTTAGTGGATTATCTGTCTCCTTAGAAGGACATCTAAGGACTTTTAAATTCCAGGAAGCAACTAAAGATGACACAAGTTAAGAAACAACCAAACTTACTAGATAATTCCTACAGTATTTCAGTGAGAACTGTCAGATACTGTAAATATGCATAGAACTCTGAGTTTTTGTAGTATATGAAACACACAAAGTTGCCTACTTTTTAACTGCTTTATCAAATCTAAACTATGTACATGATTTTCATCATTATTATGTTTTGAAATTCTAAACCACCTTTCACCCAAAATGCATTCCAGAATTATATATATGAAAAATCCAGTTTTACAGCAATAAAACTAGCACTCAGATAATAAATACTGCCAGGCAAATAAAAGTAAAGTGACCCCACAAATGGAAGGTACTAATATCTTGCTTATTTAATACAACAAGATTTTAATTTGGCATAAATTGAGCTTTTGGCCCCTTCCTTTTGCAAGTACAGGTAACTTTCCTTCCATTCTGTGCGTTGTGTACACTTTTACAAAGTATGTTCATAAAGGCTGAGATCTTGTATATTAACCAGCAGAGGGACAACGGATAACATTTTTCCTTAGGCATAAAAACTATAAGGAAAGCCCAGTTAGATTAGCTCAGTGGTCCAATATCTTACCGAAGAGTCCACAATCCAATATCTTGTACTACAATAGTCTGCTAGATGCGGAACAAAAAGATAATAGCCCTTTCCTGATCTCTAGATCAATGTTTCTCAACCTTAGAAACTTTAACATGTGTAGACTTCAAATCCCAGAATTCCCCTGCTGGCTGGAGAATTCTGGAAGTTGAAGTCTACACATCTTAAAGTTGCTGAGGTTGGGAAACACTGATCTAGATAAACAGCTTGTGCAGTAGAATAATGTAGAATGTGAGATGGTTCAGTCAGTTCCCCACTACTCATGGCTGAAGATTGCAGCTCCAAACAAAGAGAATTTACATATAACTATTAAGGTCATGTAGTTTGGTCCTTCATCCTTTGGCTACAATTTTTGTTAGACACTGGCATATTTACACGCTGCTGATTATTGTGATATTAGAAGCTGTTTTGGTATTCCCTAAAGAAACTGTGGCTGGAAAGTATTCAGAAGCTTCTTTCTTTTGCTTAGCCAAATAATCCAGTGTTGGTTTCAGAATTATAGACAGGCTGGAGGCTTGTGTGTTTACCTTCCCTGAGGAGTTTTGAATGGGACTATGGATTTCTCTGCCTTTGTAATAGAAAGTGGGAAGCAAAATGCTGAGAACCTTGAATAAGCTTTCTCCACTGGACTCTATCTTATTTGTACATTCCTTACATACATCAGAGTTTAAGTGCTGAAGTAAATCCTTGTTGACAGGCTGTTTCTTTGTAATGGTTCTAATAAAGTTAAGGAAAAACACAAGTTTTTAACAGGCCTGCTAAACTTGTGGACTTCCAAGCCAAATCCAAACAGTCAGATATGTTAGTCCATCAAGACCTTAATAAACTGCTTATTTTCACAGTGTTTCCCAAACTGCAAATACAAAATGAAGGAGAGGGTGCTAAGGTCACAATATATGGCTGATGATCTGCATTCGGCTTGTTGGCTCAGAAGGCACCCAACTAACTCATGAAAGTTGCTTAATAACTGCCACGGGAAAGGAAAACATAAAAATTACTCTAAATGACTGATAGGTGGGAACAAAGTGCTGGTTCTTTGACTCAAAATTGTCAGCAAGGTTTTGAATGACGAAATGGATAACTTATCCAATGCCTGCCTACCCGCCAGTTATGAGCTGAAGTTCATGAGCTGAAGTTCATGTGGTGCTTGATGCCTACTTTTTCTTTAAAAGGCTGCAGGGAAGTCACACTCCTTTCTCCACAGCACATTTTGTTTCCCTGGGTCTTTCTTGGCCCCAAGAAAGCATGGATAGGTTGCTTTTTGAATCAGGGCCACAAGAAGAAGGAAAGAAATTACAATGGTTCCAGCACGGCAACAATGCAATTAACCCAGTTTTCAATTGCTTTTAGCTCCTGAGGCAGGAACTTTAAAGGGACAACGTGGAACATTGAAAACAGTTGGAGAAATCCAGAATGTTTGGGGATGGTTTTATTTTGTAATGTATTGTTTTAATTTGTAAACTAATTAAACTGACTTCTCAAGGGATCTCAACATTTTTTTTTCTCCATTCTCATTCTTTAATTTTCTAAAAAAAAAAAAAAGTGCATGCTGTTATTAGTCCATGGAAGACTACATTGAAAATATAAATTCTTATCCAGTATATGTTTTTTGCATAGCTGTTTGAAATGTTAAAAATAAGTTGCCTAATGATCTGATTCTAAATATAATTGTTCATGTGTGTTTAGTTTTTGTTTTTGAATTTAATTTTCATTATAAACGCTACTTTTGTTAGAAATTGTCCTATTTGCATTTTTAAGTATCTAAAGGAATTCAATCCAATTTTCGACATAGTACATGCCTGTCAGAATCTTCTGTAATTTTCTTGGGTTTTACATCGTGTTTCTACATGTACAATACTTGTAGCCATGATCCATTTATCTATCCGAATATCAGTTAAAACAAATGTTGTTTCTGGATTTAAGTTAATGTAGCCTACTGATTTAAAATTAATTGGGAAGTTCTGCAGAAAACATAGTTGGCTCACCAATAATTTTGTGATTATGCTGTAATAGGTTTTATTTAGCTCTTCCTTTTCTTTTTTCTTTTTCTTTTTTCCTTTAGGGTAGTGTGCTTGATTGTATCAAAGTGTTAATTCTTTGAAGCCAAGAATGCAGTCCCTGACTGTATAAGGATAGATTCTGAGAAGTCTAGATCTCCCTTGCTTCTTCAGCATTCTCTTCTATGAATCAGTTGCATCATTCTCTTCAACTATAACGTTGTAGTGCTATCTGCCCAGCTTTCCAATTAATTGACGAGAGAAAAACCTCTGTTCAGAACAGCTTCACACCATTCTGTAGCCAAATACATATTCTCCACATTTGTGGATGGAAATTGCTTACCAAGAGAAGTTCCATGTCTTTATTACTTCTGTCCACCCTGTCTGATTTGAAATACCAAGACAAATCTTTAGACAAAAGCCTATAGGGAATATTTACAGTAAAATCAATAAAAGTATTTGAAATTTCAGTCTGAGGGTCAAGACAAAAACGCTCAGTATCTGCAACCAGGGTTCAGATGGCTGAGTAGCAAGATATCAGTCCAGGCAAAGGTTAGGATTTTCAGGAAAGTTATGGCTTGTAGCCAGAACACACATTTAGACTGCAGGAAAGTAATTGCTCCACTTAACTGCTCCCAGGTAGAAGCTGTTAGATGGGATGCTCCAGGCTTTATTCAATCATAGCTGTGGCTGGTCAGAACAGCTCCTTGGAATAGGAGCCTACTGCAGAACTAAGTTGTTCCTCTAAGTTCTCTGGTACCAGAAAAGCAAACCCTCCCAAATAAGGGTTAATTCCTAACCTTTCATCTTGCTCACTAGGAATTATGGAAATCATAACCATCATATACACAGGATGCCAAGTTACCTTGCACTGATCTAGTAAAACAGTTGGTGGCTTACTTTATACACATGCAAAAGCAAAGTTAGATTATCCAAAAATCAGACAAGCCTGAAAAAATTCTAAGTCCCTTAGTTAGGCTTCCTTTTCCCAATAACCCAAGCTCCTTTATGCATAAGCGTTTCCCCCCCCCCTTACTTTGCATGTCCATTCCTTAGAGCAAAAGACTCCATACTTTCTCTAAAGTATGGTTTTATGAGGTCAAATGGGATGTGATATTTTATCTCATTTCCTGATTGTTCAAAGGAGATTTTCTTAAGAAAGTTAGTGATTGTTCCTTTGAGGCTGGCTACTTCTATAATATATTTTCAGTTTCCTGTTTGGCTTTGATGTATTAATGATAATATTCCATTATAGCTCAAAGTCAGATGTCACTTCTAAAACACCTTTTAATAGGCTATATTTTATTAAGCTAATGGCTGAGATGTGCTGTTTTTATTGCTCATGTTTCATTGAGTGCTATATAAACAGCACATCACAGTGTATGTTGTTTCGCAGTGATCTGTGATATTTAACAATAGGAGACCCATTAATGTTAATTATAGCCACAAATTAACAGCATCACGCAGTCTCTTTGCTATTAGTACCAAACATGAATAGGACTGGAAAGCTCAATTAAGTTTTTGAAGTCAAATTCATATGTCAAAAGACAAATTATTTTCAAAGCTACCTTTCTTTCTTCATCAGACAGAACACCAGCAAGCCTCCTTACTAGTTTGGTTGGCTTATATTTATATATACACATACATACACACACATATACACACACACGTACATACACATAACTATGCTAATAGTTCAAAATGGTTTTTAAGTTAGCACAGATATTTGGTGTACAGTCCAATGCAGATATTTTTTTAAGTACAAAAATGTTGGGAAGGGGAGGGAATGTTACTATGGTAGACTTTTATGGCTCCTTTTAAAATGTAACTTTCAGGTTATTTCATAAAGTGCTATTCCACAGTTGAAAATCTTGCATGGTTTTGGTACTGTTTTTTCAGCCTAGTTTGCTTGGTTTGGCAATATCTATACATGCTTGTGTAACCTGAAGAGAGCTATTCAAGATTAAACAAGTAAAATATATGCAATTTTTAAAAAAGTATTAACACCCTACTGTTCTAAGAAGAAAGAATAATGGCTCTACCAAAAGCTTTTGATATTAATGTGTTCTTCCTACGGATTGCCTTAGATAAGAATAACATCTAAGAATTTCAAGCAGCTTCAGATATGTTGTTACTTCTTTTCAAGTACAGTGGTACCTCTACTTACGAACTTAATCCGTTCCGTGACTCTGATCGCAAGTCGAGTTGGTCTCACGTCGAAGTAAATTTTCCCATAATGTTCAATGTAATTACCGTTAATCCGTTCCGGCGTCTGCGGACCACGCGTCAGGGGTGGAAAAACGGCCGCTGACCATGCGGCAGGGCAGAAAAATGGCCGCGGACCATGTGTTGGGCGGAAAAACAGCCGCGGACCACGTGGAACGGGCGGAAAAATGGCCGCGGACCACGTGGAATGGGCGGAAAATGGCCGTGGACCACGTGGCACAGGCGGAAAATGGCCGCGGACCACGTGGAACGGGCGGAAAAATGGCCGCGGACCACGTGGAACGGGCAGAAAATGGCTCATAAGTTGAGGCGAGTTCGTAAGTAGAGGTAAATTTTTGGGGCCGGAGCTGATCGTATCTCAAAAATTTCGTAAGTAGGGGCGTTCGTAAGTAGAGGTACCACTGTATGATTGATTTGAAAAAGACCTGTATGTCCTTCCATCTTCATTTGCAAGAAGCCCATCTTTCAATTTCTATCAGTACACACTCTGTATCTATTAATATATCTATATCTACTCCTTATCCAGCTGAAGGACCAGGTTAGGGACAGATCATCCTGGAGAATATCTATGTGGTCGCTAAGAGCTGACAATGGCTTGATGGCATGTAATAATCACTCCTTATCCAGCTGTTCCTCCTCCTGCATGGTTGCACCTGCTTTTGATGAGCATCTGTCCCTCTCCAAGCATAAAGTTCAACTACAAACCTTTGTCTGCGTATACTCCATCCTTGCTTGCTTCTCATCCAACTTCATTTACACGCTTTCTTCACCTTTTATCCATATTTAGGGACGAACTCAAAGCACAAGTCGCTGCTAACACATGATAAGCATTTAAGTATCATGTCACTGTCATTTTTGTGACGGAAAGGCTCTGGCTTTAACAGCTGATCTATAAAGGAGATACTAAGCAAGCAATATGTTATACAGTAATGATAATTACATCCTATGAATCTTTTCTTATTTTCTGCTTCACTCATATTTGAACCTGATTTATGTTCCATTCTACCAAAATTTCTGATTGTCTGAATATCTGAATTTTCAACATCTTTTCTCAACAGTATCAATTTTACTCTGGTCACCTCTGGATGCAGAATGAATATCTTAAATCCATACTAAAAAATTACTGATTTAAAGAACACTGTTAGAGAATTCAGATTTTCCAAATTTCAGGCAAAAAATATTTACTGAGGAAAGAAATTTTCCATCCTACATTACATATGCTAGTTTTCATGTTAATAATAGATATCAGTAGAACTGCCTGGCGTATAATAGAAATATAATTCCCAAGTCTTATAAATAGGCCTAGCAATGCAATTATATAGCTGATGCAGGGGTTTCATAAATAATCCTTTTATACTTATGAAGACTACCCAAGGCCAATTTAAGGAGAGTGCTGTTTGCTTTACCCATTTCACTGAATAGAGAATTTTACATTGGTGAAATTGTATTACATATGCTTTCATCACAAATCAATCAATTTTAGAATAGGGTAGGATTCTCAGTATGTTGAAAAGCATATTTACTCATTTTTATCAGTCTGACAAACGTGTCTTCACCTTATTATCCAAAGTTCTTTCTGTTTAATATGGTACGGTTTATGTTCTCCTGTTCCTTTTTCATACTACAGTCTCCATGCCACAAAATGCTGCTTTCTGATAAGGTTTGAAAAATTCCAGACCTTATAGCTTAGCTTTGTGCATGGGGTTGAAGCCTCCCTCGTATCCCAGCTCTGCACTCTGAATGATTTAATGTTTGATTTGGTGATGAAATCATGACAGTATATAGATACTACCAAAGGTACCAAAAAATAATTAAGCCAGTTTTTGACAAAGAAGAAAACAATAAGCTTTTCGGGAGAGCTCTGAACAAGGAATCTAAATGATACCAAACTAGTGGAAAAGCTTACCCATGTTTCTTTAAGCTTTGCTTATTCCTTTGAGAGCCTAAAAAGAGAAAGGAGGGGGTAATTATATTAATGACTATTATGTCAGGAGGTTTTGAGACGTCTGTTAAGATCCCAGAAACATGTTGTAGTTGCCAAAATGACACTTTTAGAAATGGGGAAAATCAATTGAAGCCAATCATTTAATTTTAAATGCTTTAACAAGTATTTCAAATGACTTATACATATTTTACAATAAACCTTTCAAGTTAAAAATTGGATCTTGGATTTCAAAATAGCATTTAAAGCCATTTACAACTATTATTATGACAACTAACTTTACCATAAACAAAGTGTTCCTTTTTTTTTTTTAACCATTTAGTTATAGGCTATGGAAGTAATAACACAAGATGAAGACATTGGACTTCATTGTACTAGTAGTTTTGTAGTAGTAAGGCCATGTAATATACACTTCAGAGCAACCTTCCCAGATACTGCCCTCCTGATGTGCTGGACTACAACTCCCACAAACTCAGGCTGATGAGAGTTGAAATTCAACTTACTTGGAAGGCCTCAGGATGGGGAATGTTTTATCTATCATTTTAGCACCAGGTAGATTCAGGCTCAGATTCTCCCATAGTCATAAAAGACATTAATGTTCATAGACTAATTGTCTTAAGCTTAACCTTCATATGATTGTTGTTTGTGAATGAGTGACATGAGAAATCAATGCTGCCTACAGCTCTTCAGATAAAGGAATGGGATAAAAATGTATATTACAGAATGGTCACTACAAAAATTAGATTATCTTGCAAGAGATAGAAATGAAGAAAACAGTACATGTACAGCCACATGGGGAACTTCAATGCACAGTTGTTGCCAACAGAACCTCTTGAAGACTGGGCAGCCTAGAAATAAAAGAAAGAGACAAACAAATATTTTGACTAACACTGAGAGTGGGGGGTCTTCCCAGGTGAAAACATGTGAGAAATGCTAAGGAAAATCAAAAGGTTATCAAGACCAGTTAAAATCTCTTACCAGGATCTTCCATATCCCCAACACATTGCAGTTCTAACTAATCTGTCTACCTGGAAATAAATCCCAATGAACTCAGTGAGCTTACTCCCAGGTAATTTTTTAGAGAATTCTTTGGTCACCAGTAGAAAAAAGTAATGTTGAGTCTTTTCTTTAAAACAAACAACCAAACTTAGAATTTTTGAGGGAAACCAAAAAAATGCACTAAACAGTGAAATTATTCAGAACGTCTTAATTTCATCAGCTGTCACTCAATTTTAATTACAAGAGAACTAGAAGTGAATCTAAAGGTTTCTGCTCATAGAAAGTATGAAGACTTGCAAGCTTTGCAGTGAAGACTTCAATGAAGCAGAAGTAACAGATCTTATTAAACCTGAGAAGAAATTCTTCTACTTGGCCTTTTTAGTGGCTTCGCCATTACAATTGCCAAATAAGTCAGGGAAGAAAACTTACTGAATGGATCCCACAAATAAGAATGTTCTGGGGGGAAATGCAATGGATAACATGGAGGAGGATTTCTAAAATTGCTTTCTTAACAAATATTCTTCCCTCCATCAGGGTGATGTAAAAATAAGTAGATCCATACAACTCTGATCCATTAAAGCAAACTTTTTTTCAGAGTTGCAAGGCTACTTCAAGTCATGTGAAAGGCATCCAAGAGCAGCTTCTAAAGTAGCTGTGTGAGCCAGGAAAAATGATACAGCTGCTTTAACTATTCAAAAAGGGGTGCTTCATACACACTCCCACACATTCCTAAACACCTCTTTCAAAGACTTTACGTAGTCTGAAAAACAGTATTAATCAGGCAGGAATAGTATTTACACTCTAGAGGCACCATTTTGAGCCAACCAACTCCCACTCAAGGCTCCATTTTTAAGGCTGCTCTCTTATGGCAGTTTTCTTCATCAACTACTTGTTAACACACTGGGCCATTCATTTTTTTTAATGTGCTGGATGGGAGCCAGAAGCTGACCTGGGGGAAAAATATTTATTTATATGTACACAGAATAATTCATGTCTGCCCCCAAATATATACTTTCCCCCTCATACACATGACATTTGGAAACATTTGCAGTTCTTTCAGTCTGCTGTCAGCAGCTTTTCTTGGCTCTACCTTTTCTTGCATTTCTGAAAGTGGCTGAATGCTTTAATTCAGTTACAGGCAGAGGAGGTCCTTTACGGACTGTTCTGCCAGTTCGTAATTCAAAGATTCCTCTGTAGCATGCAGTATATGGCCAATTTCCTTGCATCACTATACAGGTAGTATTTGGAGACTGATTTGTTTGTTTGCACATTTTTTTTTCCTTGATAATTTCTACATTTCCATGTTGCAGAGATGAGAGCCCTATATATCAGCAAAGCAAATTATCAGGCCAAGATTTATTTTTCCTTCCTTACCCTTTCAAAGCCAGACACCAATTGCTGTTTCATGAGCCACATTGATTGGAACAATAATACCTAACCTATGGAAAACTCCTGAACATCAGGCCCTTCAAGGATGATGGCAGCTACACTTTTTGTACTTTTGTGGTTCTATTCCCTGGAGTGAACTTTTGATTAGTTTAAAAAATAGTATATATTTTCATATATCAGGTTACTACTCTTCAATCCAGGCTATAATCCAAACTGTTGAATTTGCCTCATCTCTTTCTTAGTCTTTCAAATCACCCAGAATATATTCCAGCTTGCCAAAATATTCTGTATTCCTGCCAAAGTGCCTTGCTTGAAAAATATCAATCTATAACCAATTGGAGAGTAAGATGTGGAAGAGCTCTTTATCTCTGTCAAATCGTTTGTAAATAGCCAATTTGCAGTGACACAGTGATGCATCACTGTTCAGTTTCTTTTTACTGAGAGGGAGAGAGAAACAGCTAAGCCATGGTTGGCTTTACCATGTTGGGTGAATAAGCTACAGTTATCTAGGTTCACACAACAAACCACAGAATGAGTGAATAGTTTAGTGGGTTTGTGCCTAAGCAATCTGTGTGCAAATTTCATTCTTAGCCAAAGAAAAGCTGGCTGGATTTATTTTCCCTTTATTCCACCTCTGTAATAGAAGGCCTGAGGTGGAGACAGGAGATGGCACCCTCCTGCCCATAGTACTGTTGGCATAGGTAGGAAAAACTCCTACAATGCCACTTTCCTCCCTAGCACTAAAAATACAATGCTAAGAAGTAACTAACAAATTGACTCCTTTTATTAAATCTAAAATCAGGTACCTGGGATGGCTGTCTCATTCTACCCAATGGTGGGGCCAACCCTAAAATAACTATGTTGTCCCTCATCCATATGCAAGGCCACCAACATGCTTTTCCCTAAGCCAGAAGAGTGCAAACCACAGCTCTTTGGCCACATTCAGCCCCCAGGAACCCCACTTATGGCCCCCAGACCCTGATACTGCACTTTCAAACTTTGGTTTCTGCTTTCAGTAGTACAACTTTGGGCTTTTTTAGCGGGGGGATGGGAACAGTAGTGGTTTACTTACCAGAGAACCCTTGTTCCCAGTTTTGACCATATTCTTTCTAGTGATAGCAAGATGTCACCAAATGGCCTTGGGAAGGGATAGCCTCTGGGAGGCTGAAGGGCCGCCCTAACTTCTCAGAAGCTCCTGCTTCTGCTCTAAGCTGTTAGCAAGATTGCCTATTGTTTGAACCCAGGCATTCACTTTGTATATTGTCTGAACCCAGGCATTGTAATTTTAAAACTGTGGCTGTTGTAAAATAACAATTCCATGCTTAATGAGTAGAAGAGGCCAATGAGTAAAGAGAAAAGGTTACTCAGCAACTAGTTAGATCTGTGTCACAGGAGCAGATACCAGCATCAGGATGGTTACAGTACTTAGAAACATGCACAGTATAATGTGTCCATTTCTCATTAGCTTAATGTATGCTTTTGCCTTATATGGTGTTTACATTTTTTGCATATATAAAGGCACTTTGTTCCCTGTATAGTATTTTAAAATGCTGACTGATCATTTCCCTGTTCTAGAATGTCCTGACATGTACTGATTTATTATCTTGATTTTCTTGTATGTGGCATGTCTGTCTGTCTAGAGATAATGGAGAAGGACCTGTTTAATGTGCCATGTAAATCCAGTAAAATGTCTTTGATTCAGATAACTATAGACATAAGCAAACTATGGTTTGAGATAAATATCAATATCGATATCGATAGGATTTGTGATCTCTCTACATAGTTTTGTATTCCTGAAATAAAATGTGGGGAAAGAACTAGCAGCGTATGTGTATTCATCCTGTGATTACACAGACCTTCATCTCCACAGGGTTCACTTCAATGAGGCCCAGCAATGACATAATTTCTCTTGTCAATGTGCTTCATGTTGCTTCTGAGACCTTCCCAATGTGTTCAGGATTTGAAAGCGGATTCTGTGCAGATGCCTGTTGCAGCTTCTGGATCACTGAAGGAAGCCTCAGGGACAAGACAAACATAGCAGCTTTGTTTTGCTCTTTAGAAGCAGTGAATTGCATTGTTTTGGAAAAGTTCTGTGTATGAAGTAATATCGTCCCTTTGAATTTTTGCACAGCCTGAATATGCAGGAGCACGCACCCATACACATGGGTGCTTTGAAAGCACATCCAGAACAAGTTCTAAGACTGAGCTTTTCCCTGATGCTGCCTAATGCTGGCTAACTAACCTATTTTTTTTAAAACAAACGTATTGTCAAGCGGGCATGTTCTGCCCATCCCATTTAGTACAGATGTATACAGAAGAAATGACTAAACACTTCTGCCAATGTACTGTACTGCACTACTATTACAGAAATTTACTAAATATCCCCTTTCATACATGAACATAGACAATTCCAGCCACACATTAAATGAAGTCATCTTAAAGAGGCCTTTCTCTCTGCCAAGACTGGAGCCTCAGTTTTTTCTCATTCTGCAGCCTGGGAATGGAGAACGATAGCATGTCATTAACTCTGAGGCTGCTACAGTGTTGGTGGTTTTGCTGGAAGATTGATGAGGATGAATTAAGTAGAGGTGTGAACCCCTTTCCCTCAGAGGTACATAGTACATAGAACTCCATATAATTTTATAGGTTCATGTAATGGTTCAGTATTATAGTACAGAACTAAGCAAGCATTCATTTTAGTCTCTTAAGGGTCGTACTTGTTTCGGCATACGTTGTTTTGTTATACTTGGTTCTGCCTTGTCCCTGGTGAGACACCTGTGTAAGTAGGATGATCTTTTTCATCTTCAGTCCAGTTAACCCTGACAAACAGATAGTCCCTAACTGTGAAATGGTCTCACTGCCACCTGGTATAAACAAAAACTCCTTAACTTTGATGATCTCATTCCTGGCAGAAATCCTCAGCCTTGAACCTTGATAGTTGTATTCTTGGTAGGAGGGGAAAGCATTCTTAACTAAAATAGACTTGTCCTCCTTGCCTTGATAAAATCCAGTGAGGTGAGACCATTGAAAAGCAGGTGTGTTTAATTATGGTTCAGTGCCTATATAAATTAGTCAGAAACTTCCATGGGAGGAAACTTTGATGCAGACCTAGCTGAGAGGATGCTGCATGTTTTTTGGGCCACCTGTTGTCATCTCTTTGGGGTTCCCTGACTGGCAGAAAGGGTGTAAGGTTTTTGTTTGTCTTATGGTGTTCTTCAGTGTTCCTGAATATTCTTTGATTGCTATCTCATGTTATATTTTTATGTTATTTTCTTGGATATAAAACTTTCTTGGAATAAAACTTTACTCATGTTGTGTGGTCATTGCTTCTGAATCCAAAAGAACTTGTGACACAACACTACTGGGTTGGGGATAGAGCAGTACAACAGCCTTAGTTACTTCAGAAACAAAATGATTGCTTTAAATGAGTTTCAGCAGTTTGGTGATTCTAAAGCCACTGTTCATTTCATCTCTATTTATTGATAGAACTACTTTTATCTTTGTAGTTCCCCTTCTTCGCTGTAATTTCTAAAAGCTCTTCTTAATACCTATGGGAACATTATCTCATGTTACTACTCCTGTCACTTCCTGGTAAGCATTGGCTGCTTGTGATATAGCTTCTAGTCTTTTCTCCAATTGTATTATGTTTCTTCTTTCACTGGTAACCCAATCGTGTGCAAATTGGCCCAACAGTTAATTCCATTGTATTCAGTGAGGCTTGCTCCAAGCCTCATCCAATAGAGTGGCAAACAGTCAAGTATTCTGGAAGTCACTGAAGATGTTACCTAGCCGGGTAACAAAATGTTTGCAAGAAAACAACCAAGCTCAGAGAACCCCAAAGATTGCACAGTTCAATCCAGAGCTACACATATTCGCTTCTGTTCTGGAAGTCAGTCTCACCAGATTCCATCAAACCAACTTTACAGTTAGAGAACAAAGCCTAATACTGAGACCTCGAGACCTCTGTCATGTTGATTTTTATATACCTGTACACAAACAGACTGCGTGTGTGTGTGATGCTGACACAAGGTATTTTCTGGCTTGAGGAATCCATTTTTTTTTCTAAAACTTCAAGAGCCACCAGCCAGAGTAAAGGAAGTAGCATTAATGAATTCTGAGCCCAGGAAATTATTCTGAATGCAAGAATTAAATTGCTTTTGCTCCTTCCACATAAAAATCCACTCTTGGTTATCCCTGCCTGTCTTCATTTAAGCTGTATAATTTCAGTAGGAGAGGGAAAGAATTATTTGGCAACTACTGTTAAAGAAATAGAAATTAAAAATTCATATTCATCAATTTTACACAGGGCCAGTACATCTAGCTTCGTAGGTATTGCTTACTTCTATTCTACCCAACCTATCTCGAACATTCATTTTTCAGTTCTTCAGAATTCCATGTGGCTATTATCATCACAGATAAACCCAAAATACCTTCAGAATCCAAGCCATATAAAATGTCACAGAAATATATCACGTAACTAAAAAGAAGCAAAAGTTCAATTCTTGCATAACTTGACTGAAGATTTTTTATTTTATCTTTGGCATGTGTAGCTGTATTAAAATATCCACTTAACTTTTGTACTTAATATAGTCATAAGATTTTTGCAGTAGGAAGAGACAAAGATAATATTCATGTGTATTCTATGGGGATATTAAAGTTATCTATCATGACTTAGTTAACGAAAAACAAGCAGGATTGATGTTTTTAATGCATTTTATTTATTGTGGGTATTGAATTACAAGGACGCAAAAAAGCAGTAATCAGCAGGCAGTCCTGGAGAAGTTATGTCCATCAGATCACAAAGAGTCAAAAGTATAAAGGAATGTATCTCAAGAGCTCCTACACTGAATTCTATGAAATTTGGGGGGTGGGGTGGGGGCTTTGTCCTCTAATAATGCTCTGCCTTTTCTGCAAATTTTGACTATTTAACTTCAGATAGTTGTAAATACTGTTATACATGTGAAGGTTGTGTTATATGTGTTTTATGTGTGTTATGTGTTTTATGTGTTTTATGGTTTTTATATTTTTAAAGCTGTACTGGGGTGGCATTAATTTCGTTGTACAAGTTGTACAATGTACAATAAAGATTTCTATTCTATTCTATTCTATTCTATTCTATTCTATTCTATTCTATTCTATTCTATTCTATTCTATTCTATTCTATTCTATTCTATTCTATTCTATTCTATTTATTTCCATGCTAGATGAAGGGAAGTCATACCTCCAAGTTTCCATATTCATAATCCAGAATTAGGTAGAGGTCAGGATGAAGTATCCCCCGATCAACATAAGGTGAATCTGGTTACTTTCTGGCCAAGTTCTGGCCAGAAAGCAGGTCTGGCATACTTTCACAGTCCTTAAGAAATTAACATGGTTGATTTATCTCAGATCAGTAATCCGTCTAGGTCTGCAGTGTCTCCTGTAGTTGGTGGCAAGTCTCCAGGATCTCAGGTCGAGGTATTTCTCATCACTAGATTCCTGGTCCTTTTTAAGTGAAGATGCCAGTGTCTGAACCTTAGACATGCAAATCATGTTCTCTGTCACTGACATATATTAACTTCCCAAAGATTATTTTGGAAGGAATGTGAAAAGCTGAAGTATGTTGAATGCTGAACAGTGAAAAGCACTATATAAAGGCTAATCATGCCATGAATAGCAATATTGCTGTTTCTGCTTCTTTTCACAATTCTCCTCTTGTTTAATGTTTTCCCTGAGGTTGAGCCATATTTTTGTGGTTTTTAAAACTACTAAGCATCAACCCCTTGGGAAGTTTTTCCATGTAATCCCATTAAAATGAATGGGAGCTACACAGGATCACACCAGTTCACTTACAAAAGGTAGTTTCACACAGCGTAAGAGTAATTATGCTTTTTCCACTTCAATTCAAAGGTAAGAGAAAGGCTTTCTCTTCCCCTTGTTTAATCAAAACTTCTAAGCTCAAGAGCAAGCTTTCTTTTCTGTCCTGAATGTTCTTAACTTCTCCAGCAGCTCAGAAAACTACTTGGCTATATCAGAAAGGAATCCCATTCCACTGTTTAATTAAAAGTTTCCATGTGCTTGTTCTTGGTGGCCTCTGGGTGGGAAAACTAAATCCACAAGAACAGTGAAGGGCTTTCATATGCTTTATAGGAAAAATCTCTGCTGCCATTTATAGCATACAGAGCCAACTATCAGCCATCTGAAAAACAAAAAGGCCAACCTAGATGCATAAAGCAGCCTTCTCTCAGACCAGCTGCAAGCTTCTGTCTCAAACCTGTCAGTTCAAAACTTAATACCAGTTCTTATATTAGTCATAAAATCTGTGGTTCACACTCAAGCCATCATTTAAGGCTGAGTATTGGGAGATCCAAAGAATGTTTATTCAAGTCAGAAACACCATATTGATGAATTCTCATAGTTCCAGAAATGGGGACTATGAGTTTGACAGTGGAGCTTTCAAAGCAAGCTTCTGTTTGGGACTCTGGAAAACCTTATCCCCACATTTATTGAAGTGTCAATGCTGATGATTCCTAACCCTGGGTTGGGGATCAAATCAGCCTAGGTCTAACTGCGAAGTATTTTCGTCTGTCTATACTAAGGCAGCTTCCTCCTGCTTGAAGGAAAAATCCACCCTCTCATTCAATTGCCAACTGTCAAAAGGGCAACCGCACCTCAAAAAGCTCAAGAGCAGTTAGGATAGAAGTCCTCCTCTTCTTCCTTGGTTAAGCTTATTTTAAAAATGACTGTTATTAATAGCATTACTTCTGATGATGATTCTTCTTCCAGATGATGATAATAGGGACTCTCCACTGACATAAGTATCAGGGTACCTATCCAGATGGTCTTACATTGATTTAGCACCTAACGTATTTATGTCCCATCTGACTGAGAGGAGAAGCTAAGGGTGATATTTCCAAGTCGAAGGGAAAATTAGAAGAGACGGTGAGACATTGTATGCTGAGGGAGGTATGTCACTCACCTGAATTGTATAGTAGCTACTGACAACACTATCCAAATGCACGCCATTTTTTCAGAGATCTGGAACATGTAGGAAATATGCAGTGTTGTTGTAGTCACAACTTTCCACTCACTGCTGGGGAGCTTTCACTCAGTCCTATAGACTGTCCTGAGGCTTCTTTAAAAAGAGGGATGTCATCTCCCTTTTGAGGAATCTGGGCTTTATGCTGCATTTATTATGAACTTGATCCACATTTTAAGACACATTTCAACCTGGCCCATTCTGTTGTGCTGTACTGTCTCTTGTAATAGCTTTTTCATGAGCTCCTTAGGAGCTGGTATTTGCACTGAGAATAACTTCCATTAGCCGTAGTCAGAGCTGTCCCTCCTAATGCAAAAGGCAGCTTCAAATGAGCACTTTCTGTGGAAACCGAACGAGGAGAACAGAACTAATCATTCCATCACCTTTTAGAGTCTCATGTAAAATCAATTACAGTCAAATGTTCAACTTTATGTTTAATGTCATGCAGATACAAGAGAGAAGTCATGACAGAAGAGATGACAGGAAAAAAAAAGTAGCAAGCAATAATATGGTCATGCCCTTGAGAATATACTGCTACTGTCTCTGGGAATCACTGTGTTTTCCAGCTGCACAGTCAAGGTTCAGGAGCTGCCTGGGGAACTGTAAGATCCACTTTACTAGTTCAGAGCTGAAATAGGTAAAACAAACTGCTGAAGCTAAAATAAGTTTATGGAGCATGATGCTTTAGGAGAAAAACAGGCCCGAGCAGAGCTTTATCATGCATAAGAACCCTGAAAGTATGAAAATGCTTTAAGATTAAAATAATATTTATTTGTTTGTTTGTTTAAAGAAAAGCCTACAACCAGCAGTGCCACGCTATGTGACTTAATAGTAAACACTGGAGAATAACTTGTCAACACCATTGTAGAGGAAGTTCCAGGGAAAGAGTAATAATATTGCACAATGCTTTATTGAAGTGGTTCTCAAACATTTTGGGCCTCAGGGCTCCTTACACTCTTAAAAATGATTGAGGACCCCAAAGACATGTAGGTTATAACTCTTGACATTTACTATATTAGAAATTAAAACGGAAAAATTTTAAAATATTGCTTTGATTTTGTGGATCCCCTGAAAGGGTCTCAGGGTCCCCAGAGGTTCCCAGACCACACTTCGAGAACTGCTGCCTTATTGTACTGAATTGAAGTCTGTATTTATTTGGTTGGTATTCTATCACTTAGATGAAGGATGGCAGTTAAAGTAAGGATGAAATGCAAAACAAAACCCCTGCTCGATTTTAAAAATGCAATTGAAACATATTAATAGCAGAACCATTCTGAATAAAAACATAATTACTTGGACCAAGAGAAGGACTTGTCCCACACAAATGTGAAAGCCGGATAGGCTTGTAAGGGAAAATAGTCTTTTTTCCAATGATATTCTAATCGTATAGGGCAGGGTTCCTCAACCTCAGCAGCTTTTAGATGGGTGGACTTCAACTCCCAGAATTCCCCAGCCAGCCATGGTGGCTGGGGAATTCTGGAAGTTGAAGTCCACCCATCTTAAAGTTGCTGAGGTTGAGGAACCCTGATATAGGGCATTAAGGTTTTTCTATAGTCAGTATATTCCATTGTACCCTGAAGGTGATTGGTATCCTATATTTGATCCTCATTAATTCTCTCTATATGACCAAACTACCTTAATAAATACTGCTCAGTCACTTTTGTATTCTTTCCACATTCATTCCACAGCCATTCCTTCTTAAAACTATCCTTTTGTTTTACTACACACCCTTGTTAAGTAATCCATTCCCTCTGTATTGAAGTTACTTTTATGTTTTTCTTGGCATACCCAAGTATTACTTTCATATAACATCATGGGCAGAAGTAGGCTATTATATACAGCTATTTTTGTTTCTTTCAACAAACATTCATTCTTTGTAAAAGACCACAAACTACCCACTATTGTTCTAACAGCATTTGCATGCCTTAAACTTTCTCCATTCCTTTTTACGTCTTTAGTAAACTTTCTACCAAGATATAAAGTTCATCTGCTTGTTCTACTTTTTGCCATTTATGCATAATTCACAACTGGTCACTGCATTTATTTTGGCAAACACAACTACCTGGTCTTTGATACATTAGTTTCAGATGCATATCCCTCATTGCATTATATGTTCTCTAATATTAGCTGCAAATCATGCAGGTTCTCAGCCAAAAATATAACATCATCTGCATATCTGCATATGCACATTCATGTTTCCATATCTAATGTCATCACAAATGTTCCTTATATATTTAACCGTAACTATATTAAAGAACAAACATCATACACCCTTGCCTTACTCCCTGCTAAATGTTGAACCATTTGCTAAGCATTCCATTTATTCTCATACATGTTTTACTTCTATCCTATATTACTCTTTATTGCATTCAGCAACCAACCATATTTGCACAAAACATTCCATAATTCAAATCTATTCCCTTTATTTTATGTTTTTTAAGTCAACAAATGTACAATAAATTTTCTCACATTCATACATTTTTAGTGGCCTGCTTAAGAGCAAAAATCTGGTCTGCACATCCCATGCCTTGCATAAAGCTACACTGCACTTCCAAATTTTGCTCATTGTTGGATCTTGTATCCTTTTTATGAAAATTCTACCAAATATTTTCCCAGGGACATTTAGCAAACTAATCATTTTGTAATGTTTCAATTTATTCTTGCTACCTTACAGTTTATGTACAGGAACAATCACCACATCTTCCAACTGTCAGGCACAGATGCAATCTTCACACACATATTAGACAAATCATACAGTCACTCCACAAGCAAACTCACATCCTTATTTTAACACGTCTCCAGTTATGCCATCTACACCTGCAGCCTTATAGTTTTTCAACATTCTCACAAGACTTCCTTTTCATTTTTTTTTTTTTTTTTTGTGGACACTAATATTTCTAGCATTCTAGAGTTGCTCTGCAGTGAGATGGGTGGTGACAAATTTGAAATATAAATGAATAAATAAAAATAAATTCATCTCAATTCCACTATTATAGAAAAGCCATTGATTTTACTTCATGGCTGCTATTGAAAAAGCAATTTATTTATTACATTGTTACAGCAATTGGAGCTACTTTGGCTCCATAATATAAAATCCTCTGTGACTACTTTTGTTATTAATATAATTTTACTATAACTTATTTGTTTTAATATATTGTCAAGAGTGATTCATAAACAGTTCTTTATATATTGCTACTTTCATCTACAGTCAAAAAGTGGCATAAATCATCTTCATAATGACTGCGTTCCTGTATGCTTTCAGAAACACTGTCACTATGGGTTACATTTTCACCTTTTTAAAGCATTTTTGAATGGTTTAAGAAAGCTTTAACATAAGTAAGAATTGTACTCTGGGTCTGGGATGTCAGCTAGAAAAGGTCTGTGAAGTGATGTGAGGTTGAGGTCAGTTTTGAAACTGGTCCATAAAGGAATGGAGGTGCCATGATGTCTGGAGATGGGCATAAGGTTGTTTGGATTCATTTTCTTACTTATTAAACTCCCAGTGCTGCTACTTGCCTGAATTTCCACTACTCACTGGTTCATTATGATTTCCTTTTGTGTATTATCCTCATTTGCCACCCATGTGTGGTATGAGGCTTTCTATAAACTTCTGTAGGTTATTCAGTGTATGAAATAAACACTTGATGGAAGACAGAAAGGCAGAAGCCAACAGTTCATGAGAAGCAGCAAAGCTGTACTACAGAATGTCATTGAAGATAAAACAGCTGAATTCAACCAAAACTTATTCAATGCCAGATTAAAAAAAACAAAGCCAGATTGATATCCACTCTGCAGAGAAGTTGAAGCTGACACAAGGCAAGGGACGCAGTAAGGCTGGGTTATTATGATCTTTGCCACAGCCATCTTCCCCTCTGTAAACAACTCATATATGCAAGCAACTTATTTTTCAGTGACCTTACCTGCAAAGAATGAGACTGGGTAATAGTAAGTAAACTTGAGACGATACATACACAGAGATCATGGCTGGTAGAGTTGGATAATGATGCTTATAGTCCCTATTTTGAAAGGCTGTTTCTTCTTTTCAAGCAGTTAGGATATTTCTATAGGATAGAATATGTTCTATATTTCTATAGGATAGAAATATGGAAAACTGATTACTGCCATTGTAGCCATATTAACTTGTTTGTTGTGACTGGTGTTTGAAAATGCTTTAGAAAAACTGTCTGAAAGAACATTTAGCAATGTTGTGGCTCCTAAGTAGCAACCAGAAGGATATTCATGGCAGTGAAGTTGTGGTTGAATATTGTACTACATGCAGCTCCTGATATCCTCTCTTACTTTTGCTGAAGCCATTTGGATTCTCACTCACACATACACAGACTCACCCATATCTTGGATGCAGTTACCACTTCTAGAGCAAGAAAACACTGAACACTTTCCCTAGATATTTATATTTTTCATGGCAAACATTCAAATATGCAACTGTCTACTTATGTCTGGAAGAGATAAGATCCAAACAATACTTTAGCCAGATATGATTTCCCTGATGATATAAATTGGCCTTTGGGGTCATAGGGGTCTACTACATAGAGGGTATACTAAAAGATATTTCAGGATTTAAAAGAGAGGCTCCCATAGAACCAGTGGCATATCGCAAGAGTCATGTGGCTACTCAGAGCTTCCAGGAACAAGGTCTTTCTCCCTCCCCATCTCTCCATCTTGGCTGGAACATTCACTTGTGCACCCTTCCCCACCTTTCTTATTCTTCAGTAAACACTGTCAGTGGGAACTCCCAGCCCCATCCATTGTCTCCTAACCTGTAGGCCTGCCATAAATGAGAGTGGGGTTTATGATCAGGCTGGGTTCTCCACTGGATTGTAGTTTGGCAGGGCTGGAAATGAACAATAGTGCCAGAGTTGAATTCTAGGCAGAAGAAGACCCATGGGACAAGTCAAGAACGAGGACCAAAGGTGAGGCAGGCTCAAAGCTTATCAGCACTGCCCAGTTTCCCTGCTGCCAGAACAGGGAGGGCAGAAACGGATGACGTTGCCCTGTTTTAATGCATCACTTATCTTCAAAGTGTTTCTCTGCTGTGTTTCTGAAGCACACTTTTCCCTGTCAATGCTGTCTAGGGCGTTCCTGCCCGTTCGTTGCAGACTAACCTTAGGAGCTTATGGACTACTTTGCAGAGGAAAAGCCATCCCTTCAATTGAGCCAATGCTGATCATGCGTATAGATAGGTATGCGATTTTTCTTTCCTGGAGTAATTAGCATTTCCAGGATCTTACTGTTAGTAGAAGGGTTCACTCCAGCTCCCACATAGCCCAAAGGTTTGTTAATTAAATACATATTCTTAAAGCTTATGTTAGGTTTCAAGTTGGCCAACTCCACAATACTAAACAAAGGTTTCGACCACTCTGCTATTTTAGCAGTGCTGGTAAATGGAGGTATAGCACCTATTAGAGTGCACCGTGGGAGAAAATAATGTTTTAAGCTGCTTGTTGTATCTGCATGGAACTGTAATTTTATGTTTTAACCTCATATATAAAAATTAAATTAAATTTTCTATGTATATGTGATCACGTGTGATGTGTGCACTGTATTGGTTTTTTGCTGCCAATGTGCATAAATACATAAAAGTTCTAATATGATTTCTAGTTTAGCAAGGTTTTGAAGTACTATCAAATAAGACTGCATAAGGACACAAATAGATTTTTTTTAAAAGAAAAAAAGAGTATGTTGTCATTACGTACTGTCTGGGTACTGGTAGGAAGATGGGATATACGTTGTGGCAACAACAGCAAGATCTTTGGTTGATAAATTAGATCCATAACTAGTCACAATCTGACTTATGATGGGCTACAGTAGCAGAAATGGGTCCCAGAATGCCATTTAGAGTTAAAGATATGTTGTCCTAGGTAAGAAAAAGATGAAATCTTCTCCTCCTCTATCATGCTATCTTCAAATCTTCAAAAATCAAGTCTGATATAACATTTTTATGCTTTGTTTCAATCTTCTGTGATTAGAGCTTGGTTATGAAAGCAACAATTAAGATATTGTAAACCAAGTAAAGCTATCTGAAATTATGTTTCCTCTTCCCATTGAAGATGTAGATGGAATCTATGAAGAGGTCCTGTTCCTTAAGATTCTTACTGAGTCTCACTGTGGAAACAGATAACTCTGGAGCAGCAAAAAAGATAGTGACTGAAGAGGCACAGCATGGAGGGCAAAGAACTTCAGGTACTAGCAACAAATCATAGTGAGCAAGAGGAACAACTGCTACAGCATGAACCAAAGTCTCAGAAGAGAATCAAGACAGTTGCTAAAGAGGCAACAGATGTTCTCTCCCAAGGACTAGGGATTACAGATAGAGATGGTGTCCTCATGTTTGGGGATGTGCATGTTTTTTCAAAAACTGGATCTGAAATATTTTGGCAGGAGATTCTGTAAGCAATTTCCTCCCTCTGCTTTCTTTATGATACTCCATTTGCTGTTTGTGAGCAGCAGTTAATAGTCCCTCTGTTACTGTGGGGGCTGATACTCTATTTCTGCTACACCTTCATAATGGGACCTTGCAAGCAGGAGGGAGGGAGACAGTGACAGCATGTTAGTCATGCAGAAAGGAAAAAATATGCAAATCTGAATGGATCATAAATAACAGCTGAAAGTCTGACAGGTTGTAAATGAATTAACATGTGCAGATATGGTGGGTGTGAAGATACCAACCTCAGTTCTTGTCAGCATCTAGGAAACATAAAGCCAGGCTTGCAAATAGCATTACAATATAAGTTCTAGACAGTAGAATATCAACATGAAAACACTACCCTTGTGCTGGAATTAAGTAAAATCAGTGCATCAAGGACAAGGAAACAAAACTGCCACTAATCCTATTCATGGATGATGTGCAGAGATCTGGTTTACGTAGGTTCTCTACATCTAATCTGAACTTTTCAGGCCACAGATGATCTGGCTGGAGACTATTGACCATTGCACAGGTATAGGCATTGTATTTGTCCATCTGTGAAAGTAAAGGCCAACCACCAAAATCCTGTACTTAGTTTATGGCTTTCGAAAAATCCTGTCTATGTAGGAATAGAGAGATTTTTAATTTAAATGGTTGCTGAATCATTTATTTGGAAAAACATTTTGCCATAACTGCATGAGAGAATATCTGGGGGAATAATCCCAAATTGGTGTTCTGTTCTTGGGCAAACACAGGTATCACTTGCTCTTTGTGGGAAGGCAGTCACTGTAAATATGGTCTTTATCCTATTATTTTGTTTATGGGAAATAAATTAAAATGAGCTTAAAATCTTCTTATAGGAAAGTATAACTGAACTCTGGCATGACGACTCTAATGATTGGAATTATACAGAAATTGGAGAATACAATTTGTTCAAAGGAACAGAAACAATAGAAAGGGTTATGGTAGTCTATGACCATAATAAAGATTTGATTTGATTTGAAAGGGAAGAAGAGTTGTGCTGTATGTTGAAAAGTACCTACATCTTCACAATAATCCAAAGCAATTAACTTGGTAATGCTATGGAGAGTATCTCAGTTAAAATAACTAGAAAACAGAATAACCAATCAAGGAAAATATGTAGGGTAGGATTTCCAAAAACAAACTTCAGTTCTTTCAAAGAGACACAAAGTAATAGTGGTGGGAGATTTTAATTATCCCAATATCTGTTGGCAAAAAAACTCTGCTAGGCATGGACCTTCCAGAAAATTCCAGAAATTGCTAGTTAGTTTTTCCTCAAGCAGTAGAGGAAGCGAACAAGAGGATCAGCTGTTCCTGATTGAACTTATTTGGTGAAAGTGACAGTAATCCTGGACTTCTTGATTTTAAAGGAAACTAAAGCTAAGTGTAACCAAAAGGGGCCACTATGTTCAGATCAATTTGAACATTCTTTGAAATGCATTGATCAGAACTACTGGGAATCAGGAAAAAAAGCTGGAAAGTTACTGGCTCACCATCTGAAACTATAAAAACAGCATTTTATAGCTAGAATTAAGGCTAACAATAGTTATATACTGAGACAGAACCTTTTTATTACCATACAGAGAAAGAGAGGTATATGTATTGTAATTAAACAGCAAATAATTAATTTTGGGAGAAGCATTGAAGTGGAAAAGATCTATCAGGAAGATTTTTTAAAAAGTGGCACAACCATTAAAATTACAAGAAAACATAAGGATAATTCAATCTATGAAACTGGGGACCTGATGGATTTCTAGAACCTTTATAGACTTTGGCACCTATATTATTGGAGGCTTATAAAGAATCATTAAAGCTTTCTACATTTCCCTTCCCTCATTTTATGAGGCCTATATTACAATAATATGAAAACCTAAGAAAAACCCCCATCATCGTTATAAACTAATACCTTGGCTCTATGTGGATGCTAAAATATTAGCTAACATCAGACAGTAGATTACAGAATACAATGCCATTTATAATTCACCCTTCTCTGTATGGATTCATAACAAATAGACACGCATCTGATAATATTGGTAATTTTGGATTTTGCAGCAGATAAATTAGAATTCATTGTTCTAATCTTGTTGACATTGAAAAGGCCTCTGATATGATTCTGATTTAATTTGTGAAGTGTGCTCTAAGAAGATGGATTTCCACCTATTTTTATCCACTGGATAAAGATTTGGTATCTTTATTCAATGGCCAGAGTAATTACAAATGGCTTTCTTTCTTGACACATTGTTATATCATGGCATTCATCAAGGATGCCTCTTGTCCCCATTAATTTATAATCTAGTTCTTGAACACTTAGCTTCTCCCATTAGACAATCTCAAAATATTAAGATTGTTGGTGGCACTTGATAAAATTGTTTTTATATGTCAAAAGTTATTTTAGAAATTGTACAACAATATGGCTTATACTCTGGTTATGCTATCAATTGGAAAAAGTCTAATTTGTTGCCTTCAGGATTTACCGTGGTTATAGACTACTGCAAGAAACTGGGACTTACAATTTGTACACACTTTGTAAAATACTTGGCTTCATATTTTATCAAAATATATCCCAGTATGTTGAATTAACTATGTCTAAATATATTGCTGTGATTTCAGTAGCTATAACTTGACGGCTAAGACTTCCATTAAATGTCTGGGGTAGGATTAATGTAATTAAGATGGATATGACATAGATACTAATGTATATTTTAAGAGGGATTCCTATATTCATCCCTATCAGATACTTTACACTGATGGATACATTTTTGGCAGACAGAACATTTTTATGGTAGGCCAAATCTCCTTGAATATCTTTGGCCAGATGATGAAGCAGCTTTAAGCTACCAGGTTTTTAATTTCATTGTTGGGTTTTTAGTTTAACATCTATATTCTTGTGGAATGTGATGTTTTCTGAATATTACCCTCTTTGAAACTATTTAGACAGCACGTTTGTAATTCCTCTGAAATCTTAGCAAGTTTTAGGGTCTGAGTACTGTATAGTAAACAAAGATCTTCATTTCCAGACTCGAAATCTTCCAGACATATTTGATTATTAATAAGTAAGCAGTTAAGATTTGATCCAGAATTACACAAGCAATTTGTAGAATAATTCAAATCTGAAGAACAGGGAAGATGTTCTACTGGAACGTCTGAGCCAAATGAGATAAGCATCTTAAATCAGTTAGTTTGTAATGGTTGTTTTAAAGACTGAGAGACTGCATTCTTAATATGATTTACCCATAACATTTGCTTGGGAATATATGAAACATGTTCTGAAAAAATGGCATGGCCTAGGTGCTGTAGCAGCTTTGGAAAGAGGGTTGATAAAAACACAATTGTTCCCCAACACGGGGAAAAATGGAAGACAGCAGAAGAAACCAATATAGCGGCACAAAAACCTTAGTGAAATCTGAAAACTGAAAGCATGTATCTAATAGGCAAAAAAAGAGGCCAGTTACCAAAGAAGTGTGGGTATAGGTAGCCTGGATTTGTGGTGATGACAGTTTCCAAGTCATAGGCTGTTCTATTCTGTATTGTCCAGACCCCATCACCATACCATGTCCAGCACTGAGCACCACACTTTAAGAAGGAGCCGAGTGGAGAGAAGATGACAAGGGTGATTGGGGGCTAGAAACTAAGTCCCATGAAGAAAGATGGAAAGGGTTAAGAATATTTAGCCTGCTTGAGAAGAGAAAACTAGGGGGTATATGAAATACCACTTTGAAAGGATATCACACAGAAGAAGATCTATTCCCTATGTGTAATGGTAAGTGGGAATGACCTTGGGAGACAGGAAGAAGAGCTGCAAACTAGACAACTGTCATGCAAAAGGTATCTCAGCCCACAGAAACAAAAGGGGCATGGGAAGCACCTCAGAAGGGACCCTCCCTAGTTTTCTGGAAAGTAAAAGTAAAGGAGGTGAGAAATACTTTCAGACTTGCAAGATTCTGTTACTGTAACATTATAATAAAGGTAGTGTTAGTACTCATGGTTTGAGCTTTTTGTCTGGATTACCTCGAAGGGCCGACACTATCATTCAAGATTGCAAGACATGGAGAAAGGGTTTTAGGTTGCTGTGCAGGAAGGCACTTCTGGATAATGTTAGGAAAATCCTAACACAAATTGACAATGGAAACTCAATTAGTAAGGGAGGTAATAGACTTCCCTTCTCTGGATATGGTCAGGCAAAGGCTGGCTGGTCATCTGTTGGGGATATTTCACTTTAGAGTTTTGCACTGAGGAGGTTTAGGATTTGGTGCCCTGAATCAGTGTTTCTCAACCCATGCTGGCTGGGGAATTCTGAGAGTTGAAGTCCAGGCATCTTAAAACTGCCGAGGTTGAGAAACACTGCCCCAAATGGCCTCTTCCAACTATATGATTCAATGCTTTTATTTGTGCTTTACCTCAACCATTCACTGAGTGGAAGGACAACTGATACATCTGCTAAATTAGCTCACTAAACAGTGTCATTGAGAATTTAGTTACATGGTTCCATGCATTTTTTTTCTTTGGCAAAATTGTGGTACAATTCTCCCCACCATGAGGATAAACGTTGTTGGAAAATTACTGTAGATAATTTCCAGTTTAGTTTACACCCAGCACATTCTCAATCAATCCCTAAATCCAGGTCAGATCAGAGCAAGCACACATACCACTCAGTTCATCTAGCAAACCCCACCCCCCATGATGTTTATTTATTAAACATCAGCAAACATTAAAAACATTTAACTGGTGAAAATGAAGTGGTAGGCAAAAGCAGGGACACAGACCAGAACAACAGGCAAGAGGACTTAAATGACAATCTATAGTATTTGTATCAAGAGGCACAGAACTTTGCAGAAGCCAGGCTATGGGTCTGGCATGGGCCATCTGAAAGGGAGTGGCCCTTGGTTATTCTAGCTTGAACCCTTTTATTTACATAACAGAAGCAGAACAGAGATGGAAAGTAGGGCACCCTCCTACACACTGTACCAGAAAGGAAACAATTTGGTGTACAGGGATGATGTATCCAACAGGGATTGCATACAGCTGGCTCTCCACATAATTGTTAGCATACTCTGGTAAGTTACCTATTGGAAGATGATTATGCCCTCATTCAAAAACTAGCAAATCTGGACTCTTATGGTAGCAATTTGTATGTAGTCATTATGTGAAATGGGTGGCTATATAAATGTGATAGATAAATAGATAGATAGATAGATAGATAGATAGATAGATAGATAGATAGATAGATAGATAGATAGATAGATAGATAAATCTTCCATGTAACATAGAGTCCAATATGCCATGTGTGGACTATTCAGTTGAGCAATTACTGGTATTCCCATACAGGTAGTCCTCATTTAGTGACCACAATTGGGACTGGCAACTTGGTTGTCAAGCGAAGCAGTTGCTCAGTGAAACTGCGACTGTGCTTACAATCTTACTTCAGCTTTCCTTTACTTTACAGACCTGTGAAGGTTGTAAATGTGAGGACTGGTCGTAAAGTTACTTTTTAAGCACCCCTATAACTGCGAATGGTTGCTAAATGAGGCAGTTGCTAACTGAGAACTACCTGTATTTTATACACCCATACGTGTGTGTCTGTGTGCACACGTATATACCTGTAACTGCTTCTGGTGGAGGCAAATTTCAAGTTGCAATATTTCATTTTAAATTTCCTTGTGGTATCTGTCCCATTGGACAGATAAACAACTTTCTATTTGCTTTTCCCCCAATTTATCCATAATGTTATTTATAATGTCTCTTTTTGCCTTTTCTTCCCTTCACAAAATTATTTATAAATAAATTACATGATTATTTTTCTTGCTTTAACCTGAAATTTTCCAGTATCATTCCAGTATGAGACAGGATTATCAGATCTGCAAATACTCCATCAAGTTTTTGCTGCAGCATTTATTTACAGGCCAATTATCTTTTGTAATTTGGTATGATTGACCGGAAAAGCACACAAGACCTCTGGCAGACTTATTATCAAGAACCTGGGCCAAGATGAATAATATGCCCATGATTTGGTAGAACTGGCTTTCTGAGCAGCAGAGAAAGGCTTAAGGATATGCTGAAAGCCACAAAACCTATATCCTCCACTATGCTTCAAATTTATGTCGGAAAAAATTGACAATGAGCTAGATATTTGAGCAGTCCTAGATCAGTCCTAGCCCCATCCAGCTGGCATTCCATCTCACGTGGCAGCTGACCAGATGTGTCGGGAAACTCAAAGCTATGAGATCGGCAGCCCTTCTCCCTTTGCTCCCCCCCCCAAATTCCAAAGATAAATTAATCCCAAATGAAATGTGTTTTGCATAATAATAACACAATAAGAAAGAGGAGGAGGAGGTTGTTTAGTGGATATATGTAAGCATTCAGAAAAGACTGCTGAAAAAAGAACTTTTTCAGCCCATGTTCTACGTGGAAAGGTGTACCAACCCCCCCCGAAAAAAAGCACATTTGTTTGGTTAGGCTAACCAATAAATCATTTGTGCTGTCCTGAGGTGACTGGCTTTGGCTTTTGGCCACCAATTTGCTAAGCAAGCTTGACCTCTACTTTCCATCTCATTTTGGGTGAAACAGATTTATTCTCAGCTCACCTATTGAGCCCCAGCACTATTTATTTGTGAGATTCCATGCTGGTTGGCCAGAAACCCTGAAGGGGAGTGTGTTGAAGGTCTGCTTTGGATTGGTGTGTGTTGCAAAGAAGCAGGTTTGTGAAGAAAATCTGTTGTGCAGGATACACAAGAACCATCTCTGTTTCGAGTATATGAAAATCCCAGTGAAAGATTGCAAAACATATCTAATAACTATGTGAATAAACTCCATGTCCTTAATAAAAATAATAAAACAGAAGGAACTGTTTGATCTAATACACACTGGAGCCAGAACTAGATTGAAAGCCAGGTGAAAATGAATGTTATTAATTAAATATATAGGTCTAGAGTGAATAGAGTCTTTTAGAGCTGTGCTGAAAGACTATATCCAGGATATTCTTGAGACTATTTCACCTTATTAGTAACCCTTAGTACTGACAAGATCATAAGGGATTTCCATTAATTCCACTCAAAATGTCATGACTTTTTTCCAGCATTCGTCATTTTCTTTCACTAATCCTTTTCTTTTTTGCTGGGGTGGGGGTGGATGCTATTAAACACGATCTGCACAGGCTGCAAATTCAGTTAATCAGCCAAAACAATTTAAAAAAATGTAAATTGCAGCTATCTCAAGTTCCTTGGCTCCAAAAAGACTTTGTGGCCCTTCACCAATTCTCAAGGACTAGTGTCTGACTGTGATGCAGTCTTTTATCTTATGACCACTAAAAGAGTGGATTCACCCTTCCTGTTGTTAAGAAAAGGCATTGCAGTCCAGAGTTAGTTTACTGCTACTACTTCACACTCTTCTAAAGGAAGTATGAATCTGGCAACCCCAAAGGTTGGCTGGGAGGGAGGAAAGGCCTGAGAGACAGAAAGGAGCTACACAGCAAGAAAGGGTCAGATATATTTTGATAAAGAAATCAAATAACACACACTTAGTTTTTAAATTGGGTAGAGGTTTCCTATAAAGTTCTATGCTGGGTCTGTGGAGCCTTTCATTGCTTCCTCAGTCAGTAGAAGTTTTGTGAGGATACAGTTGAGTAAGCTGGACATTCATTCTTTAATCTTATTTACCAAAAGGAGAAATAACTTTCAGGTTCTGGATAAAACATGTGTGTGTGTTTGTGTGAGTGTGAGAGAGAGAGAGACAGACCAACAGACAGACAGACAGAACACAACACACATGATGATAGGAAATGAGTATAATTTCAATATATTGGAAAGTCCACAGCTTAAATCTTGTGGAGGTTTATGATACCCATTGTAAGCTTTAAAAACCTAGTCCTCCCAATTAGTCTAACTTTCCTATTTGGGGAGAGGGGCTTGATAGATAAAATGGGTGCCTTAAGTCTCTGCCACAAACCTCCAAAATGGAAACAAGTTTTGAAATGTCATAAGCCATGGACCCTATGGCCCTAATCAGGAAATAAATACTATCAGCACAAGAAAGCTTTAAGAAGTTAAAGTTTATCATATATATGTGTTTGTGTGTGTGTGTATGTGTATGTGTGCATGTATATAAGTGTGTGTGTGTGTGTGTGTGTAATCTCGTTGTTAAAATGAGGTTAGTTTCATATTAAAGGAAAACAGTCATGCCTGGGCCTAGCTGGGTCACCTCTATTTCCTTATCTCACCAAAAAGGTGAGGCAAAATTGGCAACAAGAGGATTGAATAAGTTTATGGAGAATATGTCTCCTGAAGACTATTAGCCCTGAGAGTCAATGTTACCGCTGGTTTGGGGGGAGGTCAGCTGAAAATATCAGTTGTAATGGAACTGTGGTGGAAGTTTATGTCTCCATCTCCTGCTTGCAAGTATCTTTATAATATTAAGTGAAAGTGACATCCCACAGAGTAGTTACGTATGCCTATCAGACAGGTTTTGAGTGCACACTTGGTACATTGAGTTCCTGGCCTTCAGGGGAAGAAAGATTCCTCCCTTGATGCCACTGATGCTCATCTGAAGAAGCAGCTACAAAGAGATTGATGTATTAGGCCTTCATGGTTCATAACTCTTAGGATGACAATTTTTATGCAGTCATGGAGAATGAAGGCCTCAGGAAGACTGTGGAGGAAAAAGGAAATGATTGCTCAGAGCTATTTTTCAGTGACGAACAGACAGTAGGTGAATCATTGGGGTGATTTGTTCATTAAAAACACAGATATCAGGCTTTACAATAGACGCATAGACCACTTTGTGAATTGTTTTCCTATTGTTTTGAATATTACATGTGACCTAGGTAGCCAGTAGATAATGAGCTGGTCATGATGTGGTTCTCTGGATTGCTATATGTTTTACTCACAAAAGCAGATAGAAAGTTTAGGGACCTCAATTTATGGATGAGACAGAAGTACGGAAAAAGGATTTAGAGTTGTTAGGCCATTAAATCTGTTTTGTATTTTCTAAGAAGTGATCTTCTCTGCAAAAAAAGAAACTTCTGTTTTCTTACCTTATTTTGTATGCAGTTGAAAATTTATTTTTAATGTCTCTAGGTTGTGTTTTTGAACTGATTTTCTAGTTGGAAGACATAGAGGGTGCTTCTGGTTGTGTTTTACATGTCATTCCATGATCCTGAGGCCTTTCTGGCTGTCCACAAATCCTAATCTGAAGAAGCCCAGTAGAACAAGTTCCTTCATGGTATTTTTCTTTGAGACTTTTTTAAAAAATTATAATTTAAAATTATAATTTATTATAAAATTAATTAATATATATAATTTTTAAAATTATTATATTATTATTTTTGTTGGTCACACAGTCAGCCAGATGTTTAGACTGGATTTGGCACTTTTATCCACCTATCGAGTCCTTCCTAAGGACCTGGGATAGGCAGATGTTGCTGTCTGAGGGTGTTAAAGGTATCGTCTCAGGATATAAGCTATTCCAAGTAAAGCTGCCTTTCGCAATTGACTGATAGTGATTTTGTCAATGCTGATGGTCTTCAAGAGGTGCTCCAGGTGTTTTGGGATTGCACCCAAGGCACCTATTACTATTGGTACCATCTTTGCTTTCTTTTGCCACAATCATTCTATTTCTATTTGCAGGTCTTTGTATTTTGTGATTTTTTCCAGTTCTTTCTCCTCTATTTTGCTGTCTCCAGGTATTGCAATGTCCACTGTCCAGACTTTTTTGTCTTTCTTACCAACAGTTGTTAAGTCTGGGGTGTTGCGTGGCAGGTGCTTATCTGCTTGAATTCTAAAGTCCCAGAGCACTTTAGCTTCTTCATTTTCTATTACTTTATCTGTTTTGTGGTCCCAGCAGTTCTTGCTTGCAGGAAGATGTATATCTTGCAGATTTCCAATGCACCATAGTTGCTACTTTGTCATGCCGTTGTTTGTAGTCAGTCTGTGTGATTTTCTTGCAGCAGCTAACTAGGTGGTCCACTGTTTCTTCAGATGATGATGATGATGATGATGATTGATGATGATGATGATGTTGATGATGATTTCTAGGCAGTCCAGCTCCCAGATGACTGAATATGATTAGCCAGGGACGCTGCAGACTGCTGGAATTATTACTGTACCACTCAAACATCTTTTGGCCATCTTGTAACTAAATCAGTACAAGAATACTATATCCCACTTATGAGAATTTCATAAAAATTCTATTTTGTTTTCTTTCATAATATTGAATGAGCAGTAGTAAGAGAAATGGAGGGTTGTTGGTTTTTTTGCACAGTATTTTTTTTTTTTTTAGGCACTGGTGGATGTTTTAAGATTAAGTTAGGTTTTTACACAAAGAGCTAGAATAAACTGAAATGCACTGCTAAAGCTTAAGAGCAAGTGGGCATAGCAGAGTAGTTTTCAAACAGTCTCTTGGGGGAAAATTGACCAAGCTACAGAGTCTGATTCATGTTGAATTGTCCAAAACGACAAGTGTGATATGTTTTTGATTGCCCAAACACTCAGCCAGATATGTATGCCAGTTAAAGATGATAAAATATAGGGGGGAGAAATCTTCATGGAATCTGTAACATTTTGTAGTCAGTAGGTACATCTGGATTTCATAGAGCATATTATGTACATTTTCACAAAGTTTCTGCCATGGTGTGTGTGTGGCTAGTCTAATAAACACCCATTTATCAGAAGGCAAATAGGTAATGTTCCTGCTATCCTCTCTAGCCTCAAGATATTTTCTGCCATCCCCAGCTTTCCTTGTGTTCTGGGCAGGAAATCATCATTTTAGTTCTGTGGGCTGTGGCAACTCTCCATTTTTATCTTTTTTTTTTTAAGCCTGTTGGATCCATTTTCCTGAAAAATGTCAGATTTTTTGTATGTTTAGTTAAATGGATGTTTGTTCTAAAAAATAAAGTCAACTGGAACAGGGAGATTGGTTGGCACCAAGGGATATGTCTCCAAGTACCTTTGGAGAGGTGCACTATATATAATTGTGTATATGCCAGTATCAGAAGTCTGCAATCCAAGATAATGGAACTTCATGTTTAGCTTTAGAAAAAGAATATTGACTGACTTGTCCATTGTATTTTGGCTAGTAGGTATGGTTACCATCCTTTGTGGTAATGCCCAATTAATAATTCCCATTGCTCAAAAACTGTTTGAAGAAAGTGGGAAAATCACCCAATAGTCTTTGTCAATTAATCCTGATATTGGTTTACTATCCACTTTTTCTAAGGCATATACATTTATGCTGTATCAATAATTGATTGAGTTCTGTTCTTTCTATTTTGTTTGCTTGTTTGCTTTTAATTGCAAAACACTGAAAAAAATAACTTTCTATTACTTTAGCTGAAAATTTACCCAGTGTGAAAGAGGTTTTACAAACTCTACAGTTTTGCTATTGTTCAGTCATTTAGAACTTCAGACTCTTCATGACCCAACAGACCTCATTTTGCCGGGATAACCTGTCAGGAAAACCTATTTGAGTTCTTGAAAGCTCATGCTTGTGTCATCAGTAACAGTAATAGTAATAACAATCAGTAACAGTAGCAACTTGTTTCTGTCAACCTCTTCTTCTGTTGCCTTGATATTTCTAAACATAAGGGTCTTCTGCAGTGATTCTTGCCATCCTAATATGTGTCCAAAATATTTAAGCTTTAGCTTCATTATTAATGCTTCCACTGAATTGTATGGTTTTACTTCATCTAGTATTGAATGATCTTTTGTCCTTGCAGTGCAAGATATCAAGGTAATTTCATTCAAATCTAATTATTCTTTCTTGGTCCACATGAACAATGCTTTTCATAATAGGTTAATTTTATCTGAATAAGTATCATTCTGGATAGAATATAGACATTTAAAATCTTTGTATTTCTCCTTAAGATTACACACAGAGAAACATTTCTTCATTTTTGTTTGCTTTTCTTTTAATTCTTGGTTTATTTTCCTTTTAGAATTTGATAACTTCAACACTTTGTTTTGATGTTTTGTTTGTTCAATTAAACAGCAATTAAAAAAGAACATTGAATCAGTGAGCATAATTGAAGGGAACAGATTGAACAGAGAAAATCAGTGGAGTGTGATCCTCTCTGGATACAAAGCTATACAAAGGAAAGAGTAGTATTTCCATACACCTGGCAGAGGGAACAATGTTGAATAAACTGCTGTGTGCGTGCTATATTATGCAAATGTAAACAAAGAGTGAGAAGTAGTAAAAAAAAAAAAAAAAGCCGAAGAGAAAAGGAAAATAATTGCAACCCTAAAAATCTCTATACTTGTCTAGCCTTGAAAACCATTCTTATTTCTACCACATCCATACACCTCTTCCCATATTGCCTTTGATAATTTAAACTCACCTCTCTTTTTGAGGATCTCATCAACTCCACCCAATTAACTTTCTTGGTTTTCCTCTTTCTCTTGACCAGTTCATCATTCTTTCATATATTTTGTTTTGCAATTTCATCCTCATTAATTTTCTCTGTGACCAAGAATACAACATTGACTGTATTTAAAAGTACACACACATTCATTAGCATAGACCCATACATGTTTGTGGCAGTCTGAAGCATATTCTTTCCACTCCTAGCAGCTCCATAGTGTCTTTCTTACATCCACTTTCCATTCAGACAGAAGTAATCTGTCTTCTAATATGTTTTCACATGGGACTTGTAGTTTCTGTTCCTGCAGTCATTCTACTTTCAGTCTAGTTTTTTCACTTCTTTTTTTATTCCATGTCCCCTTTTCCCCAAGATCCACTATTGATATTATCAAGTAAGGGTCTATCCCATATTCAGAACCTCTCATCACCTCTTTATCTTTCACTAATTGTCTCATTTATTCACCATTAACAATCAAATATGTCAGGTTTTTACATTTCTATTAATTCCTTTGCAAAATATATGCATGAGTGGACTTAGGCTTAAACCACATGTTAGAAATCAATAATCTGTTTTCTCAGCAGATACTCACCAATTAGTCATCGTTCTTATTCATTCTTATGTATCCAAATAGACAAATCATTTTTAAAACCTCTCCTATCTCAGTCCCACTCATACTTTCAGGTCATTTAGCAGAACTGTTTTCTCTTGACTACCATTCATTCAGAAAGTTATATATTTTCACCCAAAATTCATCTCTGATTCTTCCATTTTGACCATTTCTTGCACTGGAATTTAACAAAAAACTTCCCAGCAGCCTATGGATTGCTACTTTCATACACTCAAGAACCTAGATGATATGTTGAACTAAGACACTCAGCCACTTCATTAGCAAACCATATCTGTTTTCAACATTTCTCCAGTTATACCACCTACGCCTGCATCTTTTCAATTTTTCAACATTTTCACAGCATTTATGGTGATATTTTCATCATTTTATTTCTTGGAGAATAATGTTTATAGCTTTAGTTTTGGCTAAAAACTAGTTTTTACTGAAATTTAAATTTAAATTTAAAGTAAAACTAGTTTTACTGAAATTTCTATGTATATGCTGGGTATACCAAAAGTCAGGCCCCATAGATAATTTATTATATAAATTGCATTGAATGTTCAAATTGGTTGCCATTTTCTTCTGCACATTTCCTTTCTCATTTGACTCATGATCTTTAAACATTCTTAAGTACAGTAACATTTTCTCTGAAATAATAATAATAATAATAATAATAATAATAATAATAATAATAATAATAATAATAATAATGCATAGTGCAATTGGTCTATGAGGACTGACTTTTAATATACTCTGTATATCTCTAAAGCATGTCTTCCAGCATTCTCTCACTTCAGTTTCATTCAAAGTACATTTCTTTACTTTTATTCTTAATTTGTTAATCTACTGGGGCCCCTTTCTTAACTCTTTTCACCCACTTCCAAAACATTTTTTCATTTACATCAAAACGTTCTGATCTGTTGCTTCCATAATCAAGCCTAAACCGTGCTTCTTGTCCTGCTGGGCAACGATGTTCCCGTTCTCAATAAACAGTAAACTCATAGTTCAAGTCTTTGTAGAAAAAGGACACCAAAGTCTAAATAATTCTTTTGCAATTGTGCAATAGGTGTTACAGTTGATTCTGATTACATGGAAAAATAACTAAGTTGATTTTTGTAAGAAAGTGCAATTGAAACTTACTTTAAAAATAGCCACAGATCAGATGGACCTCATATTATTATAATTACTATGATAAATACTGTGCAATGAGAGAATCCATTTAGCAGATCCAAATAGCAGCTGTGAAAACTTCCTTATATTTTTAGTATCTACACTTAAACCTTAAAGCTTATATAACTAGTAATTCTATTTGAAAGGAAAATAAACTTAAATTGTGGAGTCTTCTTTTGGAATTCACCTTGTTGCTTTGGAAATAATCAGAGACTTCATGGATGGATTTGCTTCTGAAGAAGAACTTCAGATAAGTGAAATATAAAGTTTCTTATAGAATGAATTATCTGTTGCTACCTACTGCAGCACATCCATTGATGTTCCAGATTTTCCTCTGTATTCTTGTGAAGGTCACCTATGTTTAAATACAAATATAAAGCTTGCCTTGAGAGAATGTGATCCATTGCAGCAGCTGTAATAGCAACAGCTTGAGCAATTAATATAATAATGCAATATCCCATCTCCTGTGGGTGATTAAAGATCTCATTCCATTCATCCTCGTTACTTAAACTTGAAGATATGGATGGGGATGATCAGCCCCAGAGGATGTATGTCCAAAAAATAATTGTTCATACATGGACCCTAGGGGGACGCGGTGGCGCAGCGGCTTAATGACGCTGAAAGTAGCTGGCCAGAAATGGTCGACGCTTCAGCGGTTCGAGTCCAGCCTTCGCGTTAAACAGGGTGAGCTCCTGTTTCCTCCCCAGTTCCTGTCAACCCAACGGGTTGAAAACTCACATGAGTAGATAAATGGGGACTCTCACTCCGGTGGGAGGAAAAATGCTGGCGGTGCCTTGCAAAAAGGAGTTGGGAGCAGTTGCCGGTAAGCGCGAAAAAAAAACCGTGCGTGCCCGAAAAGGGCGCGAAGCAACGGAAACCCGCCTCCTGCGTTCGCCAGCTGGGCTCTGCCCTAGGAAGGAGGCTCTGGCAAACCACTTCCGAAAAACAGTTGCCTTGAAAACTGCAAGGACTCGTCCAAGCAGTCACTGCAGGGTCAGCAATGACGGAGCGCAGACAAAAAAAAAACATGGACCCTAAGTATACTGTAGAGTCCTTTTTTAAATTATCTCTCTGTCTGTCTGTCCGTCCATCCATCCTTGGTAGTAGTTTGCTGGGAATTCAGGAACAGTTTGGTAAGTAAGATTTCAAACAGCTAAATTGTGTCAAATATTCTACAGAAATTGCACATGCAATCAAAATAACGCACTGTAGGGAAACAAGTATGCAACACCTGCTTCTCTTGGAGAAAAGTAGCTTTAGAGGGAACAAGTGTAGTAGTATTTAGGGATGCTTAACTCTTCAGCTGCCTACAGTTTTCCCGCTCCATGTCCCTCCAAGCCTCTTCCCTTGTGGATCCCAAGAGTTTGTTGAAGGTCTACAAAATAATCTCCCATTTTTATCATCATTTTGGCAGTACGATGGAATGGATAACAATTGGTTTCTGACATATGTACCTAGATTAAAACATCAACAACAACAATGCACAATTGGGAAAAAAATTCTTATTTTTTTCCATGTGATCACAGAAGCATTCACAAATATGTGGGTGGGGTGACTTTCTCCTTTTAATATTTCAGTGTTTCCTCTTGTCTTTTGTTACAAAGCACATCAAGCTTGAGGAAGCCTGTATATTAAACTGAACCACCACCACCACCTTTTTCTTTTACTTCATAGATAATCCTAATAGGGTTACCTATAATTTAGTGGGTGAATGCTCTAGCAGCTCTTTTCTCCCAAGCCAGCCAAGCTTGGTGCTTTCTGTAAGTTAAGTGATAGGAGTGAAATATGAAAGCAGACAGAGAGGAAGTATTCATTCATTGCTTATGTTGTACAGGCTGTCAGAACTAATGAAATTTTATGATAGACGGGCAGCTATCAGCTTCCTGGCATTATTTATCTTTCTTCCTCCTGGCTCCGTGCATGCTCCTGATGATTTTTCATCCATCTTTTTTTAAAATGCCAAGATGACGAAGCACAGACTTCACCTCTCCACACAAAACTGGCTAACTGTATCAGGGCATAAACATAATTAGCATTCATCTGATGTGTGTAATGTAAGAAAGGTATGAAGAGTGTTTTATCTTATAGAATTCTTCAGAAGTATCTACAAAAAGAAACCCTTCTTGCATTCTTCTATTCTTCAATGACTTTCCAAAAACTTCTAGGATCATTCTATGGCTGAGAGCTCCTCCCCCTTTACTCCTCCTGGAAGAACAGATGTTTGCATGCTCATTATTCTGATTAAGGAATCTGCTACCTCCGTTTTTGTCATTAATTTAAAAAAAGTGTCACTAAAGGATGACACATTTGTTTGTGATAGTCTTCAAGTAGATGATCCACATTGATCCAAAGCATATGAGTAAGACTAACTCTAATTTCACCTATTAATAAAAAGCACCATTGCTGGATTGGAATAGGAGAAATTCATATTAGAAAAAAATTATGTTGATGGTTTATGTTATTTGTATAAGACCTTTGATGCTGAATAAATTCTTTAGCATACCCTCCTCCCACACACACACTCTAAAAACAATGAAATAAAAATGGAAATCACACTGGAGTTCCACAACTTTATCTCATCAAATTCCAGTCTCCAGTCTTAAGTTGCCTTTATTATGTTTTGAGGTCAAGCAATCTAATTTACATTAGCTCATTCATATTTTAATTATCATTGCCTTAACCTTTGAAGGGGTAGTATTTGAGAGGATGTCACCTGGGGGTTCTCCTGGACTCACAGCTACTGCTTGATAGGTAGGGGGAAGCTATGGCTCTAGGGTGTTTGCACAACCCCAGCCGGGGTGCTAGTTCCAGCTTGACCTGGAGTAAGGTGGGTTTTTTGCCACAGTAGCTCATACTCATACTGCCATCCATTTGGATGACTGCAATTTCCTCTGCATGGGCTGCCTCTGAAGAGTATTGAGAAATTGCAATTGGTGCAAAATTTTAGTTACAGTAATCAAGTACACTATTGTCATAGAACACCTGTTCTACAGTCACTGCATTGGTTACCAATAAGTTTCTAGGTACAATTCAAAGTCCTGTTTCTGACCTATAAAGTCCTACATGGCTTGGTAGCAAGGTGCTTATAAGACCATCTTCTCTGCTTAGAAGTGGCCTGCCAAGGCAGACTTCCTTCCAATATCTTTTAATGGTGCCTGTGGAAGGATGAACTGCCCTGAAACAAGAAACTGTTATGTGTAATTATCAAGGACAAAGGTTTGTTTGTTTGTTCCCGGTAGTGGTCTCACTGTCAGATGCACAGCTTAGGCACGTAGGCAATTGCAGATAAATAATAATAGTAGTAGTAGTAGTCGTCATCATCATCATCATCATCATCATCATCATCATCATCATCTCCTTAGAATTGCCTGCAAACTGGCACACAGGTTTTTAAAGGAAAAAGTATCAAAGAAACAGAGCAGGTAGATGGAATGGGGGTTTCTTCTAGGTTTGGCAAGAGATGATGTTGGAATGACCAGACATGGAACAGAGGAGGCAGCAGCTGGGGGAGCCAGGTGTCAGATTCACCCTAGGAAGCACATACTGCTAGCTCAGAGCTGTCAGTCAGTTTCACCACCACAGGCAATAGGCAACTGCAGGTAAACTACCGACAGAGGATGGACAGTTAACGCTCAGCAGGGAGTCATCTAGAAGCAGCAACTGGAGTGCAGCCAGCACCCCAGGCGCCCCGGGCAACTCCGGCTTACAATACACCGGCTTACAATACACCGGGAGCACAGCAATCCAGAGGCAATCAGCGGGCAATTAGAAACCAGATTAAAACAGCCACTCCAACTCACCATAAGAAAAGCTCCAGGAATGCAAGGGCAAGGCAGACAAAGGAAGAAGATTACAGCACAACAGAAATTGGCTGAATCTGCCATCAAGGCAAGGGGAAGGAAGATCGCAAGGGACATATGGGTAGCCCAGGGCAAGAGAAAGGGGCGGAACCAAGGGGAAACCAAGGGGGGAACCCTATAAAACTATTGTAAGAAACCATGCCAGGCCAATCCTGGCTTTGTCTGTAACTGCTACGCATTACACCTGAATAAACTAGCTTTCATCTGAGCCTGTGCCTCACGAGGTTTCTGTTCAGTGGCAAATGCAGCAAACCTTACACGAGGAACCAGTTGATCCACAGCCAAGGAGAAGAAACAAGAAGGAGCCTGAAGCAGCTGAAGTCAAAGGAGAAGCTGCAGAAAAGAGCCAAGAGAAAGGAAAACACAGTCCTGGACTCTGGATGGTGGCATTGCAAACTCCATGTGGTTTAGGTGTTGAGTAACAGGGCAAAAGCATATTGAGAAGGAGGGAAGTTGTTAGCATTTCTAAGCCTGTGCTGTAGATAAGTAAGCATAGGAGGAGGAAGAAACTAATAGTGAAGCATTTTGTATTGTAAGCAAAGGAGTAGAAATTTAAGTCATTTAGTTCGATTGGTATACTGTATAGTTAGATTTTATTATGGTACATAATGCTATTAGGGTTCGCAATATTGGTGTGTGTGTATGTATGTATACACACACACACGCACATATTTATTCACTATCATTTATGCTGTACACATAGCAATAAACAGTACAGCGGTGTGTGCATGTCTGGCCTCTCCATTCCCACTCTCTGTGTAGGAGAGATGAGGGAGCCTGGGGCTCACAGGCACTGTTTTTATGTTCCTGCCTCCAGGAGGTTGAACACCCTCCCCCTTGAAAGAAGATTGTTGCCAACATTGTTGGACTTCCGGAAACTGTTAAAGACACAACTGTTCTGGAGAGCCTTTGGGCAGTGAATGGTCACCACTGTGCTTATTGTTTTGTGGAAACTTTGTTTTTTATTGATTTTTATATTTTTCTCTTTTAAGGTATAAACCACCAGGAATCATGTTTTTGAGTCTGGCAACATATAAACACAATAAATAAATACATTTTTAAAAATGATACTGGCCTTTTTTAGTTTATCCTTGGTCCAGTATTTTATATAGTAGAATGGTAATTTTTCACTGTTTATTTATTATATATTTACAAAAGATTTGTTACACTGTTAATTATTTATAGACTTAAAACTTAATTACTTTCAGATCTGAAAGATTCAATTTAATATGAAGAATGTATCTTGAATGACATAAAAATGGTAGAACAGTTAGGTTGATTATTTAAATCTAAGTTGTCACCTCTTTTAATCTTACACTTTTTAATGTATGAGTCCACACAATTGTCTTATTTTTTGCATAATATTTAATATAATGATGATTATGATGAAGAATCCTTACTAATGGATACTTAGTTTTCATAAGTATTGATAACAAACAAGCCACATTTCATGTGTATAGCAGTATGATGCCCATGACAGATGTTTAAATCTACTGCTAAGGAGAATCAAACATGGCAGTGGCAAGTTACCTTTTTCTTATTTTCCTAGTGAAATTAACTCCATCTTAATTTATCCTATGTAGTCCTGAGTACAATGCTGGATTTTCTTCTATCACTTTGAAACTAAATTAGATTAGGAATCTGAATGGTGAGTCAAGGTCACATTCCTTCATGGCTGCTCCAAAAAAGGCATTGATTCTATCAGCTCCAAATGGACTAGTTTTTCAATACCTTGCTCTGTCCTACTTATCATAACCTCCATGGATCTGATAATAATTCCTACAAAAAGACATCATTGGGTTTTGTCAGGAAAAAATAAGCCCTGAATCTCATCCATGCTGTACAGAAAGCTATGGAAAGATTCCCTTTGACAGCCATTAATGAGAAATGGAAAAGGATGAGATTCCCCCCCCCCCAAAATGACTATTTCTCTGGAAAGATTTATTTGTAGGACTACAATAGAATTATAATTTGGATAATATAGAATTATTCAGTGAAACAGATGATATGACTTCATTTTATTCTATATGTTCTCCTTTCCAGATTTTTCTCTAAAAATGGTACCCAAATGTTAGCCTTGGGGGAAAAAAAGAAAAACTGCAAATGTCATCTTTTCTTTGTTATACGAGACAATAAAGGTGATGTGGTATGGGAGAGCCATATGTTCCTTTTATCAATAGTCCCCCCATGTTTCATATCTTAAGTTCCATTTATCACTCTATCAAAGATCCTGGGTCCAAATATGATAGAAACAAAAAGAACACTTTCTCCAAGAAGGATATCACATTTATAATTTAGGGTATTTTTAAAGATTTAAAGTTTTATTGACTTATCTTGTGTCCCACTTAGATTTCTTCTATGTCCCACCTGTGGTACACATACTATTGGTTGAGAAACAGTGTCTTTTACCCTTTATTTAAAGCCATAAGTGTTACTGTGTTATCAACACAGGCTTACTTTTCAATAAGATATGTCTTTAAATATGTTTTATGCAATATGTAACAAAACAGAGCACATGTGTGTCACATACACAACACACATTGCCAAACTTTGTTTAATCTTTTTTTGTCTTTCTTTTTTATTGATTTTCTTCTTATACTTGGTTTGTATTTTTAATTCTTTATTCTTAGTTTTGTCTTGATATTTAATTTGTTCAGTAAAAAAGGTAAACAAAAGGATGTTTATGAAGTCACTGTGTTGGATCTCAAGTTAGCCATACTTTAGAATGACCCACTGAAACCAACAGAACAAGTTCAGGACAATGCAAGTGTGACTAAATTTGAATTCAGCTCTCTGATTCAAAGGATCAATATTTTGAAACTTGAATTCATCTGCCAATCACAGCCAGGATATCAGGAACCAGAACTTGACACATTCTCAAAGGTTCCATTTTGGCTACAGGGACAGATTGACTCACTCTTTCCTATGCTAATGATTTCATAAACCCTTAAACTCTGTGGAATGCCACTCCCAGACTACATGTATTAGATGTTAAGTCATAAACTCCTAACTTCAGTGGTCCTTAAAAGGGAATGAAAAAAGGCTTACACATGTCCTTTCCATTATCAAGGACCTCAGATTCAACACCTCCTTTCTTTTCCTTCATTCCTGAACCAAGGGAAATATTTTCCATTGACCTGCCAGCAGGGATATAAAGGAATGTACTCATTAATCTTACTGAAATAAAAAGCTTGGATTACCATCTTTGAAAAAGGTCCAAGGGGGAAAAACTTATTTCCTGGAGTAGGAGTGTATAGAGAATATATATGGTTGGGTTTAATTGCTTCTAAGGTCTGTGATACCATTTCTAGCTGCCAATATTTGTGAGGTTTAATTCACTAATTAACATTTACCTTTCCCACTTATCAGCATCAGAACAAAATTTCCCGCATACCACAGATCTCTGGCCCCTGGACTAACCTTTCCTGATGCCGCATCAACAGAGCAATGCTAATAAAAATATCCATCTGTGCTTCAAGATAAACAAAGCATTAATACACCAAACTGTGGCTTAGATTATATTAGAGGCAGCTTTAATGATATTACACATCTGTTAGGGTGCATTTCCTGTCCAGGCATGCTTGGTTGGCTTGTCTGTCTCTTGTGATATCTTTATATGGAATAAAACCCAGGGTGTATATTTTCTATGTTCAGTCAGCTTCTGTGACAGAAGCAACAGGTTTTGCCCATAATAAAAGGTCTTTTTTCCAAAGCAATCTCACGCTGGAAGAGGTCATTTGGATTAATGTAAGAACTAAAACATAATTGTTATTAAAATTCAATATTAATTTTCTCTCTGTTCACATTTCAGACCTCACTAAAATGTCACCTCCTTCTTAGCAGTAGTGCTGGGGTTGATTAATATGTCAGAACTAGACAGCAGAATGTTTCTTAAAATGTCTGTAGAATATAACTAGAGTGAAAAATCTATAGTCAGACTTATAAATAAAGTGGAAGTATTCCTGTACAAGACCACTTCAGGTGTTCACAAAATGAAATATTACACAGGAACATAGAAGGTATGGGAAAGCTGGAGCCTAGCTTTTCCTTCAGATTATTTTCTATAAGAAGGTAGATACCCATATGAAGAGCTATCAAGTCCAGCAATTTCTGTCACTGAGTGGTTTTGCTCCCTGTAATCCAAAGATATACACAGTATTTCTCAACCTCAGCAATTTGAAGATGTGTGGACTTCAACTCCCAGAATTCCCCAGCCAGCATGAGAACCACTGATATACAGTCTAGGTGTCAGGTTCTTGGCTTCTACCTAAAACCAAAAGTTAAATTATTTTTTCAAACACAATTCTCACATATCACTGTATTAAAAACAAAGGGATGAGTTTATAAGAATTGAAACATCTGCAAAAATGTAATCAAAATATTCCCCAGCCTACATTAGGGCAGAGTCTGTCTCATTTTCTTTCTGTGAACTGGCCAATTGGCAAGTCCTTTTCCTGAGAATGAAGAAACTTGCAGGTGACTGTATAAAACCCTAACCTTGAATTTTTATAAGCCTGGGAACTAGCTATTAAACTAGAAACCAGTATACTTTCTCATCTCTGGTTTGTGCAGGCTCATTGCCCAAATTTCCAGTCATTGTAAAACTGACAGCCAAGAAAAATCTTGTCTATGAATGGCTAATGTTCAAGTACTTCCTTGCCATCGCAGACATTTTAAGGATCATTAATAAGTTTTACTGGGTGCATAATAACTAGCTGAATAAAGCTATGTTAAACTTGGAGGATTACTTATTACTTCCACCAGGTTGTCCATCATGAAATGGTTCCTCTTGGCTCTCCATCATGAAATTGTCTCAAAATGGGGGAAATGATCTATCCCTTGCTACAACTTTTTTGAATTGCTGAAAATAAAAGAATCGCTCATCCTTCATTCTAGACTTTCAGAAATCTCATTCATCTTGCTTTTCCTGGTAACTTGACTCTCCCTACTTTCCTGTCAAACATTAATTAACACAAACCAATTGTGTGCTGATAAAGCATTGTTACAGACAGTTAGCTTTCATTTGATTTTGGAGCACAAAGAAGGTTCTTTGCAATGAGCATTCCACCACGGATATACCAAATATGCAATATCATAATATATTTCTACATATTTATTAAACATACGGAATGTGATGAATTAATGTTCTTCTGCTAAGCAAAATGGGAGAATTATCATATTTCATTAGAGAGCTAACCTATAATGATTCAGAGGTTGCCACAAATGTCTGAGCATCTCCAAGGCTGAATTGCAACATCTAAAGCATCTTCAGGGCTGGAAAAAATATACATCTTAGTCATGCATTTTATGCTGGAAATAAAACAATGATGTTTCGCTCTCTAGTGGTGTGTCTTTGTCCTAAATTTGGAGATGTTTATTCTACAGAAAAATAATAATGGTTTATTATTTGATTTATGACTCTGGAGCGGATAGTATTGTAAAAGTGGAAAAAATGAAGAAGAGGGCTGTTATAATTCCCTTATTGAATACTGCAGGCCTGACAATAAAAAAATAAAAAACAAAATAAGGGCAGTTCCACTCTGGAACGTTGCAAAAGACTCATACATTTATTTATAAACTTTTGTTTTACATTATCTTCACAAGAATCCTGCAAGATCTAGTCAGTGGTTGAACCTGGGTCTCCTTGTGTCAGCCTTGTGAGGTAGTCCAGACAAGAAGCACACTCAGAAGAACCAGCTCTAACTTTATTGTAAGGTTACATTAACCGAATCTTGCAAGTCTGAAAGTACATCTCTCCGCCCTCGTATTTACAGTCCAAGAAACTAGGGAGGGTCCCTTCTGAGGCGTTTGCCGTGCCCCCATTCCTTCTGCAGACTCAGCTGCTGCTTGTCTGACCATTGTCTAGTCTGCAGCTCTTCGTCATGTCTCCCAAGGTCATTCCCACATACCATTACACCTAGCCTAATATTTTAATAATTGCCCCAGCACCCGGTCCAGGAGATTTAAAGTAATTCAAAGTAAAAAGGCCATTCCCTGGCCATATTTTCATCATTTGCTCTCCTGTTTTTTCATTTTGCTCTATACAGTTTTCGGGTGGAACACATTATTTTTTGGTTGGAGAAGACTGAATCACAATAGGAGTTGAGTAGTAATACCTTTTCTTTGTAACTTGTGAGCATCTTACCATCTTCTTTCAGCAGCTGACAGACTGATACTTTCTTTTCCCTGTAGGTTAAACATATCTAAAGAAACTCTTTTTGCTATTGTTAGTAGTCATTAACCTCAGCTCATTCCGAGTTTTCATTTTATTGACACCAGCTCTACAATTCTGAGATACCTGTCTATACTCTTCCTTTCTCAGTTGACTCTTTCTTTCTTATAGGTGTCTTTATTAGTTTTTAGATCTCAAGTAAGCTTTTTGTGTAACAACATTCATTTTTTCTGCTATCCTCCATTATTTTACTATGTTGGAATAGCTTGTAACTGTGTTTTTAATATCTCTTTCTTTAGGAACTCCCATCCATTTCTGAGCTTCTTTTACCATTCATGTTTTCCTTCCATGGGATCCTACTTACCATTTTTCTGTGCTTAGTAAAATTCAGTTTTTTGAAGTCCAAGAAATGTGCTTGACTACGGTCAATTTTGGTTTCCCTTAAAAGTGTGCATTCCACCATTATATGATAACTTTTCCCCAATGCTCCTGCTATTATTACTTCCTTAATTCTTTCCTGCTGATCAGTATCAAGGCAAGGGTAGCTGATTCTCTTGTACTGTTCTCCACTGTCAAGGAGAAAGCTGTCAGCAAGTCACATTAGGAGTTTCCTGAAAGGACTAAGGGTTTGTCTCTCAACAAAAGTCAGTGTAATTAAAATCACTACCATTGCATGCCTCTTGGATAGCTCTGCTTTCTTTTTTTGGAGGCATCATCCACATCTCCTTGGTTTAGCAAGAAATAGTAGTTACCAACAGCAACATTTTATTTGTTCCTCCACTTATTTTGAACCAGATGCTCTCTACAGAATTGCCAAATTTATTCATTTGGATTTCTCAGCAGAACTGGATATTTTCAACACGCAATGTAATCTCTTTTCCCATTTCATCATTTCTGTTCCTTTTGAACAAATTTAATTGGATTCAATTAAAGGTCACTGGAGTTATCCCACCAGGTTCCCATTGTGATTAGATCATAGTTTTCTTTCTGTTCTAAAAGACCAAACCAATCTTATTTCCCATACTCTGAACATTAGTGTATATACAATGAAGGTCATGAACTATAGGAGCCAATGTTCTTTCTGATTTTTCTTTAAGTGGTTTAAAAGGCTCCATTATAGCAACACTTCCATTTCCACAGTGCTCAAGTTTTTATCTAGGACTTTACTTCAGGGTTTTTATTTCTACTGCCTCAAAGGACAATTTAAAGCCCTACTAATTAAGCTTACAATGCTTTATACAAACACATTGTTACTGGTTCTTATGACTTGTACCTCATCTTGTGTAACAAACGATCATCTAGAAATTCAAACCATCATCCCAGAAACCAAGAAATCAAATCTCCCATCAACATTGTTTGTGTAATTAGGCACTGACTTGCAGTATTCTGCTTTCCATTTCTGGTCCTCTTCCATGGACTGAAAGGATGAACAAGTATAATATTTGAAACCCCAGGATATTGATCTTTCTTCCAAGATTTTCAGTCTATGGTGATACTATTGCAATTTTTACAGTATCATTTATTTCCACATATATTAGCAGGAATGGATAATTGTCAATGGATACAGTGAAGTTGTCCTATCATGTCCCTATCCTTCACACTTTGTGAGCTGATGGATCTGGTCAGCATATATTTGTTTCATTTGTTTTTCATAGTAGTGAGTCACCAAGTACCTTAGAGTTGTTTCCACTTTTTCAATTGTAGAACCTTCTTTCTTTGAACTAATACATTCTCATTCTTTCTTCTCAACTAAAGAATGGTCATTCACTGTTTCAGTCCTACCAGAGCCTGAATTTCCTGCAAATATATGCCAGATTGTATTCTGGTAGAAAGACAAACATGACACAATTCATCTCGTCTCGTGTCAGAAATGCAGGAACTGCATTTAACACAACTACCTGTCTTTTATTTCTTCTTAATGCCTTTTCAGGCTACTAAGATTATCAAGTACCAAGTCTTGGCTTTTAAACTCCCCTGGCAAATTTCTCTGAGATCTCCTTGCACACCTGCTCAGTGAGCTTGATTCTTGGAATTTGGCTGCCTTATATTCCTTTTACAATCTCTGTTTACTCAGAGGAAGCAATAACTTGACCAAGAACTCTCAGAATACATTTCTTGCAATCAGCAACTATTCAGAAGACTATTTCAGCCCTCAAACTCAGCTTGTAATTCCTTAGATGCTCTGATCATTTTCTTCTTTTCCTACTAAACTCCTGTTAGTTGTCCTTGTTTGCTAATTCTGAATTCACTCACCCAGATATGAAAGAGGTCATTTATATGATGTCTCTTGAACCAACATTATGGAAACAGAGGAGAGTAGTAGTACTATTTTGAAAAGTGACATCACTTTTTTAATGGCTGAATTGGCTTTTCCAATTTAATTATTTGTAATCCCATTTATAACTGGTATTATAAATTTATAAATTATAATCTTACATTTGCTTGTTTCAGGCACCTTTGGACCTCCCAAATAAAAATATTCAAAGTTGGTTGTTCCAATTCTGTATATTTTTTTCATGTACTTTTCTATTCAACATAGTACTTTTCATGTGGTATTCTATTTAATCTTTATGTAGAAAGAGTTAGGTTATATATAAATTCAAATTCTTTTTTAAAAATCCAGAAAACCTTCCCAAAAGAAAGTAGGCAGGCAAAGTCAGCAACTGCCAACTTCTCTTAGTTCTCCAATGTTTTTCAAGGTAGTGAAGGACTGGGATGGGAAGGAAATGCTGGATGCTAAGTCTCCTTGTTCCTCAACTGTCCATCCGTCCGTCCATCCATCCATCCATCCATCCATCCATCCATCCATCCATCCATCCATCCTCATTAAATTTCTATGCTGCCAACTCCAAATTATTCTAAACAAAGCTAAACAAATTTAAAAAACAACAATTGCATAAAAAACAACAACCACAAAACATTGACAACACTCTGAGAGAGAGCATCAAACTCTGAGGCATCTCACAGATCAAGGGCTTCAGGCTCAACCTTTCCACCAACCAGCATGGACTGGAACCAGACACAGAGAGAGGAGGAAAATCACTATAACACTGTGTCTCCCATTCCCACTCGCCCAGCTGGTCTCGAAGTATACCATGGTTGATAATGAAAGCCATTGAATGATCAAAGAGGGCCAGGATGGTAGCATAGCTCATGAGTAAGTGCAACCAATGCCATCTCTATACTAGATCCAGAACTGAAAAGGGAAGATTGGAGACTGGATGAAAATTGTCCAGGATAGTTGGGTCCAGTGAGAGCAGGTATACCGCAGAAGAGGCCAGCACCACAGAAAATGTGGTCCTCACGGTGTGATGTGCTCTCAATGCCAGATGTTCGTGAGCACATGGGCCACTGCATTCTGGACCATTTGCAGCTTCTGAGTGTTTTTTAAAGGCAGCCCCAAATAGAGCAGCTGCAGTCCAAACAGGTGGTGATGAGGGCATGAACGCTGCAGCAAGGTCCTCCTGCCCTAGGTAGTCCCACAACTGGTACACTGGCCAAAGCTGAGCAAAGGGCTCCTGCCCACAGCCTCTATTTCTTTTCAAGCTGGAGAAATGTCCAGAAAGACCCCTAAGTCATGGACTTGCTTTTTCTGGACTTGTGCTTCCCCATTAATAGATACTACTGAAGCAGACAAAGAGCCTCAATGAACAAACAGTATCTCTCTCTTGCTTGGGCTCAACTTTAGCCTATTCTGTCCCATCCCAGACTCTCACAGCATATAGGCATGAGACAAGACTTCAGTGGCTGGGGGGGGGGGGGTGTCACAATATAAAGCTAGATATCTGATGATATTGAACCATCAAACAATTTGTATTATTGTTAAATATATTTCATCTCAAAATATGTATTTTAAATGCATTTAAGTAGTTCTTTTGAAGAATGACACAAATCACAAAATGTAGAGAAACAGGGAGGAAACTTAGCTCTGTTAAAAATTTGGCCTGAAGAGGTATAAATCAGGGTGGTTTGCATTGGAATTCACAATGATTGAATTCCTCCACCTTATGGTGCACTGCAGCTTGTGTTACAATTTATTTCATCCTCATAACACGTTTGCTTCTTCCCTCTACCACACACCACCAGATGTCTGCTATCTTCAAGTCAGTTATATTTCCATCTACAAAGAGTTCCAGATTGCACTTATTTCCCCAAACCAGGAGCAGCAGATCAACTTTCTAGGTCTGAAACCAAAAACAGCCGATCAACTTTCAGTGTGATGAAAGGGATTAGGCTGTATTTCCGAGGCTCTGTCTATAGCCTGGTAGATTGTTTAAAGTTGCAGATTTGAAATGCTAAGTTTCTTCAAAGGATTAATTCATCTTTTGATCCAATGAGCACTCTGCCGAATGCTTCTTTCCCTATCTCACCCAAACACATGGTGTCCTTTAGAAGTTAATAATCCCATTTGCTGCCAAATAACAGGTTTTTCCAATATTGCACTTTCAGGAGGAGTATAAGAGGTTTAATGTCTCGGGTATTTCTTTTCTCTCAAAAGTTAAATCAGGTGCATCTAGTGCTGGAAGGAGCAACTTTCCTTTGCTCTATAGGCGTTCTTTTCAAATCTTCCACAGCAGCTCACGCTGATTTGAACAATCCATTACTGCTTTAAGAAAAAGGATAGTTTTATGTCCCCGTATCATTCCTGGTGTCATTATGAATGACAGAAAGCGAATATTATTATTTCTAAAAATGTGCAGAGGGCCCAGAGATCTTTGATTTGGGGGCACAGTGAAATAATGAAAAGAGAGCAAATGAAGAACAAAGGGGAAGCTGAAAACTGCAGATAGCTTAAAAAGCCACGGAAATCTAATTCTTACACAAAGTCATAATCCACCCTTTTCTGACATTTTTTTAGGGAAGAAATCTGTCACTGAACTAGAACTGAATCAGTTTTAAAGATAACTCTCTGAGTATGCTAAGAGCCAGCCTAAGGCTACAGTCCGATATCCATTTTACCTGGGAGAAAGATTCACTGTGTTTAAGGATAAAAACAAGGTACTTAAATTTAAATAGCAGATGGATGAATGTTACCTTCATTTTTAATAGGGAAATGTAAGTTAATATAATAGTAATGGCAAAAATAGCAAAAATAGCATCCTCCTCCTCCTCCTCCTCCTCCTCCTCCTCCTCCTCCTCCTCCTCCTCCTCCTCCTCCTCCTCCTCCTTCTTCTGCATGTGCAAGGTCTGCTTTTCAGATCAACAAACTCCATTTCACACAATCAGATGCAGCAGCCAGGTCCAACTGGGTGATCTTCATGTCTGGGTCAATTGTGTCCTGCCACCTTTGCTTTGGTCTTTGTTGTTAAAGTGGTAGGCAATGCAGGCAATGGTGTGGGGTGCTGCTCATAGGACATGGCCATACCACTGTAGGTGTTTTTTCCCACATGCTGTCCTTTGATAATAGCCCTTATCTAATGTTTAAGTCCTTCTGGACTGAGAAGAGACCAGCAGCATTCTCATTAATCCTGCCCCCTCTACTACTTCTTTACTATTCAGCTCCATCCTCTTCCCTGGATTAGATGGCAAAAGTGTGAGGTGAGGCTTCTCCCATAATTTAGAATCTTGATTGTACAGAGAGCCTAATACAGATTAGATTAATAGCAGATTTTTTGTTGCTGCAGACTTTTATTTGGATGGAGGGACAATGATCAGTGAATGCATCATTACACTCCCCTTATATAGTTCTATCTGTGGGAGGTTTGGGATGTCTGAAAGCTCTTTATGCTGTAAGAAATGGGGCTGGACAGAATTTGTCACAGGAGTCCACTAAATGGCAAAATTGCCAGGCTTATGAATGGCTGCTGGTGAGTAGCCCAAGACGTTTTAAGAGATGATAGGAGAAGACGACTCATCCTATTACCCCTTCCCTTCAGCGAGAGGGAAAGGGCAAGCTACATCAGAATGGAAAGCTATAAACATTGCAGATCATGTAGTAGTAGTAGTAGTAGCAGCAGCAGCTGTTGTTGTTATTATTATTAGATTTATACCAAGGTGCCTTGGCACTGGCCTTCTGTTGTAGATCACAATAACAATAAGTGCCAGCAATAGAAGATAAGACTAAAAAACATTCTACAACAGTCCAGAGCTACAGCATTAGGAGAAACCAAAGGTTTAAATAAAGAGATGTGTGTTCGGTAGTGCACAGATCTGGACTAGCAAAGAGGGGTGATAGCAGAGGCAAGGCATTCCACAGTGAGTGTGACAGTGCCAAGAAAATCCTCAGTCTGATAACTGCCTTCCAGTAGCAGCTAGAGCAAGGCTCCCTTCAAAGATTATAGTGTCTAAAGGCTTTCTGACAAATATCTGGGCTCAAGCTGTTTGATGACTCCCCCTTGAACTACATTTGGCTTTGGTCTCCCAAGAATTTTTTTAAAAACTTTTGAAATGCTTCTTTTTTCAGGACTTGTAAAAATCTGGAAGAACTTTTCTTTTCTCTGGGAATACTTGTTACCAATTAAATTATGGGATTACATGATGTTTCTATGTTTTATTGTTGATGTTGGACTGTGCTTTATTGTATAGTTATTGCTTTCTTTGTACTACTAGGTATAAACACATATCAAATAAAAATACTACTACCAATATTCTTGCTCTTAACATCTTATATGTATTTTTTAAAAGAACAGGCAGTCTGTAAACATCCTTGAAACTAGCTGAAATGTGGATCCAATTCTATGAATCTCACAACTGCCATATTATTTTGTACTAGTTGGAGTCACTGAACTGTAGAATGCATTGACATAGATGTGAGGTTACTAAACATGGATCACTGTATCTCAGCTTTCCCAGTCCAAGAACAGTCTTATCCAGCAAACCATCCAGTGTTTAGAATGGCCACTTCTGGCCACAGCAGCCACCTGGGCATCTAATCAGAGAGCTACCTCCAGGACCATCCCCAAATGTCAGGGGGAAGGTTGCTTGAGGTTGGGCAGTTAGTTGAAGCACAAGTAGTAGTGATTTTAAAGTTATCATCAATTGACTTTTACCTTGGCTGTCCTTACTGCTTTGTTTATGCTGCTTTATATCACTTTAAGTGTGTTTTTATTTGTTGCTAGCCAACTAGAGTCGCTACGCTGAGATGGGCAGCCATACAAATCAAATTAAATAAGTAAATATATTCAGTCCAAGACTGCCTGCCTTCTGACCTCCCAGACCTAGGAACAACTTAGCAACATCTCAGCAGGATTCAGCCTCAGTTTATTGGTGTTCATCTAGTGCATTGTCTCCAGACATTGATCTAGCACCTGCACTGCATCACCCAAAATACATCCTTAAGTGCCCCCTCCTTTTTTTAATGGCTGATGAAACTTTAATTGATCTCATGACTCCTTTGTTTTACAATGCTTAAGGATTACCTGGGGAGCCACATGGGCATGACTTTGTCCTTTCTGTTTTGGGAAGAACTAAATGACTGAAATAGCCTATTGGAGTTCTGTAAAAATTACCCATGCTTTAAGTTATAGCACACTGAGAACATCTGTTACACGTCTAAAGATGACTTTCCCATTTCTGGTAGCAAAGTATGGTAGTAGCTAATAATTAAGGCAATGTATTCAAATGCTATAGTAGGCGTGTCTTAGTTAATACCAAATTCCCACCAGAACATACAGAGCTGTAATTATGTTGAATTTTAGTACTAGGACAGCCAAACTCAGTTTTATAATCATTTCGCACTGCAGACAGCATTCCGTGTGAAGAATGCATTATTTGTTCTCAGAGTTCTAAAGTCAGAACTAAGATATGGGAAACTGACTGACTTTAGATATCTTTTACACAAGTACAGCAATGCATGTAGTCAATGACATCAGCATCAGAAGAACAATATGGTTAAAGACATGGGAAAGACTGTGTACAGGTAGTCCTCATTTAGTGACCACAATTGGGATTGGGAACTTAGCCGTTAAGCAAAGTAGTCACTAAGTGAAGCCAAGACTGTGCTTATGATCTTACTTTAGCTTTCCTTCGCTTTATAGATCTGCGAAGGTTGTAAATGAGAGGATTGGTCATAAAATTACTTTTTCATCACTGTTGTAATTGAGAATGGTCACTAAACAAGGCAGTCACTAAATAAGGACTACCTGTACAGGCTATTAAAACTAAGAGCCTTCTTATTTTGACTTTTTGGTAACTACTCATTGTTCTGGGCTGGCACTTGGATATGGCAACTTCTCTCTCCAGCCATGCTACTCCTTCCCAAATCTATATTTCCTGGTTCCTCCTGTCCTTCATTTCAGTAGCCCATTTTTCATCCATCTCAAATAATGAATTCTGAGGCAGTAATTTCTTTTTGCATGCTCCATTTTCAGACTGAGAGCCAGCAGATCACTGCAGTCATCTGCAGGAATATCTCAGCCAACTAGTTGGAAAAGACACTGTGGAAATCACATGTTGATTCCAACATTTGAATGCATAAACAGTTAGGTGAGGAAAACTTTAATTGCAAAGAAGACTTTCTCTTGCACACACATACACACAGGTAAATGTAGACACACAATCACATGGTCGGATTTTTTTTTTTTTCACTGTTCATCTGATTTTAGTCTTCTTCACTTTATGGCAGTCTTCTCCAACCAACCTCAATATCCTTGACATAAGTTAACTTTAACTCCCAAAATTCTTAGCAATTGGCAAGCTGACTAGAGAATTCTAGGAGTTGAGGTCCACATATCTGGAGGGTTCCCAGATTGGGCAAGGCTGCTTTAGACATTGCTGTTTTTAGAACTGAGCAAGCTCATTGTTATTTGACTAGAAAACATTAAGAAGAAATACCATGCTGGCATCAAGTTATTTTCTTTACAGAAAGATATTTGCTAAAGCAGCTCTTCCATAGTGTGAATACAATTGAGTGTCCTTTTGAAAGGACAAAACTCTTCAAATGCTACATTAAGTTCAGATTGAGTTTTTGTTATGTTTGCATAGGAGGAGAAAAGGATCTCCCACTCTTTAAATGACTTCAGATCCTTTTGGTGGGAAAAAGTTTCTCCATTTTTCATCTAGCATGCTGATGAAATTGTCCTGTTCCAGCCAAGCTGGAGGATGATGAGGCAAGGTCTGGCAAAAATCAATGCACGGTACATGTAACCTGCAAGGCCCAGTCTAAGAGGCATTGGGCACAAAACTAATCACAGGCTACTGAAGGAACTCATATATATGCCTTATAGAATGGAATCCATTTCACTGTAGTATGATTCTGTATCTGTGGTAGGATCCATGTTGGTGACTAACGTGGTCACATGAATAGTGTGGCTTCATCCAAGGCCCCTATCCCATTCCTATGACTCCTTAAGTGATTGGCTATGTACCCATAATCAAATTATTCTCTCTCACAATCCTATGCTCCCTTGAAACTTCTTGGCATGCAGGAGAAAGTAAGAATAACCTTGGATTATTCATGGATTTCTCTGAGACTGATATGATATAAATGTTTCATTCAAGGAGAAGTCATTTTGTGACATTGTTGTGCTTCAAGTTTTTCCTCATTTTGCAAATGGCTCCAGGTGCCATAGCATCCTATTGTGAGCCTTTAGTGGGTCAGGGAACAATTGGGGTCAGGCATACCCTTTGTAATATGTGAGAAGAGCATCAGGGTCCTCTCCCAAAGTTTAAACTGCTACTTCTAAGTTTGAACCCCTGTATCATTCTATAGAGGAGTTAACACCAGGTTACCAGGTTTCACCTTTTGGACAAATGAGCCATACTTAATTAATATGAGATGACTATGAAAAGAGTAATTACCAAACAGCTACCTATTAGTGTACTGCAGAAACAGGAAATGATCTGATTAACTGCTCTCAAGTAATCTCCTCTTTTTTCTAGTAGTCCAAGAAGCATCCAATTTACAGATGCTACCTTTAGCCACTAAGAGAGTTATAACTTCATGCTGGTATACATGTACTCATTTCATGAGTCGGGTGACAATGTAGAGGGATTATCAATGGCATCATAATTTGTATTGGAATTGCCCAGGCAAACCTAGCTTTCAGTGAGGGAAAAAATAGGAAAAGAGCCAAAGAGTCTCAGGGAAGAATCTTACTGCATGCTACTAAAAAAAAAAAAAAAAAGATAATAAAAATACAAGTTAAACCCATATTGCTTTTCTAATCTGGTGTTAGCAAGAGAATTATGTGAAAAGAACAGCAGAGAAGTTTATCTTTTGAAAAGCTGGTATGCCTGTATATGCCTTAGAGATCCTCAGCATGCTTGTCCATCCATACTGCAAATTTACAAGGGTATTTATGCACCTAGGAAGGAGATTCCATCCCTCTAAATCTGATAGCCATATACTGTGTTGTGGTCTTTAAAAATATATTATACAGCATCCCAAGTGTGTCAACATGCTGTGTGTATCTCCTAGTTGGTAAGGTACAGGGAACAGAATTTTGGCTTGCAAACTAGTCTCTAAAGTATAGAGTCTGAGTAAGACTTTATTGACCAAAGTCACGTTGGCAACCAGAGGTCAATCTTTATGGGTCCATCTACTGACAACCATAGTATACGAAAGATTGCAACATGGAATGTAAGAAGAGCAAATTGTAAAGAACATGAATTAATGAATTAAACTGGAGGAAAGGGGAAGGATATAATAGATCTGAGTTAAGGTGATCTGATCTTATGGAGTGGAGTTAATGAATACGTGTATGGAAGTAAAGAAGTAGGCTTAACTATGAATAAAAAGGCTAAAATGTATGTCAGAAATATGAAATGGTGTCATCTAGATTGCTGTGAGTGCATATGAAAGTAGGAATTCATAGGCTGTTGATAGTTTAATGTTATACCCCAATGATAATAATGGAAGAACCAGAGCTTAATTTTGGGGGGGAGGGGAAATATGAAATTTTCTGAATATTCTGTTAGGAAATATGGATGGGGGGAGGGGCAGGGACAAGATAAGAGATATAGTGGGCCATTCAGAGACTCTAGAATGAATAAGAAGAGTGACCAGTGAGTATTTGCCTAGAAAAGTTCAGTTTGTTTTTGAATACATTGATTAAACATAGGTTTAAGTATGCACATGGAAAGTCAATGAATTGAAAAGCATGAATGGTTTGATTGTTTATGATGAAAGACTTGAGAAAATTAGTGAAGGATACAAAGGTGATGAGAAGTTCTAAATGTGGGAAAGATAATTTTTTAGCAGTGTCAGTGGATCTTGGAAGAAAAGAAAAGAAGAGAAAGAAGGTAGAGAAAAAGTAGAGAAAAGAAAGGAAGTAAAAACATGAGTACTATAAAATAAGTCTTCCAATGAAATGAATGGAAAGTGAATGTAATGACAAAGGACATACAGCTGCTTGGAATTATGTTACTGAGTACCACAGAAATATGTGGAGTTACACTAATGGGAAGTATCAAAAGATTGCCTGGTGGAATGATTGTCAGGCCTAGCCCAAGGAACTCCTGGAGACCATGCAGGTTCAATCAGCAAGGTTTATTAGCTAGTGCTTGTTTACAGAATCTTCTCAGACTGGCCAGCAGTTCCCAGGAACAGAAATTTACTATCTCCTGGAATGTTAGGGGTGCGTCAGCTTTCGCCTCTTATCTCCAGTGCGTTGCTCTGGAGACGAGATCACGTTCTTTACCCCCCTTCCAGTCCCATGCCATTCCATCACAATGATTAATTGAAAGAGGTTGTGGAAATATTAAAATATGTATGTGTGTGTGTGTGTATATATATATAATTGCTGCAAAAGAACAAGGATTAGAAACAAATCTATTATGTGCATGGAGAGAAAAAACTACAAAGAATATTATAAAAGAGGACAAAGAATGACTAAGATTAAAAGAGGCAGAGTAAATGCAATCATTTTCATAGGAATAGCATTTTATTTTGAAGCGGGTGAAAAAGGCTAAACAAGGAGTCTCCAGAAGACAGAATTGTATTTAAGATGAAAAATATGGATGCCATTCACTAATGGAGAGGCTTTGTAACATGTTTAACATTTTGTGAAGACACATCTTTACTTGATGAGTGGAAACATATCACTGTTTTCATATAGAAAGAGAAGATAAACAAGAGTGAATTAATAAATTACAAATGGATTAGTTTGTTAAGTGTTATCAGGGGGTGTTTGGCAGAATTCTAACTGAAAGGGGAAGAGAGGTGACAGTGAGCAAAATTTGGAAGTGTAATACAGCTTTATGCTTGGCAGGCAATATGTAGACCAGAGTTTTGCTTTTCATCGAGTCATTGAGGAATGTATTAACATGAGAAAGTTTATTGTATATTTGTTGAGTTAGAATATGATAAAGCTTGAGTTACAGAATGTTTCATGAAAACATGGAAATGATAGTTCCTGATTATCATAAGAGTGATGGCTAAATTGAATGTTTAGCAAATGGTTCAACAATCATCAAGGAGGAAGATATGAATATATGATGTTCCATTAGTTGTTTAATTTATTTATGACATGCTTGTAGCAAGGTTAGAGGTATGTTGATCGGGAACATGAATATGCTTGTATCTTTATATGCAGATGATGCTGTATTTTTGGCTGATGCAAATGTTTTACAGAAAATATTATAATGCAGTGTATGGTTCTGAAAATTAAGATATTAAAGACCAAAGTTGTTGATGTTGTACTCATGGGAGTCTTGCATCTGGAGTGCATAACTTCTAACACTATATTTGAGGACATTATTTCCTAGGAAACAAAGGGATACAGGATTCTTTTTTAAAAAAACAAGTGCTTTCCTGCCCTTTACATTTTCTAGAAGCATCTCTCTGGTCTGTGTAAGTAAAATATTCAAATGCAAGTCAGAGAGAGATGTGGGACTTTATACATAGAAAGGGAAATTTTCTCCTTCATTCCACCTCCAATAATCAGTAATGTTACATTTACCTTTTTCGACAACTGCCTCTTCATAAATATAAATGGATTAAATAAATTTAAATTGCCTGATTTTCAGTTGTTCACATGCTCACTTTGCTCACTTTCACTGTAGGTGTGGTTATATCTGTCATCCTCATTTAAACTTCTGGAAGAAAGTAAGTGTGATGTAGTGGCTAAAACCTCTCTTGAAAAGACTGAGGAGACAGTCTGTCCAATTTTTCAAAAGTACACAGCGTTACCCTCAAATAAAAGAAATCATACCTACTCTCTTGGAGCAATAGAAATAGGCAGAAAGGCTAAATGTAGCAGAAGAGGATTGTGAGATTAAGCAGGAATACCTTCGCTGGGTAGCTATGATTGTGGGAGTTGTTGCCCCAATACATCTGGAGGGCACCAAACTGGGAAAAGCTGTCATAAAGCATATATGACTGCATTAAAATGCTTTATGGAAGGGAATTTCAATCTTCCAGAGGAAGCCCTTCTAAATACTCTGCCCTTTTGAATGTCCAAATAATATTATCCCAGTTCAATTTGGAGTTGTGGAAAGGCACGTGAAGTTCTTGGTAATCCCATCAGAAAATGGGCTTTGAAGAGAGTAAGTGGTGGAGTTAAAGTGATGTTAAATACTTGCATTCTTTCACAGAAACTGTTCAGGCAGGATATACATTGGAGGAAATGAAGGCACAGCTAAGGAGAAGGAAATTGATTCAGTGCCAGTGGGGATTATAAAGTGAGTGCAAATATAAGAACATAATACGAGTGGTTACAGTTTCTACTTATAGTAATATATGGATATCTTTTGTGTTGAACTTTTGGATTGACCCATAACTCCTCACTAAAGTTGGGGAGAAATGTGTAATGCAAATTCACCTAATTTCATTTCCTGAATATATACATAGCATAGTTATACGCTGATTTCTTCACCCTTACAAATTTTTCAGTGTGCACAGTAATTCAAAAACTGTGCATAAAATGCAAATATTGCAGACAGGCTGGGGAACAACACATCAAATATGCATATAAAAATAAAAGGACATCTAAGGAAAAAAAGACTGGCAAAAACTGAGCCCATTAGGAAAAATGTATATGAGAGAGAGAGAGAGAACGTGGACACGCACGCGCGTGCACACCAGGGAAAGAGTATGCCTGATATTTAAAAAAATAAAAATGGAAGATTGTAAAGTAGAATCCAGCAAATTTTGGGTTGACGACATGGGCAAAATTGGACTTTGCAGAGACCTCTTTCTTCATTCTCACATACTATATGGACAGTTACATGCGGCTGCACTGAATGCCCATTGATCGGCTCTATATATTCTGGCTGATATAAAGTCTTTGGTACAAGCAAATATGCTTTGCTTCTGGTCTTAGCAAAGCCTTTGAAATAGGAGCTTGTAATGGTAGAGTTTTCTATACTGTTCTGCATTAAAAACAATAAAGTCCCATTTCTTGGGGGTCAGGAATTTGGGGACCAGTTTAGGATGCTATGCACCGGAACAGAGTTATGTAGTTTCTCCCCTTTCAAATAGGAGGAAGAAACAGCAATCCAAAAATATGCAAATAGGAGTCTCTCATGTGCTGGCAGAAATGCTGAAACTGTAGACCACCACTAATTCCCAAATAGCATAGCCAAGCAGATGATTGTGCTGTGAGTGACCTGCCATTATGCCATGAAATGTAGATGAATTGCCTAATAAAGGGATTCCACATGTGAAGTCACAATATCCACTGAGGCTGTCAGCCATTACGCTTCCTCAATAAGTCTAGGTCATGGACAGTAGTTCAAGCTAAGCCAGAAATTAGAAGCCCCAGGATAACCTAGCTATGAAGCAGTGAATGAAAGCTGGCAATCCAGAAGTGACCATTGTTGGGCAAGTCAGGACCAGAGGACAAACAGGAGGCAGGAGCAAAGAACAAGCAAGGCTGTAGTGACTAGCATTAGACAAGTAAACTTTGCTGCTTGACAAGGTTCTTTTATAGTACTTCTGTTGCCAGCAAAATTGGCATACAGGAGAACATGTGGTGATTCTTGTATTGGGCTTACAGTTCACATTGATTAGCATTGGCACTCCCCAGGCCTACTACCTACTTGTCCATTCCATGATCAGAAGCAAATAGGAGGCACCAACCAGTACCTGATCAACCGCAAGTAGAGCCTTAGAAATCCCTAAGGAAATCTTTAGATCTGTACTTATTTGTCTTAGATTGAGATTTTATTCAGAAGCTGGAGTCCCTATCTTCCCCCTCTCCCCTCTCTGGTGGAAGAGGTTATTTCATGTAGTCAACTAGGCCATTTGCAGGTTCCCGGAGTTTCTGCTCAGCTTGTTATCTTCTGTTTGCCCTCAGGGGTGATAGGTAGGTTTTGTGATTCAATCAGGAACGTAGGGACCTTGTGTACAGACCTCCTCTGGTATAGCTGGGATGTTGGCATCCAAAGTCTTTATAGAAACCATGGGTTGTTGCCTTTCTCAGTACATTTGGACCCTGTCATGAATGCCCCTATTAAAACAGGTGAGGCTGGTTCACTTAGGTAGCCAGAAGCTTGGGATGGCAGTGGAGAATGAAAGAGGAATGGCCATGAATCTGCCACTTTCTCAGGTTCAAGCCCAGCAAGAAAAAGGTGGTATGGTGTGCTATCAATTATGTAATAGTCTGTGATGGCTTCCAGTGAGGAATTATGGTGAGCTGACATCTCCGAAGGGGCAGAGAGACACTGCGGTTGAGAACCCAGGCTAGAAGGCAGATGCTGGCCTGCAAAATCTCTCTGGATTGAAGAGAGATCATGAGATAATCCACTTGCACTCTGGATGGTGGCTCCTCGTGAGTATACTTCAGAAATGGAAGTTTTTGCAGTCAGCTTGGGAATTGAGTAGCCAGGAATCCCAGGGTTCTATCTATGCTCACAACTGTGGTGTAGCCTATACAGGCAATAAGCCCTGCCCTCCTCATTTCTTAATCATTTTAGGAAATAATCAGTCTACAGATACAGAGAGATTTCCTTCATGGCAAAGATAAGATTCCTTGTGGTGAGTTAAACCTTCTTTCAGGATTACAAAAATAGAAAGAGACTTTAAGGATTTAAAGATTCAAGAATTTTTTGCAAAAACCTTAACAAAGAGAAGATTTAAGAAGTTTTAAAATGGATAAAGGGGACAGTTATTTTCCAATTTTTTAATTTTTTTAATTTTTATTTTTGACAGAAGTGCTTTGGCATAAACTTGAACTAAGCTAATTAAAGAGACCAGACCTTTTTGGGAGTGCTTATTGTTTATTGTTAAAGAGTGCATCTAATTGGAGGATTTCACATAACAAAAGTTAAGGCAATGAACTAAACTGTGAGGTTTGAGTTGGACATTTTAGAATACTTGGAACAGAATAATGAAAAACAAGCTGCATTATTTTTTTAGATACAGAGAAAGCTTTTGACAATTTAAATTGGCCTTTTTTATTTAATATTCTGAAAGATAGGAATTTTGGAGAGAATTTTATAAAACGGGTAAAATTGATTTATACTTCACAGACAGCACAAATAATTGTTAATGGGGAGCTAACCAAACCATGTGAGATACAGAAAGGAACAAGACAAGGCTGCCCTTTGTCTCCTCTCCTGTTTATTTTGGTTCTTGAAATACTGAATAGAGACATAAAACAAGATGAGAGGATTGTGGGTATTAAGATTAAAAAAGAGACTTAAAAGTTAAGAGCTTTTGCATATGATTTGGTGTTGGTTCTGGAAGATCCTTTAAAGAGATTTGAATTATTAATGGATAAATTAAAAGAACTTGGGGAATTAGCAGGCTTTAAGACTGATAAAGAGAAGAGAAAGATGTTAACAAAAATATGAAAATCCAAGATCAAACAGAACTGATTAATAAAATGGGTTTTAAGATTGAGAAGAAGGTAAAATATCTGGGTATCACTATGACAAATATGAACTGTATGCTATGTCAAAATAATTATGTTAAGACATAGAACAAAGTTTAAAAAGATGTGTTAAGATGGGACAAAGTACAACTGTCATTACTGGGGAGAATTTCTGTGATTAAGATGAATGTTTTACTGAGAATGTCATTTTTGTTTCAGAGAATACCTGTTTTGACAACTGATGCACCATTTAAACAATGGCAGAAGGATATATCTAAATTTGTATGGCAGGGGAAAAAAACCACGAGTTAAATATAAGGTATTACAAGATGCAAAGGAAAGAGAAGGATTTACACTTTACTGCTTGTTGTTTAATTTGGATGAAAGAGTGAGTGTTGCTGAGAAATACAAGGCTATTGGAGTTAGAAGGACACAATTTGAGAACAAAGCTAAAGTTGATGTAGATTTTAAAAATCATTATGTCAGACATGCCATTCGGAGAATATGAAATAAATACAAATCTAGGTTGTGCCTAAAAACACCTTTGTGGCTTTCAGCACAAGAAGCATTTCATAAATGAGAAATGATAAGTAAACATAAATGGTTAACTTATTGTGATATATTAGAATTTTTTCAAGAGGATGTAAAATAAAATCAAGAGAGGATCTGATAACAGAAGGATATACTTGTTAATGGTTTTCCTATGTACAATTATCAGAAAGGTTTAAAGTGGATAAAATATTTTATGATTTTGAACAATGCAAGACTGAGTTTGAAACAAAACTATGTACAAATGATGAACATGTTATTGCCAAAATCTGTAAACCTCTGTTGAAATTTAAGACAGAAAAAGAACAAGTGAAAGAATGTATGATAAAATGATCTAACAATTTTGGTTACAATATACAAATGGAACAATGGGAAAATATGCGGCTGAAAGGACTGAAATTTACATTATGTTATAACCTTAAAGAGAATTTTTATAAAATGATGTATTATTGGTATATGTCACCACAGAAATTGTATAGAAAATATAAAGGCACTTCAAATTTATGTTGGAAATGTAAACAACATGAGGGGATATTTTATCATGTTTGGTGGTCGTGTAAAAAAGCCAGAAAATTTTGGATACAAATACATATGCTAATTCAGAAGATCTTAAAGAGTAATGTACAATTGAGACCAGAGGCTTTTCTTTTGGGACTAATGGACAGATAGTTGGAAAAAAGTCATGGAACTTTGTTTTTATATATGACAACTGCAGCAAGATTATTATATGCTCAAAAGTGGAAAGGTTTGGCACTACCCACAATGGAGGTATGGTTGGTGAAGATGATGGAATTTGCTGAGATGGCTAAATTGACTTCCTTGATTAAAGAAATGACATGTATTGCTAAGTGGAAACCCCTTATAGACTTTTTGCATGAAACAGAAAAAAATGAACTTATGATTTGTGGTTTTGATGATTAGAAAAAAACTAGATAATAGAAAAAAGAGAGCTTTTCTTTTTGTAACCATAGTGTAACCATACTTGTATTTGCTACAAAGAAAATTGGAAGCTTCTGCTATTTCTTTTTTATTTTTCTTTCTGCACTTTTGTCTTTTCTTTTGTCTTTTTCTTTTTTTCTTCTCTTTCTTTACTTTATATTAGTTTTTGTTTGTTTTTATCTTCTTTTTAAAACTTTTAATAAAATTTACATTAAAAATTAAAAAAAAACAATAGTCTGTGATGAAGAAAGACATAATTCATTATATACACATGGGAGAGCAATCAGAGCAGTGGTTGAAGTAAAGCAAGAGTATACCCCATCATCTTAAGTAATGTGCATAAATTCTGGGATTCTCTGGTTTTCTTTGGTAGGCATGCTTGAATCTTAATATGAAGAAAAGTATGATGCCTTCTTGCATATACCATTCTTAACTGTAAAATGATAGGAAGAAAAGTGAGCTCTGTCATCGACGAGAGCTGATCCATCACTTTGCTTGGTTTCTTTCTCTTCTTCTCAGGGATTAACACAACACTCCAAAACACAGAGGTAAAACCACAGAATTTCATGCAGTGCAGCGAGCCAACTGTTTGCACGTGCCTGTGAGCCAATTGTTGCTTCCAACACTTATACACAGCACGTACCAAGAAATGTGTTATTTAATCAAGGATGGCACGGTTCTCCAAAGCAAATCCTTTCACAATTGTTTTCAATTATGCATCCTTGCCAAGTTGTACTTGCTTATTTAAATCAAGCAGATTGGAACAATTTGCAGTTGGCCTTTATCGCTGAGCCACCTCTTTTGCTCTTGGCGTCCCATTTTGTTTTCATAACATGAATCCCAACTTGAGCACTGGTGCAGTGAATAAAACTTCAGCTGGGCTCTGTTAACTGTACAACTCATGGTCAAGCTCAAACAATTAGATGCTCCTCTGAAATTGTTAAAGCAGAAAATATGATAATCAGGGAGAAGGCTAGTTCAACTCTTACCCTGCCACTTAGAATATAGGAATGTAAGTTTCTGCTGTTTTGGTGGTTTGCGGGGAAGAGCTTTCATTTGTATGAGCTCTACTCGCGGGTTGAATGCTACAGCCCACGCATGCTCACAATCAAAATGAAAATCAACTCTTGATCATTCATATCTTAACTAGCACTCCAAGGCAGTACAAAAGTCCCTTGACTTTACCACAGTCCATCTCTACCATCTTCTCTCAGTTGTTCAGCATTTCCTCCTGAACCTTGCAGCACGAATATCAAAAATGTCACCTTCCTGTGTTACTTATTTGATTTGTTTATTATTAAGTGATGGGTTATGGGATGAAGAGTTTCATATTTCTTAATTAAGAGGGGTGAAAGTATGAAATTGTTTGTTACTTGTCATGATGAGTCTCACAAAGCTGAAAGGGCATAGGATGTCATGATTGGATTTACAAAGGCAACGCCCTCAAGCTCGATTCCACTGAGACGATGCATCCTCACACTCAAAGCTCTTGCACTGGCAATATACCTGGCAAGAAATCATAGACTAAGAATTAAGAGAGTACTGCACTTCTGCCTTGAGTTCTGGCTCTTTAGGCTGTATGATCTTCTGCAAGGGGAAAGATTCTGAAAGAGATTGTGAGACCAAAGCTGTATCAGTAGAATGGATGGGAGACAAATAATCTACATCCTGGATCTATCCAAAGTCTTAAAATACCAACGTCTAACTGCCATTATTTATTGGAAGCCTGCAGAACTGATTCTTACCTATTCTTCTTCCCATTGCCCTAGAAAGCTTGCCACGCTTACATCTTTCCAATCTGTTTATGATACCATTCATCCATCTTTCCTTCTCAGGCCATACAATATCTTACCTCTAGGTAGACCTGGATGTCAATAGCATTTGTCAAATGTAGATGCACATTTGAAGATTCAATGTTTGTTTACTTTAAATATTATTTATTTATATGATTTATATAGCCACCCATCTCACACAAGTGATTCTGCGTGGTTTACAAGATTAAAACAGACAAACCTACCTACCAGTGCCTACAGGTAAAATGTTGACCCTACTCACCATTAATAGTAGCAGTTCTCATTTACCTCCAGACCCAAATACCTGGGAAAACAGCCAGGTCTTCAATGCCTTGATAACAGGGTCAGGGCCATCCAAATCTCTGGAAGATGCTATTCCACATTTGTTTGTTTGTTTATAATATTAAAATAGTTATAGCCCACCTGCTATCATAAAATATATAGGATTTAGTAAAGGAGAATAAAACACACAGTAATTTAAAAGATTAAAACATAGGTAATACAATAAAGACAGCTTCAGATTTTATGAAGGACAAAAGGCTGTGATGGTTACATCCTAAATGCCAGAGTAAAATGAAGTTTGTTCAGCTCGGAGCAATTCTATCTGCCCAATGCTGTGAGAATTCTTCACAGTGGCCCTGCAGATGTTCTTGGTGATCATCTTCCTTTAAAAAGAAAAAGTCAGCTTAGCAGCATTAAAAGTCAGTTTAGCAGGAATAAAAGCAGCAAAATGTTTCCTTTTTGCCATTCAAATCACCACTATGGAGGCTCAGACATGAGCTCTTACCAGTGTCTAGTCAGATTTGAGATGGCTCTTCCTCCAGCTCTATGTGTCTCCTCTGCTGCTTCATCTCATTGAGCCCCTCAGTAAACTAAGACGCTTCAATGGATCTGTGAGAGGGGAGAGGCCGCTCTGGTGCAATTTGGTCAAGAATTCTAGTCATCCCTTGGACCTGGTCTAAACTGAATTGCTCACTAGATCATTGGAAACTCCTCAACCACACTCTGAAAATCTATTGGATACAGTTATGACCTAAATACACTAGAATCCTAAATGCCTCTTATTCTACTACTTTATTTCAGATTCCTAATCATCTCATCTTTTCACAGACAATGATGCTAGAATAAAAACGTGACTATCACAAATAAAATGCTTCTTAAATGCTTCCTAAGTAAATACAAAATAGATATATTAGTTTGGAAATAAATTAAAGATTTCCCTGCCATTGAGGTGTAACATTAATTCCAGAAACATCTCACAACTTTCCAGGATAATGTTCCACTTCTCACTTGAGTGATTTTTATTGTGGATTTCGCCATCACACTTCAACTTTGGTGTTGATCATGGACCCCAGTCATGAGCCAATCTAAATAACTGCATTCTTCTCTGTCTCCAGAAAAAATGGAAATGTTGTTTCCTAAAAATCATGCAATTGAGTTTGAACACTCACACCTCCCTTTTTAATCTAGAAAGGCTTTCTCCAGACTTTTCAGATTTATTCTATACAGTTTGATATCAAACATTCTTCCTGGGGCCAGTCATAACCAAGGTTTACTTATAAAGGAAGACTATTCAGCAGAAAGCAAGAAGCAAGTCTTTCCAAGGAAGAAAACACTGCTGTTGACACATAATGTCAATGGATGGCACAGTGCCAAAGCACTTCTTCTCTGGCACCTGCGACACATCTTTAAAAAGTGTTTAATTACTGCCGGAGTTGAAGTTGTCACAGCATTTCTGGTTAGACTCAAAGACTCAGGATAATGTTAGCAAAGGGTTAAAGTGGTGATAAATCTTGTTTCAGATTGCTTATACAAGCTAAATGAAGGTGGGATTTATTGCAGCAAATGTACCCTTAACATAAGAGTGAGGAAAAGATGAAAGAAGTTTCAGCACTGATGTTTAGACTTTAAAAAATGACTTCACCCTTGTTCATAAATCTCTGCAGGACCACTGGTTCTTCTCATTTATTTATTACGGTATGACTGAAATATATAGTACTATACTCCTTTTGGACTAATGGTAGTGCACAATAACTTTTGGATCTACTTTCAATTTCAGATACATGAAGAATCCCACTGATTCCAATACTCCATACAGTGATGGCTATTGATTGGCCAGGTCCACAATGAGTGGAGTCTTCATCAGAATGGAAGGTTAATGACTGAGTGTTTTGGGTGGTGACATTTTCTCAGCTTCAAAGATGACACAGCTACTTTTTCTCCAGATAAGGAGAGAAAGTTGCTATAAAATAGGAATGGACAATCTGTGGACCTCCAGGTAATGCTGAACTACACCTGGAATTCTTAACCCAGTTGTGAGTGTCTCCACAGTTAAAATGAGGATCAGTTCCTGACTCCATACTATTATACAGAGCTATATGTCGAAAACAAAATAACTGAAGTAAATTTAAACAATCTTCTTATATTGAAGAAATGTATATATTCCTTCAAATAAATGTGCTTATACTAATTTTTGTAGCTGGGCTGCAAAAATACAGAAAGTCAGGAAAGATTTTTCTGTATTCTTTTGAAGCCATCTAGTGAACATCTGTACTTTTGTTGCTGAACTTACGGTTGCTCTACTTATACATTATACATTGGAGGGGGGAAGGATAAATTGCATTCCTTCTGTTCTTGGTGGACTCAAATTCCACCATTCATCACTATTTTTGAGCTGCAGTTAAATAGCAACTAGAAGACTACATGGGCATTCTGAAACAAGTGGCAGGTTGTCATTCCTGTCTTCCTTCATGCATTCTTTTTATATGCTGTTGAACTCAAAGACCCCATAAATGCAGATTAAGGTTACCTTATCCTATATGCAAAGAGTATTTAGTGAAATAAATTGAGATGGTTTCAGGAAATACAGAGGTCTAGAAACAAGAAATGTATCAGCATTACAGCTGAAAGAAATGTTATGTCACACTCTATGGCTTACTCCAAGTTCATAACTAGATATTCTCTTATAACTTCCCTTTCCAGTAGAGTTTCTCTCATTTAAGGTTCAGATGCCTACAGTTGAGGGGATGTTTATGATGATGTGGATTTGATAATTAGGGCAGGTCTGTGGATATTTCAGTATAATCAAGGTTGGAGAAAAGCTTCAAGACATCTGTGGTCCTCCTAAATCACCTAGTAAGAAGCTGGGGAATAAACCCACTACCTTTGCATTTTTTTTTTTTTTGATGTGGTGCATAATTTCAAATCTCTTTCCAAGCTAGCTGGGAGTTCCACCTTGGGATGTCCCGATTTGTCTTTTGGCAGGCCATTAAAGTGACCCATCCTGCAATTTAGGTTGAGCATACTCTGTAATTTGAGGCAGCTTTGTATGTCAGGATACTGGCTTTTACAGGAACGACAAGGCCAAGGTTTCTTTCCTCTGCCCCAAAGTCTTTGGGGAAATTCACTGTTTGCTGATCACACCAAAATACTGCAATATTGTTATTTTTATGAGGGACTGTAAAAGTTGTTGCAGCTTGTATGTTACAATATTTTCTAACTACCTTTTTATGAAGCTAAAATAGCAGCTTGCCATTATTATTGGGTATAAATTGCTAGCACATTTCCTAGCTATAACACTAGCCATCTCCAGAACTACATCTAAATACTGTACAATGCAATTAATTCCTTCCTTTTAGTATGGATCAGAAACTGTTTGCAACTGTAAGACTCTGATTCTAAATTCCAAGATTCCAACATTCACTTGGAAGCTTTCCAAGGCATCAAGGCAAACTATACAGTGTGCTTATAGGGCTTAAGACATGAGCACTTGTAACCGTAAAACATTTCACTGTAAAGCAGCTCCCCCCTTCTTGTTTTCACACCCATCACCCAGTCTGCCAAACCCATAACAATTCTGTGCCTATTTCCTAAGACAGGGCTCTTAGATCAGGTTTGCAAAAAGTCAAGATGGCTCATAATAGAAACTAAAATTAGAGTTTTCTGTACCACTTTGTTAGTGGTTGTTCAGATATTTGCAGCCCAGATTCAGTAGCCCTAACTAAGAAGGGTATGGGTATAAATTTTGAAATTGTGATTGAAATGCAGTACAAAACAAAGCAGCGTTCCAGGTTCCCCCCTCCAAAGTTTTATTAACTACACAGACATCTGATAAAACACACAACATGCTACTTACTTTCACTTTTAGGCAATCAAATTTCTCCAGCAGGAGATAATAAAGATTATTTATGATTTTGCAAAGCAAGGACATTGCTGCTACTGCTTGGTATTCACACACACACACACACACACACACACATTATGATGTGAACTTAACTTACATGTAAATGTTCTGTTTCTAACACTACCTATATCCTAATGTAGTTTTAAGGAAGGGCTTACAGAGAAAAGTGGCAATTTTCCTGCTTCATCTTCACCCACCATTCAAACTTGCAGTGACACTGAGAGAGGGGGACTTACAACAGGTCCGCAGAGTTCCAGCTGTTGCAGTATCCCTGCAGTCACATGGCTAGCTATTACAATGTCACAGTGAGCCACAGTCACATGATTGCAATTTCCAACCTTCCCTGCCAGCTTCCCATAAGCAAAGTCAACGGGGAAGCTGGCAGGAAGTCGGAAGCTGTGGTCATGTGAGGTCCTCACTTAATAACTTACATGGATTGCCAGGATTGCTGTTGCTAAGTGACATGCTCATGTGATGTTGCACTTTACAACCACATCACTTAGCAACAGCAATTCCGGTTCCAATTGCCATTGTAACCCAAGGACTACCTGTAGTGTTCTTGTTCCTTGGGATGTAATGGAACACTGAACAGGCTCTGATGCTGTAAACAGAAAAAGTTCATGAATATTTATCCAGCAGTGGGAATGATGGTGGCATCAGCCTATTGTGATACTGCATGGACCATGGGAGATGAAGTCTGATCCAACTGAAAAACAACAGGTCAAGGAAGGCTAAGTGAAAGAGAAACTAAGAAGAGTTTAATTAGGAAGGCAATATCTTCCCTGCAAAGGAGTCCTTTAATGTCAACAACAGGATGGTTGCTAGTCTTTTTTTCATCCATGCTGCAGTATATCAGAGTGCAATGATTTTGTGAGCAAGGAAAAGAAAATTGAGGAGGAAGAAAACAGCAACAACTCCAGCTGTTCAGTAAGTTGAGTCCCTGTTGGTTTTCTGATCTTTGCCACCTTATCTGATGTAGCCAAGCTCATCTATCCTATGCAATCCAAAAGCCAGTCAGACAAAATAAGGTAGGATTGTATATTTTTCATTATAATCCTATCTTATGCACAGCTATGTTTTTGTTCCCTGGAGTTATAATCAACAATGTTGCAATGCGTCCTCTGTCGCTAGTATCACTGTATTGATGGTGAACTGGTAAGGGTGTTCACTTGGCCTGTCACCACTTAGCATGATATTTTCTAGCATTATGCATCCTGACAAGCTTTATGGGCTGCTGTTTCTAGTTTGTACTGCATAACTTCACATCCAGGGAACTGTTCTCTATCTTTTCCCAGTGCAACATCAAAGAAGTAAGTTGCTAGCATCAACGGCAAGAATGCTAGGGTTGCTGCCTCTTGGAAAGCAGCACCTGCAAACCATCTGTAACCCTCCTGCGATTTCCTGATTTTCTTTTTTCTTACTGCTGCAAGTCTGACTATCTTGAAGAATACAAGGGCTCTGTAATCTCACAGATATCGATGCCTTTTATACTATTCTATGCTTGGGCATCTTTCAAAAACGATAGCTTTGATGCGAGAAGTAACATGCTATGACTGTCAGATGTGGGCTGTGTAATCTGCTCACTCACTAGCTGGCAAAAATTAGGGTTTTCAATATCTCTTTGCTGCCCTCTGGTGGACATCAATATTTCTGCAGCCTATTGATTGATCTGATTTGATTAGATTTAGAGACTACCCAACTCCAGAAGACTCTGATAAGATACTGAGCAGATAAGCCTATCATACCACAAAACCTGCTGTAACTTTTCAGACAGATGCCAAATAAAGCCAGTTTCCCTATAGCTGATAGTATAATTACTATCCAAGTGTCTTTCTGAGATGTATGTATACACACATACACACACCCGAGAGTGCGGAAACCCATGTTCTAGTCTTCCTTTAGACATGGAAGCCAACTGGGTGATTTTGAGCCAGTCATTCTCTTTCAGCCTTAGCACAGGAAATTAAAAAGCTATCTTCCAACTGGCACTAGACTCACATGGTAGATTATGATCCATAAACTTCATTGAAGATATCTTCCTCCTGCAGTAGATTGATTTGGGGTTGTGTGTGTGTGTGTGTGTGTGTGTGTGTGTGTATAATCTTACTCTCAGTTTCTCTCTCTTCACATATATACATATCTTCATGTAACATTACAATCTTTTTTTACATGGTTACTACCTTTATATAACTTTCTAAAGAAATCTATACTTTTTATCCCAAATAAATATTAAAACACTTTCACTAGGTTTGAACATCACTCTGAGTCACCAATTTGTTTGCTATGGTCTATTGAACATGCTGCAGTTAGGTACTTTTGTACAACATACCAAACCACAACCACAATTTAATAAGCCACATAATAAATTAACCCATTAAAAATAAGCCAAATTATAGTTTAGTGTGTTGTACGTATAGATGGATGGATGGATGGATGGATGGATGGATGGATGGATGGATGGATCTTTCTTTCTTTCTTTCTTTCTTTCTTTCTTTCTTTCTTTCTTTCTTTCTTTCTTTCTTTCTTTCTTTCTTTGATTGCTAAGGTAATATGACTTTTCCTCATTCACATTAAATTTTTCTTGGTTACTGGAATGCACACAAAATGGAAGGAAAAACATACAAACAAGTGTAATATCCTCAACAGTGTGGAAAGATAAATGATGTATTAGTATTAAGAGCCATCTGTCTGGAAGCAACATAGTTCAAGATAAAATAAGTCATTTTTTTTCTTTTTACATGCATGAATGTATGTAAATCAGAAACCAAATCTGTGCAATTGAAAGCATTTTCATATATAAATCTTCCCTGCATTTGTAGGGAGAAGCCAAGCATCAAATGGCATTCAGGAAGAGGAAATAATATTTTATATTTAATAGTACTTAGAATTCTTACTTTTATATGTCTGTCTCTATATCATATATATCTAGCCTTGGCCTATCTACTCAAGTGAGTAATACTCAAGGAGGCTAACAAAATTTAAAACTGGACTACAAAATTTGAAAGACTTAAATTAAAATTAACACAAACATTATGGAATAAAGAAACATAGTTAATCCTATTTGGTAAACCTTCCAATAGCCTGGCTTTTTGGCTATCAGTATGTCTATGCAGCCATGCTTACAAGTACTTCTGAAATGGTCATGGCAGCTGATTCTTCTTTTCAGAGTTAGAGGAAGGATATCACTGAGAACAGTGTGGCATGCTTGGTATTTTGGAAGACACTTAATCTACTATGAGAAGCATCTCTTGTCACACCAGATCCCAGGAGCTCAAAAGGGTACTGGGCATGGATGGTAAGAAGCTGCCTCTGGTCTCAGAGTCAGAGATAACAGGCCAGACACTCAAAAGCTTGCCTCTAAGCATCAACATAGGGACTGTAGAAGCAGTGGCTCAAAGCTTTGGTTATTCTCCAAGGAGACAGCCAGCTAGCTATGACATTAATTTGTTGAAAGTTAAAAACAAAAGTCATTAAAGAAAAGCTGTTGGCTTAATCATGCTATGAAAAAGCCAGACTTTCAGGAAACAAAAGCAAAAATCCAAGAAGCAAATACTGTATTTCAAAACAGCAGCTTCTTTATCCTTCAAGTGGCAGCCCATATTTACCACACTTGGTTATCTTGACTTCATTCCCCTGGCCCTGAATTTTGTTTTGCTTTTTCAAGGCTGTGATCATAAGCTTGCTTTTCTTAGAAGTAAGTTATGCTGGGAGAAAAAGACCTTGTTCTTCCAAATGGATACATTAACAATGGGTGTATTAGTCACTTTTAAGGAACAACATTTTCCAGTTTTCATCTGGATGTCACACAAGATTAAATCAAACTGTATTTCAGCATTTTTAGAGAAAAAGATTGGTGGTCTCAGCCTTTTTATCAATGGCCAACAGATCCATTGCTCTAACTGAACTGAAAAACAAAGGGTGAATGACATGACATTTGGGTCTGGCTGTAACTTGTATAATTACAGTATAGTCTATCTCTTAGTCCAATACAGTAGAGAAATTGGACGAAAGAATCATACTTCCCAGTATCACTTTCACTTGGTATTTGGTATGTTTTTCTTACACAACTTAAATTCAGTTCAGGAAGCTGTTGCCACTACCAGCATGTTTCTTCTGCCAAAATATTCTGCTAAATGAGAAATAAGGAAAAAAAAATCAACGTGAGGTTTGATACCATGTTAGCCCCCTTTTCCCATTCCTATGAGTGATGTCTGAAGACTGTATGCATTAATCGATAGATCTCAAAAGTTTCTTGCTAGATCAGCAGTCATCTGCCCATTTTTAAACTTAAAAGCAAAACAAAACAAAACCCAAGGCCCTGTGGCTTAGGACTGGGCAAATATTTCTCTTCTATATATTTCTCAAAAATTCAGAAGTTTCAGAACTTCACCAAGATAGTGAGGGTTCTGGAAACCAAGACCAGTGAGGGATGATTAAAGGATCTGGACATATTTTGCCTTCAAAAAAGTTGTCTGAGGGAAATAATAGCAGGCCTTAAATATCTGAAGGATTGTCATACAAATGAGAGAATGAACATTCCCTATTGCCCCAGAGAACATGGCCAGAACAAGACTTGTTAAAAATGCAAGAAGGAAGTTTAGGCGAGGCACCAGGAGGAACTTCCTGACTATGTGAGTTATCAACTAGTAGAACAGGCTGCCACATGAGGTGGTGAGTTCTTTGCTGGAGATCTTGAAATGGAAGCTGGATGGTCATCTGTCAAAAATATTTCAGCAGATCTTGCACTGAGCAGGGCATTAGACTAGATGACCCTTCCAATTCTATGATTCCATGATTTAGCACCAACTTTATTAGATTATTGCCAGTGAAACAATAAATATCAAGGACATGTTCAAGAGTATTAATTTTTTGCATTTACATCCCACCTCTTCTCTGAAAGTTCAAGGTGAAGTACAAGAAGATATCCTCTAATTTTATCCCATAATAGTAATTGTGTGAAGTAGGATAGGCTAAGAGACAGAGACACAGAAAGAGAGAGGGTGATTGCCACACAGCAGGGTCTGTAGGAAAGGGGGTGAACCTTGGTTTTTCTGGTCCAAGTCCAACACATTAACCACAATACTTGATCAGGAGACCAACCAATGGCTTATGCTTTGATTTCAAATCATGGCTTAGGTACAGACATTAACTGCCTCCATTCATGAATTTTAAAAGCCCAAATGAAATGTATCATAGTTTATTGTTAAAGATTTTGTCATCCTCATTTGAATCCTAGGTATTTTTATTTGCACTGAGCCAATCAAGTGGAAATGGAGGGAGGAAACTAAGCAAACTTTTGCTTTCCTGTTGCCCTCATATTCACTATAACTATAAATCTGCCAATAGCCCACGATCAATATACCAACAAGATTGCAACCTATAATTGAAAGTAATACTGCCAGATACACATTTCCTATCCCTGTAAAGAACTAGATCTGCTTTACATTATATACTGCCATAGATTTTAAGATGAACCAGGAGTCTCTTTTTTGAATATTAAAAGTCTGTTAAATGTATAAAGATGTGCATACATAAAGCAAACGAAATAAATAAAAACACCAACGATGCATTATCCTTTAGCTAACCTACCTCTCCTTATAATTTGCCTCTCACACATTTTAATAAACATGATGAAAGAAAAATAATAGATCAGCCCATTCTAAGGCAACCAGAAATAACAGCTCACATTGTCTAATGCTTTAGAACAGATGAGGGGAAATGCCCAGATCCAGAACTGCCAGTGCCTGCTTTTTAGCTTTACGTTCTGTTTGTCTTCTGGAAAAAGTGTAAGATTCTTCATTCAAATGGCTTTTAATGTCCAGGGATAGAATAGGGTAATTAACATAATGTTACTTTCTCAAACTGCTGAAAATATGGGTTATGAGTGCAATTAAGAAATAAATCTCACCTTGCCCTCAGTTTGCAAATAAACCACAGCTACAAAACTTCTAAATGTGAGGATGGCATGTCTCTTTTGTCCTTCTGGGTTTGAAAAACAACACATAATGGTTTTGACAATGTATTTTAATCTGCCTCCAGTTTGCAGTCGCTGGTTATTTAATGATGAATGTATATAAACAACCCATTTCTCTTAGAGTAGGAACTTGTATCCTCTTACTTACTCTAAGAGGTCATCAAGCGCTATTCTCCAGACCACAGGCCATTCCTAGGGGAGCAATAGGCCATGCTACTTGTGCAGAATTATGACCTATTAGGATGGTTGATGGGAGGTGACAAGGGAAAGGAATGTAATCAACTGTTAAGAGCTTTTTGTGTTCAAAGACTCTCACGTATCGTTCTCTTGCCCATCCACCATCAGACACATTGATCCGCATTTTGATGGTGTGGTTTTATACCTACATTACTGCCTTGTAGGCATGACAAGAGTCCATGGTTACAAAACAAGAGCAATTAAAGAATGGTCGAACTGCCAAGACTATTAGAACAAATACCTAAACTGCTGAAACACTGGTTTCAAGTTTCATGATATTAACAGAGGGGAAAAAAAAACATGCTGAATTAAAACCCACTTAATTTATGGGTGTAACTCTCAGAGCTAATAACGTTGTCAGGTGTCAAGGAAACAAATGTGGAGAGGGAACTAGATGTGATTTCAGCCCTCTGTGCAATCAGCTGTTCTAAGCATCTTTGGAAATGGATCCTCTCCCATCTTCACTTTGGTTTTTTTAGCTATCAGTAGCAGTGGAAATGAGCACAAATGTGCAGCACCCATGTACATGCTGGACTATGGAAGAACAAAGCTCCATTTTTCCAAATATTCCTCCAGATCTAGGCATCATATCAAATTGGACTGCCATCACACATAGCAACCCAGAGTGGGCTGGGCAATTTTCAGAGCTCAGAATAGTTTATTCCAAGCAAGATTGGGTAGACTCTCCACATGTTTAATTTTTAATTTTGTTTCTTTCTCTCTTTGAAATTAAGTCCACAGAGTGTTAAAAAAGCTAACTGATGATTAAGTTCCAGTCAATCCATTAATTTCGAATTTAGTGAATCTATCAATTCATGCTGGAAGTTTCAAAGTTGGATGTCTTCCATATTTCTCTATTATAGGGGGGTGTATAAGTATAGCATACACACATACTTATACATACATACCCAGGCACACATATATGGACACATTTTATGGAAAATATGGATTAATCTGCAGCTGTCCAGCTATACCCCAAATCTGGGAATAGATACAAAGACTGTAAGCATCGATTTTCAAAAACTGCAAATTGTAGGTATGATACCTTTTAATGGCTGGAAGCTTTTAAAAAGAAAATAAATGGAGGCTGGTTAAAATTAAATAATGGCAAGTCTAAGTAGGGTGTGTGGACCGAATTGAAACAACGACTAAAACAAGCTCACTTGAGACAGAGTAGATGATGAAGTTTTCCAATTGTCATATTCTGGTGTAACCAAGTGAAAAGTGGGGAGATTGCACATAATTCTGTGAAGATGGATGATTCCCTAGGAAGCCTGCTGGCAATGGTGCAATCTATGCAAATCAAGCCTGAACTGATATGGTTGGGTGTTTTTGAACCATCTATAAAAATGGTAGCATAATGCAAGAGAGGAAACTGTGCATAAGAGTTCCACTGACAATATCACACGTGTATACAAAGATTTTGTGAGTTGTGAACTACTAATCTTTCTTCACCAATTTATAGATATAGAAATCCAACCTTTCCTTGTTCTAAAAGTCTCAATTAGCACTAGTTGTACAATCTGGTATGTGTCTAGCTGGTGATAAGTTCTATAAATGAATTTAGGGGGATATACTGCCAGATAAATAGGTATAAAATTGCAGTCTAAATCTCTCTTTGCATAAGTCAATAATAATTTTAATCTTACCTGAAGCCAAAATAAGGTAGGCTGACATATTTTTCTCACAATATGTAGAGACATCTGATTTCTTACACTTGCTGAAGTTCTTCAAATTGAATCACAGCATCTATACATTAGAGACATATGCTGAAAATAATTCATCTGAAATTATTTTCTGAATATAACCTTGCTCTAAATGAAAGGATATTGTATAAGGCCAGCAATCCAGATGTAGCCTGATGCTACAGGGCAGCTCTGACTACCAGAACTGGGCTGCAAAAATCCAGATGACTGTTAGGGGGTAGCAAAAAGTTCCCAAACTCTAATTCAAAGACATTGACTGCTTTTTGTGGTTGTCTGGATTTCTACAGCTCAGGTTTGATAGTTGTAAGATGTGTTGACTAGCACATTGACTAGCTGGAAATTCTAGAAATTGCACTCTAACACAACTGGAGGCATCTGATTTTTTTTGGCAGGGGAATTGTTATAAGGAAGCCAATCCACCGATCAAGGGAGCATATTAACCTTGACAAGAGTGGCTGAGGTGAATAATTTGATGACCAAGACCCTGCCAAGAGATATTTCTGCAGTGATGACTTTCAATCATCTGTCATTGGTGGGGTAGTTTCATCACCTCCCAAGTTCACTAGATACAAAAATACTATCTAGACATAGATATGGCACCCTGGAGATATGCTACTTAGTGCTGTTTTTTCTCCTGCAATCTATGCAATAGACATTCAGAAGGATAATCTGAGGCAATTTAAATAAAGCTGGGTCCCTGCTTATTCCAACCTAGTTTTTACCTTGTGCCATCCTTGGGGTAGAAAAAAACTTACCTGTCCCATGTAAATTACAGGATCTAGCTTTGTGTTTCCCTCAGTACAGCCAGCCAGGGAGAAGAAATCCTACACCAAAGTGAACGAGAGGAGGATTTTTTATCTTATCTTCTCCTAGCTTATAAAGAGTAGTGAGTGGGGGAGAGGTTTCTGGGAATCAAAGCAACCTACCTCAGATTCTGGTTCTATTGCTATACTCCTGAGCTGTTAAAGAATGGTTCAGATGTGAGTTTCACACATTACACTGAGACTGAATGAAGCACCCACAGCTTTTGCTGATTTTCTCTTTCCAACATTAAACTAGCAGGTGGTCTGGATTCTGTTACTTCTGACAACATGCAGGTGAATTGAAGCAGGATCTTTGTCTATGCACAGGCTCCTGCAAGGGGGTGAGTAATGGCTAGTGCATCACAGAGTCTACCCCTTATGTACTTGCAGTGGAAGTACAAAAGGGCAGGACTGATGTCATGTTGCACATTTACCATTTGGTGTCATTGAGATGAGGAACAGACACCTTGTAGGTTGTATTGATCCCCAAAATATTTTCCCAGCCTGTCCTTTCTCCAGAATGTCCTTTCCATGTTCTATGATCTGCTCATTCAACTCCATACTCCCTTGGAAGCAGAATGTACCCTTCAAACTGAAGATGTTCCTGATTGACAATGCTATGACCCTGCTTGGGGACACAAAAAACAACTGAGTTGGATCAGCTTGGAAGTTAACCTTGGGTTCTGTGGTACCCTAGATTGACAGGCTGGATTTACATCCCATGCTAAGCTACAGAGTTATTAACTGACATTTATTGAACAAGCCACAATGGCCTGGTTTGCCCATCATGCTAAATCAGAAACTATGGTATTCAAATTGTAGTGACTGGATTTATAAGACATGGTAAATCAAAATCAATCAAACTAAATTATGACTTACTGCCTTGCAGGAACCCAGTCTCTGACTCTTTGTTTCTTCATCTTGCTGTCTGTCAATGATTTCTATTTCCCAAAACAAAGTCTATCATCTCTGCACTATGCATGGATAGAAAATATAACTGCTCAGATTTTGGCTGCGAGTTTCACCATCGTGTAGCCCACTGAGCAATCCCTTTGCCCAGCATCTGTAACAACAACAATAACTTTTCATGGAGCTCTTGTTGTAACTTCACCTGCTTCCTTTAAAATTCTTTCTATTAATTTTCTCTGTGGAATCCTCTTTACCTGCAGTGTGTTCATCTCACGCAGCATGAAAAACAGTGCCAAAAGAACACACATTGTAATAACTGTACATGTGACTTGCTAATTTTCTCTTTGCACCGCCTGCTTCCTTACCCACTGATAGAACAAAATTGGTCAGCAAATGTATCAGGCAGCATTCTCAAGGATGCTGGGGTTTTATTTTTGGATTTGATTATTATCTCTGCACCTGAATTATCCAAGCTTGTTAAAAACAAGGCTGTTATCTTCTCTTCGTCTTCCCCATCATCACACAGGTTTCTAACCACAGAGGGAGTTAGAGACATTAAGAGCCAGCAAATATCTCAAAAGACATCTGATGGGCTAAAAAAGCTTTCTGCTTATTCAAAGCATGTGTTCATGTGGCAACGGTGACATCTCCAGATCCTTTCTGAAGCACGCATTAAGAAAGAAACTCATTATCCTGAGTCAACAAGCTAATTTCCAGAACTTTGATCACAATTCTTTGAATTGTACATATTATGAAAGGGAAAGAGGAGGATGTCATTTCAGTTTTAATGAAAAGATCTTAGCCCACAAAAAGCTGCCTGTCAAGAAAGAGTGGCCTGAAGTCACACCTTGAACAGTCACAGAGGACTCTGAGCATTCCTTGAACGCCTTAGGGGTCACAGGAGTCATGCTGAGATGAGATGCTTTTCTCCTTGTTTTTAATTCCACCTGTCATAGCAAGGAAATTAAACTCTCTGCTGATCTCTCTCTTTTTCTATCACATCCACATAGAACATCCCCCCCACACACACTTGAATATACCAGTTTGTATAAGTCTGATTGGCCAATGAGCTCAGTAACAGTTATACTATCACAGAGATTGTGTAGGCACTGGGAACCTCTGGCTGGGTCTGGATGTTCTCTTTCTCCTACATAATTAGAGCAAATATAAGTATGGAGAAAGATGGGTATATAAAATGCTGTCCTTCATATATCATAATTAGCCTACTTTATAATGGAGTCAATGCCTTTGAACATGGCACCACTGCTACGGGCCAACAGTGCTGTTCCCTCAGCTGGCTGTTTCTAATTGCCACATGGCAGAACCTCTATAACATGAGTAGCCAGCAAGATATAGATGGCACAGCTGCAGACAGCCCACTTTTTCCATCAGTCAGTTGATCAGCTACTCAGCAGGAAATGGAATGCCTATTTTCTGCAGCCAGTAATGGCTGAAAACCAACAAGCCAGTCTTGTCTAGCCAGCTTATTATTAGGTTAGCTGAATTCCTACTGCTAATGAAAAGAGGAAATCAGTGAACTGCATTGAGTCATTGGAAAAGATGGATGGAAAGGAGCAAAGAAGAAAGTGAGACAGCTGCAAGACTCTCTGTGTAGGGTGCATTTGCAAATGAAGGGGTGCCATTCCTTCCCAGCAGGATCCAACTATTCAATCCTTGGGCCCAAAAGAATGCTTACTCCCTGCTCCAAAACACGCTTGGATCTATCTCAGAACATTCTCTTTTCAATCATAGGGTGATCTGAATGTGCAACACCTTCAAAGCTCTGAGCCAAGATGTTGGGTAATGTCTTAATCCAGGTGCACATCTTCTTTAGTCTGATTGCTATTATCAGTCTTCTATAGATAGGGTGTGTTGGGATGATCATACTCCAGTTCTTTCTAGTCTGTTATTTAATGTGTATGTGAAACTTCTGGAAAAGATCCTGTGTGGATTTGAAGCGATTTGTGCCCAGTGTGCTGAGCACTTCCAGCTATACCTCTTATTTACTGAATGCTCAGGTTGAAATGCAATATAGTGGCTAAAGGACTGGACTGGCACCAGGGAGATCCAAGTTCTAGTCCATGGAAGCTAATCCAGTGACTTTGCACCAGTCATTGTTTTTCCACTGAATCTAAGTCACTAGGTTGTTGTAGGGAAAGCTAGGAAGAGGGAGGACTGTGTACACATCTTAAGTTCCTGAATGAAGATTGGGGAGAGTTACATTTTGAAGAAATAAATAAATAGTATCTGATTGTCTCTGGGCTGAAAAGGACTGGATGCGGGAGCATCTTTCATTCTGTATTGAAATAACTGCTCTGATTGCAAAAAGCTTTTTGGACTCAATTCAAAATGCTTGTTATGGTACAGAAAGCCTGATATGATTTGGACCAGGGCAGATTACTTGTAGAACCACCATATCCCTGCAGTTCATCTCATACACATAGATCTTCAGTGGAGCCTATTTTCAGGTTCTGCCACTGATACACTTAACAGTGTATATAGTTTCTGTTCTTTAACAGTTTTGCTTCTCGATAATACAGCCTAGACCAGCGTTTTTCAGCCTTGGCCAATGTGTGGACTTCAACTCTCAGAATGGCTGGCTGGGGAATTCTGGGAGTTGAAGTCCACACATCTTCAAGTGACCAAGGTTGAGAAACACTGGCCTAGGTTGTGGAGCGATTTAATGATGGAACTGAAGATCATTCTTTCCTCATATATTCCAAGTGATAAACAAGTCAACCCTTAGGTAGGACGACCCTATCTGGGCTACAAAAATCTAAATTATCACTCAGTGGCAGCAAAGAGAGTTTATGAACCTCTAGCAGTCATCCAGATTTTTGCAATACAGATAGAGAAGTCCTATCTTAGAAAACTCAGCCCTCTTTGTCTCATTCAGGAACCTTTGTTAAACTCTAGGGCAATCTGGATCTCAGTCTAAAAACTATAATGTGGTTGTGATACAGTTCAGGTTTGTAATCTCTCCAGAAAAGTATTTGCCTTGTTCTTGTTGATTTACCATAAGTGCTGCTTTGATTAAAAAGATTCAAGTCATGTGTTAAAACACACTAGTTAAAATGCATGGTAGTCATCGTCCCACTGCCTCTTTAATATCATCCCAGCACGTTAATAACAGACTTCATACTAAAAAGAGAAGGAAAGAAAAACACAAAAACCAAAAATAAAACTGGTAATAAGGAACCGAAAACCATTTCCTTGGTATATTTTTAACTGCAAATTAGGAAAATCTTCATAATTTTTTTGTAATTATAACATCAAAAAAGGAAATCAGGACTGAGTTTAAAATAACAAGCACCTTAATTAGAAACTGCACCATAATGCATTTCAGTACAACACAAGCAAGCATTTTAGCTGGTGAATGATGAAACGTTTTGCCAAAGAGGGAGACCCATTGCCCTTTCATGGTGTAGGCATCTATCAGGTCCTGAAGAGTTTCGGACTGACCCAGGTATGTTAAAGACTGAGGAGTCTAGAGTTCCAAACTATTATATAATTAAGATTACATTTTGGAATCTGGATTTAAGGAAGAACACATCAGTCTCATTAGTGGGTCTGGCCAACAAGATGGCAGCTGGAAGTAGAGCCTTCTTAGGGGGACCACTCCAGTGATGGAATACCATCAGTGGAGAGGCTTCAGTGACCCCACACCTGTTCTGTTGGAAAGCAATTGAAGACACGAGTGTTTGCAGAGACACTTAGAGGGTAACAAATATTGCATGACCTAGCTGGCTATAAATCTGCCTGTGATTTATTTTGATTTGCTTGCTATTTTTTTTTTTTCATCCAGATTATAGGAGATCCTTGGCATGAAAGCCTCAGTTGAGTCTTGTCTCTCTGAGAAGGCCCATCTCATCATCATTCTATTTTTTTTTCTATTTATTGTTTTTAAGCATTGTTAATTCTATTCCTGTCTTTTAAAACGACACATTTTTCTCCTTCTTTTCTAAACTGCTCTGAGAGGAAATGATACAGAAATGTATAACTATTCAATTTTTTTCCATACTCACTTAATAGATATAAGGAGCATTTAAATGCATGAAGATAATGAAGATTTCCTGTAAGAATATATGAATTATTGGTGAATCCACTTAAAGTTCCACTTACTTTAGTATCTGAGATTACCAATGGCATACTGTGGCAAGGTGTGGCGTTAATGACCTACATAATGAATAATGATGTTAATGAAAGAATTCTGTAAAAAAAAATACTGATGTTATTGCTTTACAGTCTGTTTTTCCTTTTAAAGCTCTTGGAAAGTTCTGAGACTCTGAAGGCAGGACTTGAAATCAGCTGCACCTGTGACCCAAGGAAGGAGCCTCACATTTTTATTTGAAGGATGGAAGGCAAGATAGGTATTAGTTTTGCCATAACCCATACAAATGTACAAATGCTGAGTTTTGGTCTGTTTCACTTATTTGGCCTGTGATGCCACACTTCTGTGGCATCAAACACCCTCCAACTGTTGCTCAACTAAATATCCCTCAGCAGCCTTCACAATCATTTGACCTACTCTGTATGAATTCTTTGCTAAAATTATCTGTGCTAGTGGCCATTACAATGGCAGGGTATGAATTCCTGGTATCAGGTGGATGGAGAGAGTGTGCTCCCCTTGCTTTGTGTGTGTGTGCTTCTTATGACCCATGCTGCCAAAAATGTCACCAACGTACTTCAAACTGTGGTGTTTTGAGACTCCTGATCATTGCTTTTGTCTTTCAGGTGACAGAGAAAGCCTCAAGGTTCTCACTTGACACCTTCCTTCTAGCCCATAATGATTCCGTTTTCTACTTTATTCTATAATATCCTTTTTGAGATTAGGCAGTCAAACTATTAAATCATTAATATTATTAGGGCTATATGAATCTCCAAACAGGTGATTTAATTTAAAGGAGACTTAGTCAAATCATCTTTTAAACTGAATCTTCAAATTTGTTTGAAGCATCAAATCAAATCAGGTGTTTTTAACTCTCTTCAGAAAACTCAGAGGCAATTTGGAGATGTGACAGACTGGCTTTGCAGAGTCTCACACATTGTAACTTTTTTCCATAATCAGAAAAAACTGGAAGGGGTGTTAAATTGTGTGATGAATAACTTGAGGAAATGGAGTTCTGCTATTTTTGTCTCACTGTTTTGACAGAATTTGCTTAGGCAGGCTCACTTGGAAAGGGAAAAAAAAACCCTTGACTGAAAGGATCTGAGATGGTATGCTGTTAAGTTGTTGCAAATAATGCAGACTATTTCTTTATAATGTAAAGTACCATGCTACATATACAATAATGGTAACACACACTAATGAAATAGCTGTGTTATGGGGATCTGGATGTTTACCCATTATAGCCTGTGGCCTCAGATTGGTTCAAACTGAATCTTGAACTTCAAAAGACACATTCAAATTGAGTTATGTCACCATCAAATTGGATCTTGGCCGAAGTATACTCCCCTATGTATTCCAAACCCTGGAGAAGAAGACTCTGTTTCTTGAAAAGTTGAGTGAACTGACTCTCTGTGTTCCTTAGACACTGTTAAATGTAAATAATATGGGTGGGTTAGTTAGGATGTCCTTGGTAATGAGTTCTTCAGGAATCTGGGTATTGCCTGCATTTATTAAAAGTTTAATAATTTAGGAATCTGGGTATTGCCTGCATTTATTAAAATACAGGAACAGGAGGCTAGTAAAGGAAAACAACAATAAGAAGTTCAGAACCTGCCCACTTTTTGAAATTTGCCCCTGGCACACCAAGGTGTCTCGTAGCTCAAAGGAGCTTATGTGACTTTATCATGAAAGGAAACTAGACTTCATTTGTGATCACCTTGTCCGATCATCCCTCAGAACTCGTCCACAAAGTGGCATAATGCCTCAGTGGCTGCAATGGAGGATTACAGCAAACCCCCTCCTGGCTACATTAGCAGTGGGCCAGCCACTCCAGTGGCTCTCCTTGGAAGCCTTTGTGTAAGGCTGAGTGAGAATCCAGGCCTTAAGTGCCCCCTTCTTTGGCTTGCACTAATAGAGTGTAATGATTGCTGCCATACGGCAAGAATTCCCATTTGTCGACAACTGGGAAAGTACTTATGGTGATGATATTGTTCTGCTTGGGTGGCCTGTGCCTGAAGGTAATCCTTCAAAAGCAGCTGCTTTAAGTGTTACTTAAATGGTACCTGGGGATTTGCTTGACACAGGTGTCATGTTTAATCTTATTCATATATCAATAAAACTGGTACCATATGCGCAGGGCGGTTGGCAGCACTGAACCTCTGAGACAATCAATATTTCCATTAACAGACTCATCTTCCCTGGTCAGATCTTCAGAGCCTGCCCCTTTGTTTTTTCCAACAGACTCTGCAAATGGTTGTTCTCTGGAGAATACATGCAGACACAGAAATCCATTTCTCAGAAAGCAGGCTCTGTGAAATCTTACAATTTCACATGCAAATCATGGAAGAGAAAGCAGTCTTTTACATTTGGAAAGATTATAATGGGACTTTTATCCAACATGCATTACTATGTTGTTTAACACTTTCAGTATCTTCCTCCAGCAAGTCTGACGAAATTCTTCCAGCTGCAGGACAGTTGAATGTGGACCATAGAATGCTGCAGATATGACTTGTGTCCTATAATCCTCAAATGAGCACTGATTGATCTGGCAGCGTGTGTCATTTTTATCACATTTGTAGCCTGCCTATCAATGTCATCTCAGGCAAAACCAAAAGGAGGAAGCTACTTTGCAAAGACCCCAACATTCCTATAAGTGTGCTAGGATTTTAAAAGCTAAGTTGGAAGAAATCTCTCAACCACCTTATACTCTGAACAAAGGAGGTGCAAAATCCATCTGGCCTGGACCTTTCTTTTAATGGGTTTTGGAAAGAAAATAACTCTTCGGAAAAATGCTGGAACAGAAAGCTGCTTGATGAAAGCAAACTGATTTTTTATGACTTGCATATTCCTAATGAGGGTGGGTTCCTCATTTACCTGAGTTAAGAGGTGCCTACATAGTATATCTGTAAAAGTCTTTTCTTTCATTGTGTAATCTTTTCTGCAGTGGCCTACACATCACAGAAATCCCAAGAAAAGACATCCCATCTCATCTTGGGCTCTTTTCAGACCAGAATCTAGAGAGATATATAACAGGACAAACAAGACAAAAGCAGCAATCTCCACCACCTCCAATAATGAAATAAGCTAAAAAAAAAAACAAACCCATTTTTCCTCCCCCCCCCCCCAAAACCCCCCAAATATCCAGTGTTTGGAAAATTGGAAGACAAATTTAAAGCTATATAGTTTGTTTCATGAGACGAGAATCCCTCTGAATCCAAGAAACATAGTCATATTCAATTCTTTGGGAAACAAAGAGACTAAGCCTAAACTGATGTGCTTAAAGTGCATTGAAATGTAGCTTATTTTATCCCAAACAGCACTCTTGAGCTACGTAAAAAGAGAATAATGCTGAAACCATGTGAATGGCTCCAGGTGTTTTATTCAGAGTGATGAGTGGCTCTAGAATCCATCTCAAAATCCCAGCTGCTCATACTATTGTTCCAACATCACTTGACTTTAATTGGACAATTGTCCTTGGAAACAAACAAGCAAATAGACAAAACCAGGCAAGGTGTCTTGAGGTAGAAAAGGTTTGAAAAGACGAGCAAACCTTAAAGGTGGAAAAGCCAGACATGTTCAAGTACCAAGCCACAGGCACTCCCTGTACAGTTTAGAGCCTCTTGCAGAGTCTTTAATGGGGCACTAGGTGTAGACTTAATGTTCTCCTTTATGCCAGAAACTCTTCTCAGAATTGCTAGGTTCACATTGCTAAGCAAGAGCCAGCAATCTCTCTTCACTCCATGCTAGTCTACATGGTAGCATGGGGCTTTGGGTTTGATCTCAGCAGCTGTTTCTCCGTAGACTGCAACCAAGTGCCCATGTTATCTCATGGATTTTCATGGAAGCTGGCCACTGGTCTAAATACTGAAACTGACTTAACCATCTGTTTCTCATTTGATGTCTTACATGGAGCACACATTACTACATACAGTATATGATTTGTCTAAATTCAATTTGAGTTTATGTCTGATATGGCTGCTGCTTCTGAGAGCTAGTTTCAGAGGATGTAGCAGAGTTGAGAAGAATGTTATGGATTTATGATGTCCAGACAATGTGACAAGTCATTCCTATGTTGCTGTATATACTAAAGCAGAAGCATCACTGACCTGGCACATCATAATAAGTTAGAATTTGTTGAATTAGTCAACATTTCCCAGCCTCAAGCTGTAGTTTAGAAAAAGAAAGGTTGGGTTCACATGGCCATTAACAAAACCAAACAAATGATGTTATCGCAGTATATGAACCCAGTTGCTGTTTACTGTGCTCCAGATCCATAATTGTGTTCCCTAACCATTGAGTCCTTTTAAATGGACAAATCGGAGACAGCTTCCACTTTCCAGTGGGTAGATTATTTATTCCTGAATGAGCTTCTGGGATGGATGCCATCTCAGGACAAGTTATCCAACAACTCAAATCACTAATTCACTCTGATGGACAGATCCAACACCACCAAATGAAGTATTAATGCAGGAACAATCCTTTACAATATCCGCAATGTAAATAATTTCCTTTGCTCCGGAGTAGAAGATTAATGGATGACAGCACACACATGCGTGCAAGATTTTAAAATGTGTGGGACCTAGCCAGTATCTCAGTAACAATCAAAACACATAAACATTGGCTGACTCTGGATCCATTTAGGATGTGACTAGGACCACACAAGGCAAAAACGTTGCCAGCTTGAAAGCCAGCAGTCCGACCGACGACCACTTTTTCTTTTCAGCTGGAGTGAGAAAGAGAGATTTGCTGGCCAAGGTTAAGCCACCCAGTTATTTGTTATGATGAACTCTCCAAAAGGAAGAGATTAAGCCAAGCCTTAAATGTTTCTGTGACAAATGTTGACTGTCAGCCTCCCCAGGATTGATGGCACTTCGGCTTGCCTTCCCAAAGCTTTTAGTTCAGAGGCAGAGGTTAGGAGGAGCTTGCTCATTGGATGCTGGCTTTATGGCTTTAGCACTGGCCAGAGAGCAATGCAAAGTTTCAGTAATGAGTAATAGCACTTTTCGCTCCCTATCGTCATTTGTCCAACATCCATTATTGTCCTGAGAGAGCAATCTCGGAGTTATAAATGGTCATGGCAGCTGGTGTGTCAGCATTTCATACCTCCACAGCTGCTAGGCTGGAGGGCAGGCACACAGGCCTGCTGCACTTGGCTCAGTTTCAGCTCCTGAAGCCATCTTGGGAGGCCTGCAGGTGCCATGTGCAAGCAAGCCGCGTCTTGGTGATGCACCCAAAGCAGCTGCCTCCAAGAGCAAAGGAAGTTGCTCCAGTTAATTTATTCAGGAACTACTAAAAGCATGGGCTTTAAATCTGGTTTGAATTGGCACTTCCCTTCCTAAAACTGTTTCAGATGCACCATGTACTGAATCAGGTTGCACACTTAGCAAGCCAGGTTCTTGTTTTTGCAGGATAAGGTAGAATATTATTAGCCAAATATATCACTAATCACAACCTGATGGTGGACCTGGCAATCCTGCGAGCAGATAGCAACTGTTTTACAGACAAAGAGGAGGGGAGGCAAAAGCGGATCAGATTGAGAAGTCAGCAGAATAGCTGGTGAGATTTTGCCTTACTCATTTGCTTCTTATTCACTAATTCTAGTAGAGAAATTACTAAGTCCTTCTTAGTGAGCCTTCAGTTATTGACCTCTTGGGTCAGCATGTGAGTACAGTGCTTGTCAGAATCAGACCCACTAGCACCTTTAAAAGGATGCTTGGATCTGAAAGTATCAAAAGCTCAGCATTGTTCCCAAGCTAATGTACAGATGAGAGGTAATGATATGATCATTGCTTGCTCTGGATGAGGATGCACTTCACTTCATTCTGGGACTTGAAGTCCACACATCTTCAAGTTCCCAAGGTTGAGAAACACTGATCTAGAGCTTCAAAATGCCACCATTGCAATATAATTTCTGTTCCTTTGAGTTTGGCCTAGAAGCATCAGCTAATACAAAATGTTACAGCAAGATTATTAAAGGGGGAAAGGGCAGAACAGAGGCCATTTTCTTTCAGAAGGACCTGCTGTTGACATATAAAGTGTGGACAACTTAAGACTTGGATGGATCACTTTCTCCATTATGTACTATTGAGGTGGTGCATTATTGTGGGATGGCTCTTTGATGATGTTATATTTGCAAGGAATTCATTATTTGGTGACCTGAGTGAGGGTGTTCCTGATACAAGTCTCAAATGAAGTTTTTCATTTCTCAATTATAGTTGGCATCAAGTGCTGGCCTTTCAAGATCAGCTGAAGACTTCCTTGTTCTTCTTAGCAGCTGCGTTCCATGCGTTCTCCCTTTTCCATACCTCTTGTTCTTGCTGCTTTGTTTCATTATTTGTACATCCTGAACAGGGATTGTCATAAAAATGAAATGTCATATAAATAATATGGCTATGTGGCACTTCAGATTCAAAGGCAAAAAGGTGTGGTTAAACCATGGTTTGTTTGAACTATTGTTTTTGGGCTACCTTTTTTTTAAAGAACCTTTAGTGGTCTGATTCATAAACTCTGAACATAAAATATAACTTGCAAGCCACAACGGCTTGATTCACACATTGTGCTAAGTCATAAACAACAATATCTATTAAGTATAGTAATGTATACAAACCCAACTATAGACTGATCAGGAACCTTGATAATATTCACCAAATGATCTTAGTGCAGGTAATAAAATGTGATGTTGAGGTCATCCTTTTCACTGGGCACTCCTAGACTGGGAGTGATCTTTGAATTCTGTGGTGTAGAAGTACATTTAAGTAGAATCAAAAGAACACGAAGAGCAACAATTTCATACAGTGACTAAATTCATACACCAGACTGTCATGTTTTGTTTTGTTTTGTTTTCTTGTTTGTTTTCTTGTTTGTTTTCTTTTTTTGGTGTTGTCAGTGTGCTGGGTAAATCCAGCTGATTGAGATTTATTTAACAAATCATAGTTAAATAAACCACCGCTTTTTGCAATGTGTGAAATCAGAATATTTTATACAGTGGTACCTCGGGTTACGAACGCCTCTGCTTACAAACTTTTCGGGTTGCGACCAGCTCCAGCCACAAAAATTTACCTCGGTTTGCGAACTCCGCCTCGGGGTACGAACCGGATCTGCGGCCATTTTCCGCCGTGACATGTGGTCTGCGGCCATTTTCCGCCCGTGCCACATGGTCCGCGGCCATTCTTCTGCCCTTGCCATGTGGTCCGCGGCTGGAACGGATGAACATTAATTACACTGAACCTTATAGGAAAATTTGCTTTGGGTTGCGAACAAATTGGGTTGCGACCAGAGTCACGGAACGGTTTAAATTCGTAACCCGAGGTACCACTGTATTTGGGTATCGAAAGGGTGCTGGTAGTTATGATATGAAGGGTGAACTTATCTTGTGCACTTAAAGCATATTTCTCTTAATGTTACATTTTGATTATGATGATGAGCATCACGATCATGTTGGGAAACACCAGCGGGGCAAAGAGTTCCCCATTACGGGCCTTTTAAAGTTGTGCCCAATATTTATATAAATGTACACCTTTTTCCCCAAGTCTCATAGTACTCAGTGTGTGTTGCTTGTATGCAAACTCACAATATTTAAGTACAAAATATTTATTATGTATAATTTCTTCTAGAGAACTATTATAGAAGACCCAAATACAAACAATATTGGTATACAGTGAAAAATAAATAGGGCATCATGAGTGTCTTAAAACTAAGTATATGCTCCTTCCTCAAGCATGTTTGGAAAAACAGAACAGGCTATATTTTCACTAATAGGGAGTATTTTCTGACTAAAGAGTGATAATACCAGATATTGAACGTCAGCTGAACACAGTGAATACTTCTTGCTCTGATGCGTCAGAAGAGGCAGACTCATTAACTCTTGACCATATACAATAATGGTTCAGGGAATCATTACAAGAACTGTTATCCAAGAATTATTCCAGTGGCCTCTCCAATCCTAGAAATAAAGACTTTAAATCCATGATTTAAAAACAGGATTGGCTTCCATTTCTTCCTGATTGTCACAGTCTCCATGACCTTCTGAAGGCAACATGTTTGTGGAGACACTCTTTTAGTTCAGACAAGGAAAAGTATACAGCAAAGTTATAAATAAAGCTGAAATTAAATCACATATGAGCTCCATAATATGCTGGGATAGCAGATCATAAACCATATTTTGTAACTGATTCTGCCATACCCTGAAGATTAGTTATAAATCCTATCATCCATCAATAAACCTTTTGCCTGCTTGGAAGAATCTAATCTCACCCTGACAAGTCACGACATTCTTTCTTCACACACAGCAAGCATTATTTGAAAGATTTAGAATACATCAATTCCGAATCACCCCTGCTCCCTACACACATACACTACAACACATATGCACAAATATCCACAATTATTGCTGAACCTAAATTTTAGAACATGGAGTCTCTAGAGTTATTTTTAAATGCTAACCCCAAGAGCAACTAATAGATTATTTGTTAAATCTAGATTTAGTCATCCATGAAATATATCCATTGAAATCAATGGACCTTAATGATTAACTTAAGTCACATTAATTTCAAAGGCCGTACTCTCACATTTGCCAATCACGCATGGATAACCCGAAAGGATCTGGTTATGCAATCAACAGAAGATACAGGCCACTTAATCAGGTTGTCATTTCCTTCAGAATGGAATGGTCCCAGATCAGGTATTTATACGACTGGAACAGAAAAAGAACACATTTTGTCCAGAGATTAAAGAGGAGAAGAGATTCAAAAATACCCAGTAGGGAAATGACATGACACATCCTTAGTATCTTCTTCATTTTTTCCTCTTTCATCTTCCTGCTTCTCAGCTATTTTACTTTCATCTGCAACTATTCCTACCGTGCTAGCTCACTATCCCTTTCACTGAGAGTTCCCCTCTTGTCAAGTCTATATTTATTCTGTTGGAACAAAGAATTCCTGACGCAAGTACATACACTTGGAATTCTGTTTCCTAGCCCCAGCCTTCCTGAAAGGCATTCAGTACATCTTATTTCCTCTATGTGGTATCCTAGCAGAGAGTGGAGGGAAATAAACTGGGAAGAGAAAGAAGGAGGTGGTGTCTGATAGATTTATACACCTGCCAGCCAATTTAATAACCCTCAATACATAACAGTCAAGACTAATGCAGAGTTATCAGTGCTCTATTGAACCAACGGCCAAGCCACTAATAAACTTAAATCTGATAGTGTCAAAGAAAAAACAGGGACTGGATTTCCTCATATAAAGATGGAGATGATTGTTAACTGTATGCGGAATATTTACTGAAATAAGGAAATACTTTCCTTTATTACAGACTTTGAAATCAGTCACAGTTTCAGAAATCACCAACCTGAGGTGGGAGACCTGCTTGAGTAAGTAGTCACATTTGGTATACTTTGCTTTCTTTCCTATGGGACAGGCAACACTTGTTTGAAAATGGCTTTGTGATCCATCCATAAAGTACATCAAATCCAACTCCTTCTTGTCCTGCCTCTCACATCACAATTTTTAAATCAAAATTTTGGTCGCTTTTAATTTTCTTAAATGTATATGCTGCTCAATCTCCTAAGACTCCTGGAGACTAATAACAATAATACCATACAGTACAAATAATTAAACTGTCCATTATAAAAATATAAATATAGAAAATAACTCAGAGCCACAACCAAAAACCAAACCCAAGCACAGATGGCAATTTCCCATTAGTCCCTAATGGTCCTCTAGAACAGTTCTTTATAGATGGTTTCTTTGTGGCCACTTCATCCCATCCATTGAAATTAGGGATACTGTTTCTAATCTATAATCCAATGAAATGTCTGCATACTTATTTGGGGAGCAAATACCATTTAGATCAATGGAGCTCACTTCCATATACATGTGCAGAAGATCAGTGCACTAAAATGCTTTGAAGGGAAGGAGCAGCATAGATCAATGAGATGTGATGTCCACAGTCTTCCTAAGGCCAGACAAATCATGTATCAACATCATGCTTATTTGTATCCAGATGTTTGCTTGCATAATGGTGTATCTGCAACACCCCTTAAATTCTACTGTACAGGCTGTAGTAAATAGTCACACAGCCTTACTTGTCCTATTTAGACCACTGTCTACTCCAACAAAATGAGCACAAAAGCGAAAGAGACTCATATTAGTAGAATTCTGTGTCCTGTAACAAAAATGTAACACTTAATATCACAAGTACATTAATACAGTCTTATGGCATGTCCATACTGCATCCTTAAGCTGCTCCTGTCCCATTCTGATGTCAGCTAGACTCTAAACTGGCTTAAGAACACTCTGTGTAAAATCAAATTTAAAAACCTCAACCTTGCAGTTTTCCAGGGTTGGCTCCATAATCTCTGTTGCAGCTACTATTTTAGTAGTCTCTCAATAGCATGTTGGCTATAACACTTGACTGACAGCTAGGGAGTCCCTGGTTTGACACATGCAGAAACTTTGCTTTTCTTTTGTCCTGCTACCCACTTTACTGCTTTTTTAAAACAAGTTCACTAATGTAGCATTGCTGACTTTGCAGTACTGGAAGGAAGGAAGGAAGGAAGGAAGGAAGGAAGGAAGGAAGGAAGGAAGGAAGGAAGGGAGGGAGGGAGGGAGGGAGGGAGGGAGGGAGGGAGGGAGGGAGGGAGGAAGGGAGGGAGGGAGGGAGGGAGGGAGGAAGGAAGGAAGGAAGGAAGGAAGGAAGGAAGGAAGGAAGGAAGGAAGGAAGGAAGGAAGGAAGGAAGGAAGGAAGGAAGGGCAAGAAAGAAAGAAAGAAAGAAAGAAAGAAAGAAAGAAAGAAAGAAAGAAAGAAAGAAAGAAAGAAAGAAAGAAAGAAGCTAAACTCATTTTCAGTGGTGTGCTGGTGAACTGATTTTCTAAAAAAGCCTAGAAAGAAAGTAAGTATCTCAGGAAAAAAAAAAAAGTAAATAAAACAGCACATTTTTGCCAAATTTTGAACCAGCAAGCCTCTGCATGGCAGGCAAATATTATAGTCATTAAAGCTGCAGCAAAGATTAGGGAGAGAAATTTGGAAAAATGCCTGAAAGATGTTCCTATCACTATGTGCAGTAGCCAAACAAACTGCATAGATTTGCCTAGAAGAAAGTAAAGTACAATAGCAAATTGGACAGCAAAACCTAAACTGCCAGAAGTAAAAAAAAAAAAAAAAAACACTTTAAATACAGGGCAGGAAGACATGGCAGAGGTCATATTCACAGTGGGCAGAAGACAAGTAGAGTATGATGTGATCACCCTCCAAAGATGGTTGGGAGTGGCCCACTACTAGAAACCCAGTTTGGTATAGTGGTTAAGGCTTCAGGCTAGAAACTGGGAGACTGTGAGTTCTAGACCTGCCTTAGGTACAAGGCCATCTGGATGACCTTGGGCCAGTCCCTCTCTCTCAGACCTAGGAAGGAGGCAATGGCAAATCACTTCAGAAAAATCTTGCCAAGAAAACTGCAAGGACTAGTCCAGATGCTCACCAGGAAACAACACTGACTTGAAGGCACCACAAAAAAAAAAAAAAAAAAAAGTGGCCCATACTGAGGGCATCTTAGTACTACAGATATGCCCTTAAACCAGAATGTGACAGCTACAGATAGACTAGGAAGTTTTTAAAAAATCCTGGAAAAAGGCAATGGAAAAAGGAAAAAAAATATAATCCCATATTATTAATATGAAAATATGGAAGTGGTTTGACATTGCCTTTTTCCAGGACTTTTTCTAACCTGCATCTTGGTCTTCTCAAGATGCTGATATTTCTCAAAGTTCTGCCTGGGACAAGACAGTAACAACTTCCCTTCATTTCTTCAGAACTTGGACATTCTTAGATGCCATGAACTATAGAGTCTAGCAAAGTTTGAGACACATTAAATAATAGACGCATTAATCTTTTCACCTGAGTATAATAACTTCTTCAAACCTCAGGGAGAGATTAAAAGCCTGGCCTCTTAGTGGCATTCATCTTACCATTATAATACTTTCCCTTGCCAAAAAGATAGAGGATTTTGACCCTTTCAGGAAAGTTCATCCAATTGAAGATGAGAGATATTTAGTATTCTTTCTTCTGTAGAAAGAAAAATAAACCATTCAGTTTGCTACAGGATTTCATAGGCATAACTAGATTAATTCCAATCCAATTGAAGATACTTACTAAATATTCAGTATCCTTCCTGGAAGCAAAGAACAGCATTTTGACCCAAGTCCAAAAGAAATAACATTAAAGAACAAGAACCAAGTTATCCAAGTACAATATGTGGTACCAGAAGCATTTGCAAACAGGAAGTACAAATATCAAGAAAGTAATATGCCCAACATTTTTGCTGGTGTTCTTGATGAGGATTGGTTAGGAAGCTCAGGTGTAGCTCAGTGGCATTCAACAGATCTTAGTTTCAATTCCTGACATCTTCAGTTTTAAATGAGAAAGGTTCTGCCTGGAACAAAGATCACTGAAGATAATGCTGAGCTAGTTAAATCCAGACAAACACTGGAGCACCCTCACATAATCCCACAAGGGAAGAAGACATTAAGGAGGCTGTCAACATCTGGTAGTACTGCCTCCACTCAGAAAGCGGGAGAGGGAAATTATCCTGATCCTCCTCCACAGAAGAAGGACTTTATTTCTCAATGTTGAAGGAAGAAGGGAGCAATCACTCTTCTCTTCCTTCTATATGAAGAAAGGGCCTGGGGGTCATAGCTCCATTCTTCCTGGAAAAGAAAAAGAACACCTTTTCTTCTTGCTAAAGAAGATTAAGGAACAATTGCTTCAGCCTCTTTTTGAATGAAGAAAAGAGGCCCTTCCTTTTGCCCAGAGGGCAGGGTTTTAGAGAAGGGGGAGGTCCTTTTGCCAGGGGTTAGAAGGTCTCTGGTCCAAAACTCAAGTGGCCACTCTTCTGACTTAGTCCATTGACTTTATTCTTTTCTATAGGGAGCAGATAGTTGAGTTCTCCATCACTTCTAACAGGAATCTTTCCAAGCTCTCCTTGAGATGCAGGGATTGAAACTAGGGCCTTCTGCATGCAAAGCACATGCTTTGCTACTGGCCTGCACCTTTCTTCCATAATGCCATAATATATAACCTTTGAGCCACACAACTGCTGGACTTAAAATTTAAAGAATGATAAGGAGAAAAGGACTCCCCATTTTTTAAAAAAGCAGTGGTAGAATTCATTTGCACTGAGGGACAGATAAGGCTCTTATCTTCTCCCAGAGCAGTTTCTTGTAGCTGACAGGCTTTAATTTTTACTTCTCTTGTCTCTAAAAAAATATGCTTTTAGATTTTCTTCAGGGAAAGTTTGCAAATACAGTGCTAATAGGGAATGATAAAAAGGAAACCTGAGCTCTAATTTGAAACTTTCACTTTTACATTAAGAGTTTGCTGTTTCAGGATAAGAATTCATTACCAGGTCTATGGAACAGATACTCTTAATCAGTGCATATGAAAATAACTTGTTCCGTTTATTTTTCAAATTGATAACTTGCCTTTCTGTCCATCCCAGTCACACAGAACAGCACAGAAGCAAAAGCTACTTTATGCCCAATACAGCCCACAGAGTGTTGGCACACTGTCACTGTGGCATGTGGTAGAGAGCAGGATGCTTAACTGATGAGCTAAGCAGTGAAGTTTTATAATGTGTACTGGATGCCTTAATCAATAGCCTTTATTTATTATAGTTAGCCATTAATCCAGCATTAAACAAGCAGATTAGCATTTTGTAGGAGGAAATTCTTTCCATAACTATATATGGAAGCTGCCTGGTGCCTGGAGGGTGCAATCCTGGGAATTAGTCCCATTGAGCTAAACAGGATTTACTTGTTTGTTGATCAGCCAAACAAATGCCATCTAGCTCAAGAGAGACTAGAACTTCTAAAATTGGGAGTTGTGGTCTCAGTTCATTTGGAGGCCACCAAGCTAGAGTTAGACTGTGCCATTTCAGTGCATGATGTGGTAAATGATCTATGTTATAAAAAGATAACTCTCTAAAGTAGAACTGACTTCTACTTTAGAGAGTTCTAGCATCTCTAACTATCTGATGTGCAGATGAGATTTCCAAAAATTGGCATTATCTGGAGGGCCACAATTTCTCACTCTAGAGCTAAGGTAAGACCCCATTGTGGAGATTCTAATTCTAATCTAAGGTTGTGAGTGTGATTACCCCAAGGCTAGAGCATAGGATTTATACTGGCCACAAGTAAAAGAAAACTAAATGGAAAAGATGTCCCCAAATGTTATTGTGCAAATTTGGGTGTAAACCCAGTACAGTTGTCTCTTTGCAACCCTTCCCTCTGCATTATATAGTTTGGATCTTCCTTTTCCATCCTCAGTATCATCCATAACGCACTATATCTATCTGGAGCCTTCAATTCACAGAAGACTCTTCAGCGTAACACAGGCATCCATGAATAGAAGTGGGAAGGAGTCATTCTCAAATTCATCCTTTCTCCTTTAGCCTCTGCATCACTTTCCATGCTATTTCAGAGTCCTCCATTCTCTGGAGGCACAGGAGACTGCAAAGAGGAAGGAAACCTACGATTTCTAGCATCTCTAACTATCTGATGTGCAGATGAGATTTCCAAAAATTGGCATTATCTGGAGGGCCACAATTTCTCACTCTAGAGCTAAGGTAAGACCCCATTGTGGAGATCCATAAATGAGAAACCCTTATTTAGTATAAGGGAGATTGCAGTATAAATGAGCAAAATAAAGTAAATTACCTGTACAAGTTGACTTGTGCTTAGCATTTTAGAGATTTACCATATATATACTCGTATACCGCATACCTCTTGAAAAGGAATTGCATAAAAACATATCTCTTATCTTAGATCTGGCACCGTCACTATGTAAATACTGGAAATCACCGGCTTGTTGCTCCCCAAACTGCTCATCAAGTTAATTGAAGCAGGTTTTCACACTCCCCTAGCAGATTTATTACTTGGCTAAGATAGCTGATGAGCTGGACTCTAGCCTCACTGACTAATGTGGTACCAAATTGAGAAAGCCATAAAGCACCAGAAAGAGAAAGTGCAAGAGCTTCATTACAGCACAGGTTTTGCAGACAAATAAGATAAATTTCATCAATGAACATCACAGGGACCTTGGGAAGAGAGGAAACTTTGTGTTCTCTGGAAACAATAAAAAACTTTGAACAGTACCGTAGATTATTATAACAATAAAAACCAAATACCGAGGGAGGGAGGGCTGATAGCCTGGAATGAAATGGACAAGATTGAGGCAAAAGAGGATGAAAGAGAGTTGCATTCTTGCTCTTTCTCCTCTTGCTAGCAAGGGGCTATTGGGGATGGAGAGTTTCTATCCTGGACCTTCTATCCTTTTGGAGCTCCTCTTCTGTCTTTATGATATTTCAGACCAGCCCTGGGAGGAGGGGGGAGGGGGGGAAGGAAACAACTAAAACCAATAGTCTCCATGGGAGAGGACTCCTCCCCTCCCCTCCCACTCTGTTTAATAACATTCTTGCTTGTGACTACATACAAAATAGCTACTGCACAATGGACGCCTCAGTGACTCAGAACTGCCCTGCAGCTGCTTGCTAACACTGGATTGGCATTTCTATTGATAGGGACATTGTAGTGATATTTTATTGGGCTGTTCCGTAGGGCCAGAAATACCAAGCTGCAGTGAAGTATGGGATCTCCATGACTTTACTTAGATAACTAAGGTCTTTCAAACTGGGGTTGGGGCTCCAGTCATAGAATTGGAAGGAATCACAAAGTTCATCTAGCCCAACCCCCATCTGCTGGTGCCAGAAATCCTCTGTTACATCCTCCTCCCTGCCAGATCTGCAGACTCTCCTACCACAGTTAGTACGTTCTGCCACTACTTCAGCAGCTGCTAAAATGTCCACTTTTCTCTCATTCATCGTATACATTTTTATGCCACATTCATTGCATTTTCCATAATAATTATGACTACTACCAAAGGTATAAAGATGGAAAGAATAACTACCATAGCAAGTGCTAATGAAGCTTAGATACATTACATGCAACTGTGTCCAAGTCCAGACTACAGCCATGAAAACCAACTCCATGTGTTTGCTTTCTGTGTTGCCTTGAGACAGTGATGTGGATCCCTTTTGTTTGCCATTTTAACTGAGTAAAGCCACTGAAATTGCATAACCCAAAGAAAGTATGTATAAAAACACAGAATCCTGCAATCTTTTAAAAGCTACTTCACAAACGATGACTACCTTGCTCGTTTTTGTAAAACAAAATGATGGTCACTCTGATCTCAGTCTGCAGCCTGCAATTTTTCTATAAGCTTTGTCCTTCTGCCATATTAATATTGTCAGGTTCAGCCCAAGAACAACAGCGAGACAGTCCAGAATCAGTTCAGCTCCTTTATTAGTTTACACCTAATAGACAGAATCTCACCAGAGTAATTCTAATCCCCAACAACAGCAACTATAACCATGATGCCCTTAGGGAAGGGCCAGTCTCCTTCTCTTGACTTTCCCACACTCTGGCTGGGGGCTGAGGAGGTGGTTTCCCTTGAACCTCTCTTCTCCCTCCTGGCAACCTTGAAGCTCCATTCCAGAATCCTCCCCGCTCATGTCTTCCATCACAAATATTTGCTCATTTCCAATGTAGAGGCTCAAAAGGAGCGGGCAAGTTAGTGCTGCATCCTTTCACTATTTCTGTTCCTTTTCTCAAAGAATGTTATGAAAAGAGCTGTGAAGAGTTGGACTTCTGTTGCAGTCTTGATTATTGACAAAGACCAGTTGGCAAATTCATTGCTGATGCTTTTCCAAACCTGCAGTTAACAACTGCCTCAATGCTTCCAGTATTAGAGATGATGCTTCCTAAGTAGATAAAATTCTGCACATCCTCAGTGCATTGGTGTCCATGGATTTACTTGAGCATTACCAGCTTGTATGGCCTTCATTTTTTCACTACTTTACCCAGTTTTATTGGCCTCCATTTCCTGATTAGTGGTCATGTCCTGGAGACATTTCTTTGTTTCTGCTAGAAATCATGTATCATCTGTGAATCCCAGATCCCACTGATTTTTCCAAGGGACACCTAAATTCATACCATTCACAGTTTTCTAATGATAAAAATCCATTGCCAAAAAGAACCAGAATGGTGAAAGAATGCAGTCTTGCTCTACACTAGTGTTGATGGTAAAGACCTCTGTAATGCTATGATCAGTTTTCATGCAGCAGCAGGAGGTCAGGTAGATTCCACAAAATATTGACAAAGATAAATGTCTTATCTTTTTACTATTCCTCATAATGACTCTATTCCAATACAATGTTCTAGATTATTCAGTGACGTTGCATAATGCAAAGACTTGTTCATTGCATGAGCGTCTGCAGTAAAATTCTGTTTGTTTTCCCATAGCTGCTTGTCCAATGGATCCAGCAGTCACCTGAGTAGGACAACACAAAAGATCTTACCAGGGACTGAAAAGAGCCAGATGCCTGTCCAGTTGCAACAACTGGCAATATTGTCTTTCTTTGAGCGTCTGACAATCACTCCCTTTCTCCATTTGTTGGAGGTACAATCTGTTCATCAACATTCATTCATCAGCTCTGTTAGTTCTTGCACCATGTTTTCCCACCAAACCTTAGTAGTTTAGTTGGGATTTGGTCTAAATCTGCAATGTTGTTGTTCTTCATTGTCTTTATCACCTGATTGACTTCTCCAGTTTCATTATGTCCAGATTTCCATCCAATTCATCAGGTGGCTTGGATGCACCGGGTTGGTGAGTTCAGTGTTTGTTCAAAGGGCTCTGCCCAACAGGTCCCTTGTTCTTTATTTAGCAGTATCTTCCCATTCTTGTCCTTAATAGGAGGACTTGTATTACTTCTTGCTCCTGTTAATTTCTGAACAATGCAATATAGCATCTTGGTGTCATTTTTCTTGCTACTTCTTGTACTTTGGCTCCTTTGTAGCCTAACCATTCTTTCTTGTCAGCCTGGCAACTTCGTTTGACTCTACAGTCCAATGACTGGTATTTTTCTATAGCTTCTGCTTTCTCACTTAGTAATTTTGGTCCTTTCGTTGCTTTGTGATTTTGTCTTCATCAGTCAGCTGCCAGGTTCTATCTTGTATGCAGCACTCTTTCTGTATTGCCCTCCTTTATCCAATTGTTTCTTCTTCACTCAGATGCTGTTTATTTGAACCATCTCCACTGATCTTCAATTTCAGTTTCATGTTGCAGTTGCTGAAACCAATTTTCAAGTTTGAGTTTGTACTGTTCAGCAATGACATGATTTCTTAGCTTCTCAATAGCAGAGCGGCAAATTGTATGCTGCTCTTGCTTCCTCTTTTGGTGGAGTCTGAATGATACTATTAAGGCAATGATGGTCCTATTGCTCTGTGAGATGCTCTGACATCTAGGAGTGCTGATCACCATCATTCGCTGATGCAGAAGCCATTGATTTCATTGTTAAATGCTCAATTGAGTAACAGCCATTTTTTCTGCGAATATTTTTATCTACAAAGATGTCTCCAACACATACATTATTTATGCTACAAAATATAGCAAGAGCATTCCATTTTTGCACATTTGTGCTGCTGATCCATGTAGTCCAATCACTTCTTCCCATCCTTGTCTATTGTTGTCTATTTGTGCATTCATATTGTGAGAAAAATGAATCTTTGGGTGAAAAAGACAAGTTTTTAGAGACCTCAGATGAATGGGATCGCCTTAATAAAATTGAAACATAAAGGCATGTGGAAGCATCCTTGAAGCTGATGTGAACCAGGCCAGTTGTAAACTCCTTATCACAAACATTCCCATAGCAACCTAGGCATCTGCCCTGAGGGAGGATGCCTTCTTCCTGGCATTTGGCACCTTGAACTAATTTGTGTCTTCTTCTCTGTGACACTGTTGTTTACTAGCAGTTAACAGATAACAGAGGGGCAGAGAGTAACTTGAGAACTATTGCCTATTTAGGTATGCCTGCCTCATCATATGGATATGTATGCATATACGTTCTTTTTCCCTTCCCCTTCTTGTAGAACTGTATAAATTTCAGAACATCCATTTTGCCTGTAGGGGAGTGCCTCCCACTAACTTCTGGTGGGGTCCCCCTCCAGTATCTACTGCTCAATAAACACTGCAGTGAAGCCTTGATTATTCTGCATTTGTGTCCTGCGTTTTGATCCCACAATATCACTAATAAGCAATATAGTGTTATGATCAGGTATATCACTGAAATTGTCTTGTAGTTGTTCATAGAGCATGTCCTTTTCAGCTTCATGTGGATCCTCAGTTGGTGCATAAGCTTGGATGACGGTTGTCTCTGCATGCCTTGATTGAAATCTTGCTATGATAAGTTCATTCACTGGCTTACATCCAATTAACCCCCTTTTTGCCCCCTTGCTCAACACCAGAGACCAACACAGTGCACATTTAGATTATCCATTCCAGAAAACAGAATAGTCTTGCTATCACTGACTATCTCGTTACTTCCTTTTTACCTCATCTCTCTTATGCCGAGGAAGTATAAATGGTAAGTATCAAATTCATCAAGCAATTGAGCTAGTTTTCCACACTAGTATAATATTTGTGCCTTTCATGTTCTTTTGATGGTTTTGGAATTGAGCTCTGCATCTGGCACTGGACTTCTTCACAGCTTTCATCAAGCACCATCATAGAATATCTTCAAGCTATATTTAAGTATATCAATGAATTGCATTAATTGTCTCAGTAGTGCTGTTGTTGTTAATATTAGAGTTAGGTTGCTAGCCTGATGCCTAAGCTTCCTCCTTTCTCATCCAGGCTTAGGAACATCAATGGTGGAGCTATGTTTGAGACTATCTATACTTCTTGTTATCTATGCTCCCCAAAGCTGTTAGACACAACATTATTTTCTTAACCTCTAATCATCACAACAGCATAATAAAATGTATAATACAGAATTTTAAAAGTAAGTTGATTCTCCGTAGGATACCTGTCCTTAGGAAGAAAGCACTATTTCACCCAGTAAGAAGCAATAGAACAATCTTATTTCTCTTAACTTTCTGGTCCTACAGTATGGAAGCCTTAGTGGTAGAAACTTTCCACACAGACAGTTACACGGTCTATCTCTGACATCTTCATGTGTAAGGGCTGTTGTTTGATAGGGCACATATAAAGGAGGGGGACTGAAGCTACTAATGTGTTTCAAAAAGAAGGCTCCAGATTTGATCCCTGATACCTACACTTGAATTGGAGATGATGGTAGAGGGAAGTATAATAGGTTCAGCAAGATGCTGAAATGGATATAGAGAACGTTGGGGAGAATAAGAAGATTGGGCAAAATGAAAAGCATTCTCAGACTTGAATATGTCAGAGACAGTTCTAGCTAGACTGTTGGTCCAAAAGCAGAGTCTTTAACTTGCTATAGGATCCATATGGGGTTCCCTTGATGACCACTTAGATGCTACAACTGGCCCAGAATTAAGCAGTATGAGTAACGTACCTCAGTATGCATATGCAACACTGCTACCTTCATGGGCTGCACTGGTTACCAGTAGGCTTCCAGATGCAATTCAAGGTGTGGTTGGTTTTCTATGAAGCCCTTTATGGCACAGAGCCTGGATATTTGCAGGACATCCTTACCCCAATTTTTTCTGCCCATTCCATAATTGTCTTGCCAGTCCTATGGAAAAGGATGGCCCCAATATGCTGGTGTTCAGGAAGGAATTTAAAACTTGGCTGTTCCAGCAGGCTCTGATTAGTTTTATATGTGGTCTCCCTAAGCATCAGTAATGATATAATACATCTGATTTGGTCCTCCCAGGATGGTTGTTTTTAATGATTATTTTAACCCTCTGTAAGCCATTCAGAGCCATTGAGAAATGGACATTGTTAAAAATTGATAATTTTTTTAAAAAAATGGATAACAATGGTCTGCAGTGACTTGGGGTTACCCCCACTTTTCCATGTCATGCAGTTGATCTGCCATTGCCTAGGCAGGAGGGAACAGATCATGGTTTCTCTTCAGCAGCAGCATCTGAGTGGAAGCTGCATAGATTCATGACGGTTGTATAAGTGTGTGTATGTGTGTGTGTGAGAACGAGAGAAAGCAAGAGAGATCACTCTCATGTCATATCTTCACCCGCCATCTTTGCCCATTTGTGCAGCACCCAAGGAATACCATGGGTATTAATTGACCCTTCTACCTTAGAAACCTGCCTGCCACACCTAGATTTCAGTATTTCAGTAGCTCCTATAAAGAATTTCTTTTATACAATCAGGTTGTGCTGCTGTTTTGACTCCAGCTCCAGACATAGCAGCTTCAGTTTGGGAAGATATGACTGGAGAATTTGACAGCTCCTACAAGGAACAGGGAAAAAACTGTCGTAGGCTAGACAGCACTGAGGACTTCCCAAGGCTGCACTGCTGCTCTACAGAGTCCAGCGTATCGTGTTCTAATCCTAATGTCTCCTCTTGCAGCATCCTTTGAAGTGTTGTGGACAGAGCACCCCTAAGATTGGTAGAGAAGTTACATATTCCATGAATTGAAGTAAAACCATTATCTTTTATTTCCCACTTTTCCAGTGATTTACCAGACAGGTTGGTGTATGCTGACAGACGCCTTTAGTGCAAGGTGAATGCAGAAGTGTCTCTTGAGAGAATCACTGTGATTGCTGGGAGATAGTACACAACTGCCAGGGCCTTTGTTGAAATAATTCTGATTGTTGCTATGCTACCTCCTTTTTCTACTAATACTATTATGTTTTTAGCTTTGTGCATTGCGTTCCAAGTGGGCTATACCCCTTACAACAATGGCAATCATACCTGGACCCACCAGATTAGTTTGTGGGGTAACAAAGCTATTAGAGGTAAGCCTCATTGCTCTCTGAAGGATCTTCCTCTGAGTAAATGCACCTAGATGAGTCTACATAAATGCTCTTTAGTTTGCTAATGCACACTGTTGTACCGCACAGAATAGTCATTTTCAGAATGGTTGTAAATTCTAGCTGTTGTAGCTTACCCTTTTAATTTACAAACCTGAGAAGACACCAGCACGGTGCCTTGTCATGAAAAATGGCCCCAACAACTTAAAAATAGTGCAGCGCTAGACAAGGTGCCCGTTAGACAGCCAAACCACGTCCTTGATTATATTGTTTCTGATTGCCTGCAGTTCTGCTCCCCCACCCCATCCCAAACACCATCCTTTCCCAGTAGAGGGTGCAATCGAGCCCTTGGCTGAGATCATGGCAGGTTTGACTCTCTTCTATGTTCTGGGTCTGAACAGATCACACTTACATCTCTGGTGTACAAGCAAGAGGAAGAAACTATTTTCCTGCTTCCCAAAGTGAGTATCAAGGTGTGTTTGATCAACATCCATTCTGTGTTCAGAGTGAAGTCAATAGGGACCGAGCAAGTGCTGCTTAAACTGCATCATTAAAGCAGCACAGAGGAACTTGCTCAAACTGTCAAAGATTGTGAAGCAGGGCTTCATGCCAGGAGAAGGTCATTAACACGTGGCCATCACAAAATGCAAGAGCTGTGCTTTATCATTCAAAAGTGCCACTGAGCAGGCTGCATGATTTTGCACATCCATCTTCTCTTGCATATACAGGAAGCACCTTTATAAGGGAATCAGGTTGCACATTAAAAGAGGAAATGGGTAGATCTGTCATTTACAAATTGTTCAGGACAGGGCAAAAGTTGGGGATTCAAAGGAAGTCAAATAGTTATCTTCTCCTTTGTTCTTCTGGCATCCTTTCTTGCTCCCTCTACATTAAAGCATCCTTACCCATCATCCATTTGATCACCTTCTCTCTAGTTTGCCTCAGGCTCAGTTCAAATGTTCCTACAGCAACCACGTTACTGTCAAAAACTGCTTCTTGTGAAGCCAGGTCTTTATGGAGTAATCTATTCCCACATGTTCTGTAAGTGCCTTCTGGCTTGTGTATATCCACACCATAGCCCTGAAACATTGGATGGGGAGCAAAGAGTGTTACCCTTATTTGCACCACTAGGTTAGTATTCTACCCTTCCTTCAGGATGCCTGTCTCCAACTTGATGCACCTAACTTTGTATACTCATTTGCCTGATGACATGTTCTGGCAGATTCCAATGGGAATTAGATTCAACCACTTCTGTTAGATTCCAGCTCTCTGTCCAGAAGGGAACAATTTCCATAAGCAAGCACACCACATGCTATGTTTGAATTAGTTATTTGTGGCCCTAGTACAGCTGTTGGAACAAAGAAACAATAATAGCCTTTATCAACCTTAGCCCTTCTTGAACCCTCTGTGAAAACCCACCTGCTATCTATTTCTTTGTCTCCCACTCTTTCATCCTGTGTGAAGGTGATCTCCCATGTGTCAGTTTCTACTCTTGTTATTTTTTAAAAAAAAATACTTATCAAATACACCTTTACCACATTGCAGTTTTCAAGGATGTGTGCATACATGCATTATTTCCTGCTTTTTAAATATACAAGAGTGGTATCTGAGAAAGGATAATCTTCTAAATCATATGCATATTAAGCATCGACTTATACAACTGATATAATGTATATGATGTACCGGGAAACTTAAAATGTAACATAAAACTTCCTGGTGAATACTTGCACTTGTCCTTTTTCTTTTCCCAGCTACAATATGGAAGTGCCTCCAATATGGAAGTGCCATTTGCCATTTCCTTCTTTTGAGAGGTCTCCCATCCAAATCCCATCTAACTTGGTTGGGGTGGGGATGGGTGGGGAGGTTTGTTTGTTTGGGTCATCCAAGGTCATTAGGTACTGCTATCTGCTGTGGACTAAGAGTAAAAACTCCTAGTCTGCACTTGCTAGGTTTATCCTTTGCCTTAAAACAGAAAACTACATATTGTGGCAGACAAGTGATTGCCACCGAACTGGGCAGTGCCACACATTTTACTTCCTGTGACCTTTCCCTCCTTATGTGAAAGGATGTCACAAATCACTGAAAAGAGGCACCATAATGAGCATCTCTAATCAATTCCTAATTGGTAAGCGAAGCTGTGAACTCAGTGGCCAACATCTTGAGATCTTTCCTTCCCACCTTTGACAAGTCCTTCTTCCTCTTATCCTGTTTACCTAGAGTTGGTGAAAGGAGAGCTTAAGTCAACAAGGGTAGCAGCAGAGCAGAGCGTCACATTCCTATCAAAAATGTCACAGAGAACATATATCCCAGTGTCTGTGATGGGAATGTGATATCAAGGGTGTCCACTGCTTCTAAGGAGAAGTCATACTATTGCCAGGAACACCTGCCTCTTTGGTTGGGAAGGGTCATTCTTTACTAAGGAGCCCCAACACAGTGTTATTGCTGCCTCTTTGTTTGCTTAATATAGATTGAGTTTGAATACTTTCAGACAGTGGGGGAACAAGAGAGAAAGATTGGCATTCGGTTGTGGGTCTTCTGACATACTTGCTTAAACCATCAGAAAAGGATCAGTCTGCCAAAGAAATGATTATATTTTCTCCAAGCATCCCTAGGCATTTTCAATAAGAAAAATGGATTCTGTGATTTTCCCATCCCTGCATTACTGAATTGTTTTTTAAATGCCGATGTTGCTATTTTGCTCCCCACCAAAGCACCACTTCCAAACCTACTGAAAGAAAGATTTAAAAAAAATGAGAACCACAGTCTGCATTCTTGGCATAACAGCTACTTTTGGCACCTCCTTGCTGCTTTTTTTTTTTTTTTTTTGGTAACTATGTCACTTTGCAGGATCTATGAATATGATAAAAGTAGCAGGAAAAAAATTCTTGGAAATCTTTGATTTGGAGCTGCCCTTCAGATGTTTGAACTACAACTCCCTGAATACCCAGCCACCATAGCCAGGAATGGCCATGTAACCAGGAATATGGTATCCCGATATGACTGGAGGGCACCAGGCTGAGAAAGGTTCCCCAGAGGCTTCCAGTTCAAAGCCAGAAATGGTTCAGGATTCCCATTCTGTAACAAGAGGTACTTGTGTTAATTTGTAGCAGCAGAGAGAACAAAGGATGCTATTGCATCTAAAAAATAATATAGATCTTAATAGCACCCTAATCTGTCTCTAAGGTGTTCCAGGCCTAAATGCCTTTTTCCCCATTTTGCCTAGCCAGGCCAAAAAAAAAAAAAAAGTCTAGAGATGGAAAATGGGATCCCTATAACCTAACTCCTCCTGTTCTTTGGGAGGTCCTCTCTCTGGAAAAGGCACATCCTTATCCTGTCATGCCTATCTATAATCCAGACAGTTTATTGGGTTGTCAGAATCCAGAGTGAGTAATCTATTTTGCTTTCTTAAATCACATGAAAGGAGTCAGTGAAGGGAAGTAAAGGCATCACACGCCATGCTCTGCCAATGTAACCAGTGCCCTGTTTCTGATGGCCATGCTTCTGTTTAATGGGACTCTGTTCAGAAATGTTAAATAACCAGCTCATGCTGCTTGGCTCACTGTCTGAGGCAACCTGCTAGCAACCAGCTGCCCTAGTTCATATTAGAAACCTCAGGGCAAAATATATCCTTGATTATTGTACCAGATGAGTCCTAGCTAGTGATGTCCTTATTTTCCTTCTTTCACTCCCCATTGAAAAGGGAGCAAAACTAATCCAGCCATTCCTTCAGCTGCTTCTATGTTTTGTTTTGCAACCTCTTCCTCTTCATTGGCAATGAGCTTTGGAAAGTGGAGGGACAGTGGATGCATGGAGGGCTAGTCAATGAGCCTACCTTGGCTTACTCTTGATATGTCAAGCCCAGGGTGGAAAGCACCATTAAAAGTAGGGTTAACCTCTGCAGCCACCATTAATGCCAAAACAAAGAAGTTGCAGCTGATTCTCTAAGAATATTCCTTGAAAATTGCAATGTTTGTTGTTATTAAGTGGGTAAAATGGGAGGTTATGCCCATCATGTTTCAATTAATCCTTCAGAACCCTTTCTCCTCGTCCCTTCATCCTTATCTGTGTTGACCTTGGCTAGAGGTGGACCACTTTTAATGGCCAGCATCTGCACTTAGCATTTTTTGAGAGGACAAGAGCTTCAGTAGGAAGAGCTACGGTCTGTATAGGATTATATTACACATATGGCCAGAGTAAGATTTTAAAAAAAACAAACGGATTTTTTGGAGAGGTTTTTTTTTTTTAATGTGCTTGAAGGGGACTTTGGAGGCCTAAAAAGCAGGCTTGAGGCTCAGAATTTTAGATTATTACCATTACCACCAATCTATACCTGTATCTTTAACATCCAGTTGTGTCTTTCCAAGCAACCTCTCCTAGCCTTCCTTAAAGAGGCATGATGTACTCTTTTTAGAATAGAGGCTTATGGTCTTAAACCTCTCACTTGTGACACAGTAGTCACTGGGTGTGTCACTTTTTTAAAGCTTGCTTTGCAAATTCCAGTTTAATGGGCTAGTCGTAGATGTTGATGGCCTCTGACACAACATGACCGTGGGAGGTTGGCATGTGACAGGATTACAAGCATTGGACTTGTGGCCTTGGAGAGTCAAATCACTCATTTTGCCCACAGGGACATTTGATTAATCACAGACCTTTTGGTGCATGTGAGCTAGCGTACTACCTGGCTTGTTTCACTAATGATCACCTCCTGGTATGCAGGGCATGATCAGAGAACCTACGCTTCCTGGGCAGTGTAGCGAGTCTGACACATGGATGAGAACAATTCCCCTGTTCCCTCTTTCCTTCTTTCAGGGAAATTTGTGCCGCTTCAGATATTGTCAAACCCCATTGAACAACCTAATTAATCCAAGGTTTAGATGTCAGGGCAACTGGTATTTCTGTCTCGCCCCCTACCCCCACCCTTCCTTCCCACTCTTTCTATCAAGTTCAGAAAAGACTCAAAGGCTTGTCTTTCTGCATTTTGGGGGGCCACATCAGGATAGCCTTAGCTATAATTAAGGGCCTAACTGTGGCCAGGTTCTTGTTCATTTCAGTCACTGTTGTCAGTAAGCCAACTAACAGTCTAAAATGTGAGTAGTCCATCTATGCATCTTCTCTGTCATGTTTTCTGTACCTGAGATAAAGTAAACTTGGGTTTAGACCAGAAAGTGTATCATGTTTGAAAGCTCAGAATGAGTGTATATTTATTTATGGTGAAATTATTCTGTTTCTTTATGTGTGAAAGGGGATAGCTTTTATTTATTGCATGTATGTATGTAAAGACAATCTTAGGACCTGTGGTAGGCTCCAAAAAGGTCTTTTGAGGTTTGCAGGTTTTCTTTTCTTTCTCTAGAAACAAGCAAAATAGTTAAATGAGAATATTCTGTAAAGGCACAGGCAGATTCACAATCTAACTGATGAGCAGAGATGTCAGTTCTATTTAACATATACTGTATGAACAAATTACAATGAAACTATAGCGGTTTTCTATCTTAATATAGTGTGTCACCGTTGAGGGTCAGAGGTTTGCATGCACCCTACAACCAAGAAGATAAGAATAAGGAGAAGCAAAGGAACATCCAAGGGGGTGCGACAAGTTATCTGGACTGAGAATCTCTGACCTGTTAATATCTATGTATAAAGGGCATAGGGAATAGCCTTGAAAGACAGGAGGAAGAGCTGCCACCAAGGCAATGGTCAGGTAAGCAGAGCTTGAACCTAATGTCAAGAAACTAATTTGAGAAAACATTTCAGACAAGCCTCTCCCTAGTTAACATGAAGATAAAGCGAGAGATGGGGGAAGCACATTCAGACTTAGAAGATTTTGTTAATATCGCTGTTACAATAAAAATAGTCTTGACTTATATGGCATTGGCTTCTTAGTCTGGTCTACCTTGTAGGGCTGACACTCTGGGACAGGGATGCACTTTAAAAAGCAGCCTCCAAGGACCACAAGGAGAGCAGCAGTGCTGTAATGATGCCAGGGTGGAGAACCCAAAACCATGTTGCCAAATGCTGGTGGCATGATAAAGGGGAGAACTTTGGGGATTATAAAAGAGAGACTAGGCTAATGGGGTGAGGGTTGATATACTTCATGCCTTTTAAAACTAGGGGCTAATATAACCAAAGAGCTGTGTGCACAAGTAGCTTTAGTGTGTGTGTGTGTGTGTCAGGGGGGCAAGCAAGGAAGTAAAAAGGGGAGAGTGAGTAGTTTTTACCAGCATTGACTTGGTGAGTGGTTTTCAAGTTTCAAATACCTATTCCCAACTTGATTAATTCAGAGATCAATGCAGCTGTTGTGCTATTTAAACCAAGGGGGACAGTAATTACCTATTGTGGGCTCAGTCTAAATGTTGTAAGAGTCACTAGATTTCACTGAATTGCTCTTTTTCCTAAGACAAAACGTGGCACTTGGGGCCTAAGACAGGGTTGGGACTTTGAGTATAGCACATTCCCAGCTGTTTGTGATGTATGTTCCAGGATGTACCTCATAAAAAGGAGCTGCCTCAAAGCAAACACGTTCTCAAGCCTTAAAATGGGAGTGAAGCATCCAATTCACTGCAATGCTACTTTGGACATTGTGGCTGGTCTCTACATCACAGTGTATAAAGTGATGGTGTTTTGTACTTGGAGCTTGACAATATATGCAGATGTTTAAGATGCAAGTACAAGAATATAATACTAGAGTGTGAACTTCTTTCTCTTTTGATCTGGAGCCTTGATTTAGACTTATTGGGAGGTTGGCCTGGATTAGCCAGTGCCCAAAATCATTACTTTGATTCATTTTGAAGACAGGCTTCCAAATTTAAGTCTGTGCCAAGGATTCACTCTGTATACTGAACTGGCTGTCTTGGGAAGAAAAACCAGAGGTGTATCTTAGTTTGGAATTCAGCGTATATTCACAGGACAGGCCTTTAGTCTCTTTCTTCACTTTCCAGTTCTTGTACCCCTGGAAAACATGTTGCTGGAGGAGATATGCAGCAATGATGCCCAGGGCTGCCACTGGCAGAGAGCCACATACTACCCAAGTTGTAATCTTCATTGATCAGCAATGGGAAAATCAATTAGTAATCTGTTAGCAAGATCACAGAGAGAAATGTGTTTGGTTTCTCTTTAAATCATTAATATAAGCTTCCACCAACAATTTCAAGGCACTTTAGAAGAATGAAAAAATGGCAAGTTTCCTCTGATTACATTTCAAAATTAGTCTGTAAAGCAATAGAGGGAGGGGAGGACATAAGCTCAGTTTTATGCCATAAAGATGTGTTAAGGATCACAGCTTTCCCAGTTGAGGGAATTACAATCTTTGTTTTCCGACTCCCTGTGTATCGGTCTATAGCATATTTTCCCTGCTCAGACCTCCCAAATTACCTTAGCAATGCATGAGCACGTGGGTTAGAAAACCGACAAAGGAAGGGGGTAGATTAATGGGCTGGCCTTTAACCTTAAAACTATTGAAGCCCACTGGGGAAATGTATTTCTCCATCAGCACAAACCAAAAAACACAGGCAAAAATAATTTGGTACTAAAGACAATTCTGACAGGAAACCTAATTTGTCCCCAGGGGAGGGGGGGGGTCTATGAGAAGGTACTAGCCAGCTAATGCCCCCTGTCAGTGAACCCCTTAGAAATGGAGGACAGGGCTAGTGTGTTAAAGAGCATAGGAGCTCTGGAGTAATGGAGTCATTACAGAAAGGACCATGCCAATAAGCAAAATAGGAGGACGAAAGCAGACGAATGAAGAGGATCTTCCTGATCTTTCTGAGTCCAAGCATAGAAAAGTCGTAGGATTGCCTGGCTGGGCTAAGAGAAGGCTAAGTGCCCAAAATGACCAGTCAAAGGCTTCTGATGGAGGTGGGGGTAGGTGGGATTGTAAGAAATTCACAGTGCAATGCTGCTGCGAAAGTTGAAGGGTCACCTCAAGGCCCTTTGGGAAATCACGGTATCAAATTTGAACCAGATACTTTGAAAGAAAGAGTGATTTTTTTAAAAAAAATATGGCAGCGGCAGCCACTACCTGGTAAAATAGGAGGGGGAGGGGGGTTGGGGCAAGAGGAGAGAGCAAGAGATGATGCAGGAGGTGGGAGAAAAAGAACCACAGTGGTGTCATATTTAGGAGCCTCCTGGCTGGTCCATCCTGATGCTACCCCAGTGGTCAGAGATTGGCATAGACGGTGTTCCTTCTCTTTGCTGTTTGAGTCTCCTGTTCAGAAATTAAAATAGTTGGCTGTGCAGTGTTTTCCTTTCACTGCCATAGCTACTCATAGCCATCTCAGTTGCAGGATCTGCAGTCCTTTGTGGGTATCATGGGACAGCCACCAGGGACTCTGGAGAAATGTCACAGCCCCAGAGAGAGACAGCCCAACTCCAGGGCTGCTCCTAAATGTAGCTAAAAGTGTAATGGTCTGTTCACAAGTCCAGGATGTTTACCTAACAATGTGACCTGATTAATAAAGGAAAATGATGCAATGTGGTAATGTCACTGGAGGGACCAAGCTGAAAATGTGGAGGGTTCATTTGTTTTTGTTTTTTTTGAAGGGCTAACAAGCATAGATATCTCGTGCTTAGTTTGCTTATTACTATAAAAAGGAAGTGAAAAATTGCACTACTGTAATTAAATTGGGGGGCACAAAAACAGGGCTGGTGACTGTACGCTTGCTGAAATATACTGAAATTAAGACATTGTAATTATTGACGGGAAGCCCATTGAGCAATACATGCAGGTTTTTCTAAAAAAAATAAATAAATAAACGAAGACCCTTAACGTGATTGATTGTCAAGAGGTTAAGCAAATCTTTGGAAACCATTTCTAGAATTGTTTCTGGAGGCTGCAGAAATGAAGGCTACTTTGGTTCTGTTACAGCAAAGACAGTTGGAGCATCAAGCCCATGATATTTTTAAATGGCAATGAAAATTCTGGTTTAAGAATAGCAGTTCATAATTTTAATATTAGTACAGTTCTCTGCTACTCAGAGGATATATACTGAAAAAAGGTCTGCCTTTTACATTCGCTGGACAGTATCCTGATCAAGACCTTTTTTTTAAATCTACATCAAAAGAGCATCTCTAGACAGCTCCTGTTCAGTTTGGTGCTTACTACAAACCTGGAAGTGAGATTTTAGTTTGAATTGGCAAGAGCCCAGTGGGAAATGGGCACACTTCAGCTGTGTACAGAGGGGCGCTCAAATGAACTGAAACTATACAGCCCGTGATACTTTAAGATGGGGCAGGCTAGGCCTTCCCTAAGAATCCATATTTGGGGAGACCATTTTCCCTTATGCTCCTCTCTCTGTGTGGAAAAAAAATGCTACTGATGCTATGGATCCAGGAAGCCAGAATTGTCCTTTCAGTTACTTCAAGGAGACAGAGCTGGCTTTGCTTGGAGGCAGGAGGGGGGAAGTACCATGTTTTTAGAAAAAATTGAGCAACAACAAAAAAAACAGTTGGCTTCACAAGCTCTGGCATTAGTAGGAGCAAGGGCAAAGACTGGGTAGATGGGAAGAACTGTTTATATAATAAATAACTTGGCATGTGTCCCTGGAAGACAAGGTAGGGAACTGTGGGGCAGAGACTGTCCCTCCCTCCCTCTCTCTCTCATTCATCCCCCTCCAAACTGCCTCCCAGGGCTGTTCTTGTCATGATGAGATGATCCCATGTGGGTCACCTTGAGTCCTTATAGGAAAAATCTGATATAAATGTCTTAACTGTAAAACCCAAGAACCATCCTGTGATTACATAGGACACTGAAATAAAGTATGCAAACGTGGCTCTCCTGAGGTAAACATGGCCCAACTTTAAAGCTATTTCCTAGGAACAGAAGGAGAAGGAGCATCAAGCGCCGGAATCACGACATTAATTGCAAATAAATGACGCGCGTCTTGAGCACACCAAACGAGCCCCATTCCAAATGTGGAACTGCCTTTTCGCAGGCTGTTTGTTTTGCTTTTACAGAGCCGGTGAATGAGCAATTTGTGGCCATCTCCACCCACCATCCTCCAGATGTGTGGCACACCAATTCCCCTTCTGCTTAGTCTGCAATGCTGGGACTTATAATCCAGCACTTTTGAAAGAGGCCAGGGTGGCCAAGAAGAGATTCAGGTTTTCCTGCTGGGCCCTTCCTAGAAGGCCCAGCTGGATCACCGATCATCCCACCACAAGCCAATCTTCTGATGATCTAATTCCGAAATCTTTTGGGGATGGGAGAGGAAGACTCTACGGCGATAATCACATTCCTTCCCAGACGTCTTTTTCAGCCTGCGATGGAGCAGCCTCACAGCCCTTGATGGGAAGGAAAAGCGGAAAGCGCCACGGCTCGCTGAGCCGTCCTGTCCCCTCTGCAAATATTGATGCGCTAAGCTTTCCCACTTAAAAGCCTAATTGGAGCGTAGAGGAGCTCTGTACACTCGAAGGGAGCCTAATGGAGACATTGCAGTGCTATTAGCACAGATGGTTGTCATATGTATGCAAATGAGGAGCAAATTGAATTGGGTGTCCCTTCTCGCCAGCTGTCCTATCAGCGCCGGGCTCCGGCAGCTTCGGAGAGCTTTGTGCCGGGCGCCGCTGCTAATCCTTCCGCGCAGATTCATTACCGGCGGCGCATTCATCATCTTCGCTTTACCGGGGACAAAGGGAGCGGCGCGGGCGGCCGGGAAGCCCCTTCGCTGGGCCGACGAGACCCAGCTCTGTGGCTGAGGGGCGTGGCTCCCGGAAGGGCAGAAGGCGAGGCGGGGCTGGCCTCTTCCTACCCGGCCGGGAGGGGTTTCGGGCTGCTGGAAGGACCAAGGAGCCGGGCCGAGCAACCTTGGAATCGGACGCATCTCCGGCTAATTGGTGCCACAATAGCGTCTTTCTCTCTCCCCCCTCTCCCTCCTCCCCTCCTCTAACACTCAAGGCAGCAAAATTCCCCTAAGGGGTGCCTTGGGATTTCAGCTTTTTCTATCTCCATTAACATCCCGTTCGAAATTCGGCTGACTTTAATGAGAACATGAGCAACGCCTTCTTGGAAACAAGCTGAGCTAATATATACTCATTACTAAAAATTGGAAGGGAAACAGAGCGCCAGTTTGATAGTATCTGTCATTTAGCTGCAGGGGACAAACTCAGCAACGTGCAATAGGGCAATCTGAAATTGATCTTCAGTCCAATCTTCCATTGTTTGCGGAGGAAACGTATGAAAGGACAAAACCTATACGTGGCCCGTTAGATCATACGCACCTCAATATGTTGTATGCACGTACTGAACGCGCTTTCAATGTTAGCTTCTTAACTGGATGCAAGTGGTGTTTCTCAGATGGCCTGAGCATCCCTAATGTACATTTTAAACATAGAAGTACTGAAAAGCATATGCATATGAACATTACACATATAATTTAACTCACATAAGGGGATAAGAATGCATAAGCACTGTAAAATATAAAAAGTGAAATCGGCAGGCCACAGGATGGTTGTTACATTTTCTTCTAATGGTACATTTTCCCAGCTGTATTTTAAGAATGATTGCCATTAATTGGCTGCTTAACAAATGCCGTGAATATTCATCTTCATAATCCTACATTTCATTTGGATTATTGCTGTGCATTCTCTATGAGGCTACTTTTGAAACTGCTGCTGATTCAGACAAATGTAGCAACTAGAATGCTGATGGGCGTTTGCTTGCTGGATCACGTTACTACAGCTGTGCCAGGTTTTGCCATTGTCTTTCTGGGCACAATTCAGAAGGCTGGCAAAGTTTCTAATGGCCATAATAATCAATGGATACTTTAGGAACCCTCACCACCCACGTACCAGCCTTCTGCTTTGATGGAAAAGGCATCCTTATGTTCCTACGATGTTGGAATTGCAGTTTATGAAGATGAGAAAAAGCCTTTTCAGTGGCTCCTCTGATAGGATTGATTATCCTGTTATGCAGTTTGCTCTGTTGTGAAAATGTATTCAGGCAAGGCGTTTTTTTGGGGGGGGGGCAGGTAAATACATTTTTATCAATTATGAGGGTTTATCAATTACAACTGCCTATTTTTTGTGTATCTGCACTACTGTATGGTGTATAACTATCTGAAAAAAAATATTAGAATAGTAGAATAGTAGAAATTGATCAGCCTATGTTCAAAGCATTTGAATTCAAGTTAGGATTGTAGGAACTTTCCTAGATCCAGTTTTCATATTTGCATTTGATTTTTTTCAGATAACAGACATGGAAGTCTTACTTAGCCATGCTTTTGAAATGCATATGGGATTGCATATTCCTGTGTATGAACCCAGGTGTAATGGTTGAAACTGTGGTTTATGGATTAGCATTCAGTTAGAATGTAGCCAACCTAGGCTATCTCAACAGCAAATCAGAGTTGGATTTTGGTTGGTTCTTGGAAGAGAGATTGCATGTAAATCCCAGGGCTTTAGGCTAGAGTGGGAAGCCAAAAAGCATCCCAGAAGAAAGTAATGGAAAGCCACTTCTGTACTGTGAGAGAAGAATATCTGGACATCTCCATGTAGTCATCAGGAGTTGAGTTTCACTTGAAGGACGCTTTACCTTTTTAGAGATTCATCTGTGAACAAGCAAGTTTCTCTTTCAGCTCCCATTATAGCTACATTGCTTTAGGCAAGGCATTTTTACCCTTGTATGGTTAGTAATACATGCCTTCTTTACAGGGTTGTTATAAAGACCACTGAAAGTAATATAAGAATTGATATGTTATTTCATATATTTTCAACTGCACCCTGGAAAACAGGCAGCTTTTTCACCATGTTAGGAATATTTCAAGAATGTTAGAAGGCAAGGGTTCTCTGATTTCCTTGCTGTCTTTGGGATCACCTAAAAGTTGAACAAAAAGCCGGGAAGTAAGCATTGCTAGATTAGGTGCCTTCCTAAGCCCATGTTATATAGAAGGGCAAAAATGATCAAACGTTATTTTCTCGTTTTTCTTAGTAACAATAATAGTATAACAATGACAGCTGGAGACTGTCTCTCAGTCCTTTTCCCAGGACAGCTCATTATAAAGAAGCAAATGTCTCCCCCTTGTTAAAACCATGAGTTGGGATGGCTCCGAAAGGACCCTCCAGTTCTGAGATATGCCTGTCTCCATGCTGCTCTTCAGCACTGATTAACACGTCCCTCTGCACTGCTTGGATTTAGATGCTGGACTTGGTTCAGAAGGGGATGTTTTGATTGGTCTTCTGTTCAGAATATCCAGCTTGCAATTGTGGCTGAAGAGTCGGAGCAGGTACACCCCTTGTCCTGCCAGATTGCTCTTCTCTTTATGCATCTGCTACAGTTCATATTTCAGGTCAGGAAATTTGACAAAGAGAGACTCTAACTAAGGCTCTTTGTTAAGCAAATAAACCTTTGGCAAGGCAAATTGAAAACCACAAACTGTCAGCATGTGGTTGAGGCTGAAGACAGGACAACCTCATTTGAAGAAATAATATACAATGAATGTATGCTGACATGCTGCAATTACCCAAACTGAGATTATAAACATAGAGGATTTAGGAATTTATCATTCACCCTAACTGAACCTTCTCCTCCCAAACATAATAGAGCTTGGGAATGCAAGACAGACATCCAAACATCTTTCTGTTTTCTGGTGAGAGGCTGTTGAATGGACTCAAGATTTTCCACTGTAAATGTCAAAATTGCTTTGAGGCAACCCGCATAAAAGTCCCACAAAACTCATTAAAACACACTAAAGAAAAATGACTGCAATATATAACCACTGGTATTCTAGATACAGATGTGCATTCCACTGACTTTGAAAGAAACATCCGGTCAATGGACTGAACATCATAATGTGAAGAGGGTGAGTTGCCACACTGAGACTGGAATGCATGCATTTCAGGATGAGCATGAGTATCTTTAAGCCAGTTGCTTGAATTTGGCCTACCCACCTCTGCACTGCTGCCAAGAAAACTAGGTGGAGATGTCCAGTTAGTTAGCAGAAGTCAAGCTTGATTTGATGAAGTGTCTTTTACATTGCTTGCACTTTTCTGTTTTTACCCGTAAAACTCACTTGAAGTCCATCCTATACGTATTCACTTAGAGGGAGAACACTGCTATTAGTTTCCTCCTCTTTCTTATCCACCTATTCCTATCTACAGCTGGCAGTTTGTGGGTCTGAAAATATTGACCTTAGAAAGCTCCTTGGGGTGTTTGTGTGGCAGGCTGGCTAGCAATAAGGGGAAACAATTTACAAGATTCCACTCTCCCTCCCATTCTTTTCTCATAAGCCCAATCCAGGAAATTTAGATCAGCCAGTTATGCTCATAAGAAAAAAAAAAAAACTATGTGTTTGTGTGAGTATGTGTACACAAATTCAACATAACAAAATCCAACCTTTTGTTGGAAATGAAAATAAAAATGTTAAGATCTGTAACATGTGGCAGAACAATATATGCATTTCTGAATAAAATTCTTTAAAAGAGATACTGTTTATCCTCTTTTTGCATAATGCATTTTAATGGAGGTTTTTAATGACTTTGCTGCCACTCATCAATATAGATTGAGAAATTTGCTTGTGACGTTCAATCAATATCCAGGGTACACTGAGAAGATAATTGAAACCTGTAAAATGTTAACAGGATGGCTTTAATTGTTTCTCTCACTCAGCGATGCCATTCAAGTGTGATAATTCATTTATATATACAAGCCTCAGGTTCCACTATACTAAATAAGAGGCCTTTTGTACTCTTGCATGGAAATTTACAAACATTTGGGATGGCTTTAATTTGGTGCAAGTTCTTTTGAGAAGTGTGAAAGAAAGAGTAAAAGATCCCAATCTGTATGGAAACTCTCAATTCCTGACTAGTTAATAGATTTGGAAGAAATCATTAACTGTGCCTGTCAATCTTTCCTTCTTTTCCCCTGTTGCTCCTCCCACTCTGTTGTTTCCTTACAGTAGAAATAAACCCATCTCAGGCACAGCCTCCAATACTTTTAAGAGGAGAAATTGTGCCCACCATTTCGGAGGGCAGAAATACCTGGGGTCATCCTCAACCAACCCCCAGCCATCACCAGTGTGGTTAATGTCTTCTTCTAGAGTCATTCCACCATTGTTGGCTTGATATATCAGGGCTGAGAACAGGTTTTATGTTGCCTCAACAATGGCTGGATGATGTAGGAGATGCTGTAGGTCTTCCAGCTGTCTTATTTTATCCAGAAGGCAGTGTAGTCTAGTTTGAAAAGTTGGTGAGGATGATTTATTGATTCAGCACAGGGGAACCTAACAGCCACATTTCTTATGTGAGTGTGAATGAGCGTATGTTGTTTCTGAGGCATGGAAGGGAAGATACAGGACACTAAAGAGCTCATGCAGCATACAAGCCTCACAGTTTCACTTGCTACTGCTGAGATGCATTTTTGAGTTGTTGATTGCAAATTGTAGGAACTCTGGGTTGTTCTACTGTACTCCTAGCTCAAACAGAATTTTTTTTTAAAAAAAAAGCAGTGGAGGAAAAGCTATTACACTTAAGAGCCAAGAACCTTCTATCCTGTATAATAATGGTGGGTGAGCAAAGTCATTTTTGCTATAAAAAGGAGGATAATAAAATCTGGTCCTGGCTTTCATCTGAGATGTTATAAAATGTGCAATATGTGTTGGGGGGAGGGGGCTGACAAAATGGGTGGCAGCAATTGGCTCTGTAGTGCTAATATAAAACTCACAGAGAACTACCAGCCATTCAACACTTGATCTTTCTGGCCAGTAGCTGAGTCCAGAGAACTGCCAGCCAATCACAGCTTACTTGCAGGCCAATAACTGGATGCTATTCCTTGCCCTCTCAGGCTTCAACATCAATGGGTGCAGAGGAGAAGGGGCCAAATGATGACACCTGTATCCTGATGCCATGACGTGCCTTATATACTTGTGTCAGGTGTCATGATGGAAGTGCTAAATCCCATCCTTTGCAGCAAGATGTCAAGATGCACCTGTCATGATCACAGCTTGTTATGAATACCACTGCTCTCAGGCCAGTGTTCATTCTCTCTCCACAAAAATAAAATGGGATAAAATGCTAACATTTTCCTGTGTTCTTCAGCTTGCTATGGTGGTACATGTCTTTGCCTTCACACTCCTAATACTGGCATGATGGCAGTTCTGCATTTGGGCTCTTATCATACCAGCACCCTGCTATTATGGGATCTAAGGAGCCAGGAACTGGGGCAAGTCAAGAATCCCCTTCACTGGGCACACAGACTGTCATTCAAGTACAGAGTGCAATATATTGCTGTTTCTGAAGCACCACTTGCTACCTGGAGTTGAATTTCCCCATCCCCAGATGTGTCACTGGAATATGGATTTCTCAGCATTGCATGCAGTAGCAAGCCCATGGTAAGGATGCGCGAGATTAGTGAAAGACTCATTTTATCCCACTTGCAACTTCATCTAGAAGGCAAGGTTATCTCTGAATTTAACCTACCTCTAAAGAAGGGAAAGAGGGGAACACAGTGAGCATATTAGAGGACATTAAGAAGAAAAAAATAATAATCATAGCAACAATAGTAATACTTCATCTACTATATTTTTATTTTAAACATCTATCATCTATGGAAAAACAACTCGTAAGAGTAATATTAATGGCACTGGAGCACAAATGGGGGAGAGAAAAATCCTGTAATGCTAGCCAGTCTTTTTCTTAGACTCACTCAGTGGTTAGAATCACACACTGCATTGAACAATGTTTTGATTAATCATGGTTAAGAATGATCCTTAGTTTGATGGTTTGTTCAGCATGCTAAAGCATAAACTAAGGTTGTAATGGTATGTGGGAAAGACCTTGGGAGAAGGGGTGAAAAGTTGCTGCCTAGGGAATAGTCAGATAAGAGACAGCATAGCCCACAGCTGGATAGTGGGTGGGGCAAGAGGCTCAGAAGGGATCCTCCCTAATTTCTCAGGCTGTAAAAGTGACGGCGGGAGAATTGTACTTTCAGACTTGCAAGATTCTGTTAATGTAGCTTTACAATAAAGTAGAATTAGCTTATCTGGCTGTGTTTCCTGTCTGGTCTACCTGGTAAGGCTCACACTAAAGCTGACAGATCACACTATCTGGGTACATGCAATAGGCTAAAGCAGAACCCAACAAATCAGATTATGGTTTAGTATGATGTATGAAGCCATTCACGTGACTCTCTGGGTCTTTACCTGTATAATAGAGTAAACACTGCTACATAGAGAGGCATCTTAAAACCTACACTGATCTGGTTTCTCCTACCTAGGTGATAAAAGAATTACTTGTCCCTACCCCCAAAACTGAACCATTGGGATCACATCCATCACTTTCATCCTTAATGAAAGAAATAATTGTCATGGGCTGACATGTGTTTACCTCTCTGAGGCTGAGCCATTTATCTACGTGAGTTCCCTGAGCTGATAAAATACTGTCATGTCAAGTGAAATCCAGACAGCTGTAAATCAAGATGATAATAATGTGTGTGGGGCTGGAGATGAGTTGGAATGGTTTCAATGCAGAGAATATTTACACCAGGTTCTTGCATAATGTGTCTATTAAAACTCTATCAGTAGAGGTATTGAGTCCCTCCTTCTCCATGTTTGAATCAAGCTTGGCCTGGACTTTGTCTGGGAAGTACCTCTTCTTACAGCTCTCTATTTATTTTCCTTCCTGATTGATTGCATGAAAGCATGCATTTCCCCGAAGACTCCAATATTATACTGTTCTGGAGGCGGGGAGGCACCACATGTGGGGAAGAATTGCCATGAATGTATGAGAGGCAGAAATGGATGTGCATAACCAGTCCCACTTTATACCTAAGAGGATCAATGGTCATTTTGTGGCTGGGTCCCATGGGCATTTTTGAAGTGTAAGTAGAGAGAAGTTGTGGATGTCAGAAGTGGCCTGGGGGAATTAGGGTAAATGTTCATCCACACAGCTATCCCACAGTATTTTATTTTGCTGGAAATACAGATAAGAGGTCATGGCTTTGCTAAGGTCTCAGAGTGAAACTGTGATGCAGTTTGAAGCTGAAGACTTGAAAAACTTTAGTTTCCACAAACCATTCTTTGAAATTCATCTAGGTTTTTTGTTTTGTTTCATTTCTTGTGTATCCGAGTCAGTGCTGATTCCTGGCAACTGCCTAGACAAGTCCCTGTAGTTTTCTTGGCAAGATTTCAGAAGTGGCTTGTCCTTGCCTTCTTCCCAGTGACTGGGCCAAGCTCACCAGCTGGCTTTGTGCCTGAGATAGGACCAGAGCTCACAATCTCCTGGTTTCTAGCCTGGTGCCTTAACCGCTACACCAGACTGGTTACCTGAGATATTGCATCCCCCAATTACCTTTGGTGTTCATTATCCTACATGGGTCTCAGGCACTATGGAAGGCTTTTTTTTTTTTGCCTGAAAACAACTATTTTTAGTAGAGCAAATCATTTTTTTTTTCTAGAAGGACAGGCTATCCAAATTATGGAGATATATGAGGGCAGGATACTTCTATGCTTAATTTTAGGTGCAGCATTATTATACACATATTAATTGTATTGATTATGCTATCTTATGAAATGTTGTTTGAATAAGGAACTGGGAACTTGTAACCCATAACAGCATTGCCAGAATTAGTATAAGATGTTACTCGCCAAGGAAAACAAAAATCTCCACCTCCCCATAATACATGTATAAAATCTTAGGTGAGGAGTAATTTTCATTGAAGGTGCAATAAAGGAAGGATTAATTGTCCTGCCTGTCCCCCAGAGCTGTGGACTTGATCAGGATGTATCAGTTTAGTGTGTCATCTAGTTTGATCCAAGCCTCTGAGTCAAATGACAGAGTCTTTGGGATAGCATATACATTTTGTGAAATCTAGCTTTCTTTCACTGAAAATGCCCCATATTTGATACTGAAAATAATTTTTACATCACAAAGCATTCATTTTTTCATTATTGCTGAGAGGTCAGGTGGCCTCTCCTACCTCTTAAACAATTGCACAATTTGTTTATGGAATTCCTTTTGCCCAGGTTCATATCTGCATGGAAAACCCTTGAGAATTCCAGAGCTTTCAGTGAGATCAGGAAATTAACTCCCCCCCCCCCGCATAGATAAACCACTTCTGTAATGCTGCAAAACCAAACAAATCAAACCAAAACACCCTGCGTAGCTTGGTCACCAGAAATTGAACTCAAAATAAGGCCATCTTTACCTGTTTTTAATTATCTTAGTGCACTGTCCATACCATATAGTTGGCATTCTGTCTTGTCATGGGAGGAGGAGGGAGGGAGGGAGGGAGGACTATGCATAGCTTCCAATCTGTCCAGACTTCCAAGAATGATTTAGGTCATTTCCCTGCTATCACGTTAGTGCAATTCCACAATCTCAGGATTGTGTCTGGGCTTCTGTAGGCTGGGTTGTTTGCCTTTCCTCCCACATCCCACTTGGGCATTTAGCAAATTAAAAAGTAATGTGAAATGAAGAAACATATGGGGAGATGGCTCCCAATTGTAAATCTCTGTGTGTACGATTTTTTAAATAAAATTAACTGAGCAGTGCCAATAGATTCTAATTTGGATAACGTAATCAGACACAGACAGGGAGACACCAGAGCCGATATAGCCTCAGAGGGGAGGGAGACAGACCCTGCCATGCTTGTCCAAGTAGCTAAGTCCTACAAGACTGGATAACCAAAACAAACAGTGGCTTGACTGGGGAACAGGGAGAAGGAGTTACTGAAACTGACAAATACAAAGCAAGTAGCAACTATTCAACCAAAGCCCGGGATGACCTTTCTCTTATTTTCAGAATGCTGCAATGAGGAAAAAGTTGGATTGCTGCATCTAAAGATAAAGCCTCTCAAATAGTCCCCCTCTTTTCCCCCCAGACAACTTCTCTTCTCTACCTGGTTGGAAGCCTGGAGTCTTGGAGGGATGTTGATTTCAAAAATTAGGGCAAGGGAGTGTATAGATGGGAAAGGATAATGGGATGGGTAAATGGTGGGAAACAATGGCTGCTCTGGAGGATGATTATTTGCTTACTGGGCTTAGATGTCACTCCAGTCCAATGAGACAGGAGTAAGGAGAGCAGAAGAAACTTCTGGTCATGCCCACAACCAGTCACCAGATCTTGCTTTCAAGATACTGGGTGGGAAAGCATGAGAGATTTGACACATCTTGATGTTGTAGTGGGACAGGGTTGGGTTTGGGAGTTTTATTCTAATAAAAGATTGACAAGGTAAAACAATTTTTAACAAATGTGCTGGGGAGAAGAGGTGGCTGTGTCATAAGATTATGGGGAAATTTGGGTTGCCACGGTAAATGGAGACAAGGCCTTAAAGAAGCCCCCAAAGTGCAGTTTTCTGCTCATATGCAATTGTCTCAGCCTTCATCCTCCAAGGAGTGGCTGCCAATCTGCCCGTTGCTCCTTCAGGACTTTCCTGTTTCTAAGACATGCAGCCAAGAATGATCCCAAACATTAGCACTAGGAACAGGCTGTAATCATGATACCAGAGAGAGGATTGTTTGTCCCCCCGCCCCCATCTTCCTGCTAATGCTGTCCATTCATTGCAAAAGGAAAGATGTGGGAAAAGGTGGCCAAGCAGCTGACATAATGATGGTTGGAAGAGAACATGCATTTGTAGATGAAAATATTATTTTGGCTGCAGAAATAATGGCCCATCATTGTTTGTGAATAATGCCCCTTAAACCAAGTTGGCATTTTCATGGAAAGAAGGAGAAGGAGAAGAAGAGGAGGAAGAAGAGGAAGAGGAAGAAGAAGAAGAGGAAGAAGAATAAGCAGCAGCAGCAGCAGCATTTCTTTCCTTCTCCAAGTATATTTGATACAAAGACCCAAAAGCACAAATACTTTGCCTCTGGGAGCATCCAAGCCCTTCAGCCTGGATAAACAGCCTTCCCAACTTAGTTTTGGTTCAAGTCCTGTAATTTGCATGCCTGTTTGTAGACAAACAGCACACTAAGGGAAATATGCCAGAAATTGAAGCCAGTGCGATTTTCAAGGATGACTGGATCTTGCCCAGTATTTTGCTAATTGGACCTTAAGAGAGATTGACATTAGCCACACCCTGATTAGCCCTTGTTTTAAATTAATATGGGATAGGAAAGCAGATAAGTTATAGCAACAATAGCAGAAATCATCAAAGTGTAACAATTGTAGATATTTTTCCCAAGTTAAAAACATTGTTTTATTTGCCATTCATCTAAAAGAAGGATAAAAGTTGGCTAGGACAGATTTGGAGATAGTTATAAAGAGAGAAAAATAGAAGGCATGGCAGCAGCTGTAGCAGAAGGAGTTGTACACACAAACGATATCTGGTCAAGAGTAAATTTAATTAATTACCATCTTTAGAGTTCACTTTAAGACAGTAAAAGAGCTACACAGAACAAACCTGAAAGGAATGTGAATAAGATCAATAAAAATTAAAGGCAGAGCAATGCAACCTCTAAGAGAAGAAACCCACTTGTAACCCCCACATTGCACATTAGAAAATGCTAGGTGCTAAGTACTCACTTTACCTCCTGCCACAACCTAAACAATGAAGGAGCTAATCTAATTTCTGGGGGGCGGGGGTTCCATAATTAGGGCGCTGTCACAAAAAAGGCCCTGGTCTCTCTCCCTAGGAAATTCAGTTAAAGATCATCAGCCATGTAGTATAGAAGTCATCTTGTACAATTTGTTTAGGGATTTATAAATAAGAACAAACATTGTGAATTGGATCCCTAAACAAATTAGTGTTGGTTAAAATGATGTAAGACCAGTATTTATAAAATAAAAAGCTTTCTAGTCTGAGTATTTTTTGCAACAGTTGCAGTTTCTGGATATTTGTCAAGGGCAGCTCCACAGAGAACGTAGTACAGGAATGACAAGATACCAAAAAAAAAAAGTTCATCTTGGTGGCCAGATCCATTTTCTCCAGGGCAGAAGGAATTTGAGCCAAAGCCAAGTTGGCTAAAACCACACCTGGTCACAGCCAGCATTAAAACAAAAAATGTCAGGCCCTGAATGAAGTTCAGGCTGCACACCTGATTCTTTAGAAGATTACCTAGAACAACCTGCATAGCCAGTCCAAGGTCAAATGCCCACCAACCATCAGGGGCTCTGCCTCATCCAGCCTGAGATTCCATTTGGGAGTTCACATCCAGGTCATTGCTAAATCCAGACCATGATTCAGGATTTTCACAGCCTCTTTGGCATCGCTTGAAAAGTAAAGATATTGCTGAGTGTCATCAGCTAATACATACATGACTTACATGCTACAGATGGGTGAGGAGCCCTTGGTTGAAAAGAGGAACTTAGCACTGCCAGTTTTATGCTGCTTCCTGATTTATATAGCTTTATTTGTGCCTATTGCTCAAAGTCTGTCACCTTCAAAAACAACCTTGTAAAATTGCTGTTATATCTACCATGAGCCCTCTGGATATAGCAGGGTAGGGTGACTGTCATGGTTGTAAATTGAAAGAAATGCACATACACACTTTTCTTTGCTTGTGACTCCCGTAGCTGCTGAATTTCAATCAATGCTGCCTGCTTGGCTGTCATAATTCAGGACACTCTGTTTAGACATTTAGCAAAGGTCCACCTTGGTCTCCAGAAGGTCCCGATATCATTTTGCCTGCCAGAGCTGAGGCTTTGGGCATGGCTTCACGTTCCAGGGAGGGTGCACCAGAATGAATGCCCCTTCATCCTAAATCCAGAAGCTTGAATCCGATGATCTGCTTGTGTGCAGCCCAGAGAAGCCCTTCTGCGCCAGCATTGTCATCGTCATGCTATTTTTAGTCTACCCACCAGCCATCCATTGGATATTGTGCTGTAAAGTGAGGATGAGTGATGGCAATTGATTATCCCAGGCTGTGCAGTGTGGTATTAAGGCAAAACGCCCCAGCTGCGTTCTTTGCTTGCCTCCTTGGCAAGATAAAATATCCTGGTTTTATCCCTCTTAATTAAAGTGGGTTGAACACTTAAAAGGGGAAGGAAGAGGTGACACTGAGTAAACAATAGTTGACTCAATTAAAAGAAAACGCCTCCACAAAACCCAGCGGCTGGGAGTCAAATCCCCTCATTTGTCTGATACTGCATGAAATGTCGCTTGCTCTCTCCCTCCCTTGTTGTATCCCGTGGTAAAATGTGAGCTGAACCAGGAGCTTGGGGTGTTTTCCTTATAGCTAATGCAGGCATGAGCAACTCCTGCAGGGTGGCCTGGGGTGACTTTGTATATCCAGTGTTTGCAAGTGGATGCCAAAATGGATGCTTTGATGTACGTGGCACTTCAGTGTGAATACGGGAAGCACAAGTGCCCATTGTTCATCTGAAGGAGCACTAACTCTCTACTAGAAAGCTACAAGATGATATCCAACGGAGGAAGAAAAAACACTGATACCAATGGGAAAAAAATAGCTTACAGTGTTGATCCTGGCATGCTTGTTCTTTTGACCATACAACTTGCTAGAAGCTTTATTTCCATCACACATTTACCTTGGATACTAAACCACTGCTTATTCAATGAGCACAACCATTTGGTTTTGCACATCACACTAATAATAATGTAAATCAGAACAAAGTGAAAGCCAAACAAATAATCACAAAAACCTAAGATGAACACCAAAGAAAACTCAAGAGAGATGCCCATTGTTAGTTAGCTGGAACCAAAAGAGCGTTGCAAGAAAAGGGTTTTAACTTGTTTCCAAAATTCTGCATGGACTTCTCAGGGAAGAGTGTGCCAGAAGGTGGGGGCTTTTACAGAGAAAGCCAGCCATCTAATTCATGCCCCACGGACCTCAGTGAGGGGAAGAAACTTTCACCAGGTCCTCCCAGGATGATGGGACTGGACGAATGAATTCAATTCTGACAATCTCCTGTCCATGATCAACAAACCAGGAGTACACAGAAGAAAACAAAATAACACTGACAATAAAACTACACAGTGAATAAGAAGAACAATACTGCACAGTGGCTTTTACAAGAGGATAATAACTTGGAGCATCACAACCGCCAATAAGTTACTCAATGGCAAATATATTTATTTCATTTGTCCTTTGTCTTTTCCAACAATCTGAAAACAGCAGAAAAACCTGCAATACAAAGCATTAGGAAACCTTTGAAATCCAAATAAGGAGGCATAAAAATAGCAACCAATTAAATCCCTGTAAGCACAAGTGAATGTTAGCTACCCTGAAAACCAAAGTCAGCAAATAAGCCACCATTCCGAGAACTTTTCTTCATCAGGGTGCCATTTTGGAAAAGGCTCTGACTGATTTCTGACAATGGTCAGACCAAGAGGCTGACTTTTGAACTTAGACTAGTGAAATGTTTCCCGAAGCTTGAAAGGTCAAGGCCACTATCTTGTACTAACCTTAGCAGCTTATGAAATGATCCAGTCAGAGAGACATGTGGTTTGATCTTTGATGCCTGCTTTAAAGCAAGGCTCACATTTAGCTCTAGTTGAAAAGTTCAGACTCTTTGTAAAGTGTTTATGAAGCATCTGTTGTAGTAATCAATCTAGATTTAATATGGTCACAACCTCATTTTGGTTCCTTTAGGAAAACCTGTAACTAGTGCTCCAGGCGAAGTTTGGCCTACCTAAAAAGACTGCCCATCAAACACACTAAATATTGGTTGGTCTAATAACAAAATATACAACACATGACTTAAATTATTTGAATCCCAATGCAAGCAAGAGGAATAATCTTTTTAATGGGTATGTGCAATATAGAGTCCCTCTGGACCTCACTGAAGGATGCAACTTTTGATGTGGGTGGGAATTTGCCCTCCCCTCCAGAGCCAGTAAAGCTGGGCTAAGTCCAGTGTTTCTTTACCCACCCATGAGTTTTGCATATTTGGAAGCAGGACAGCTGGCCTTTAATTAGAAAATTGGTATCTGGAATGCTCAGTCCAAATGTTAAACTACCCAAAAGAAAAGATGCTTTAGTCACTGGCTTCACTCAGATGGAGTAACAAAGCCATGTTGTTCTCTTTGCCCCTCACACCTACGTATACTGAAACACTAGTGGACTCATATAAATTATTTGATAGGCCATTATTAATATCACATTACATAACTGAAAAAACAGAGCCAGTCAGATCTCACAGACGTAGAAGCCTTTTCAAAACATCACATCAGTCCAATAAATTCTTTTGCAAATAATTTGTGTGTGATCATTTTTATAGCATCATCTATTTATTTATTTTGTTCAAATGGAAACCGGGACGCAGTGAAAGAGAAACAGCCACTTTATGTTATAAAACCTATTTGTTCCCAATTTGGCACGTTTCCCATTGCAGTAATTTCTCAGGCTCTTGCCCCCCCACTCCCAACCTTCTCTCTCCATATTACTGATGTTTAGACTTGTTCCTTTAATGAATAAACAATACAAAATAACAATTAGGAAAGGAGATATCAAGCTCTTGGAAACACTTAGGGAACTCTGCTCATCATGGTGTCTGTCATCTTACACATTTGGGGAAAAAATGGCTGATGAGTTTATTAAGTATTGGGTTACAGAGAAAAGGGGTTCCTTTGCAAAACTGCAGATTGTTTTCTTATCTGTCCCTCTAACAGAACTTGAATGGTAGGTGCAACAGAAATGCCCCCCTTCCCTAAGACAGGGATCATCACGCTCAGCAAAATACAAGGGTATGCATTTTCTAAAATAAAAGCTGAGAGTGTAATGTCCCTCCCCCAAACATAAAACAAAACAATCATCTGGGTGAATTTTAACAAAATGTGAGAAAGAGCAAGAAAGAACATTTGGCAAGTGATGCGGGTCAGGATGGAGACTACGTTGCCTGCTAGAAAGGGAATAATTGTTTGTCTGGAAGTCTCACAAATGAAGAGAAAGACAAATACGTTCAGCGCATAGTTTATAACAACCCCTTACAAATGTCAGCCCTTTAAAAGGTCATCTATAAATGACAACGGCGTTATCTTTAGCTTACAGAGAAATCGTAACCAGAACAATCCCAAATCGTTCAACCTTAAAAACAGCATGACTTATAAATATACCTCCCACAACACACAAAACAATGTTAGAGAAAACAAACAAACAAACAAAAGCTGATGTCTTCACAGGTTTAACCTCAAACTTACTGTCAAAAATCTCTAAACAATACACATTTCTACTTGTATTGCGGCAACAATGACAGCTGGCTAAAATGTGTGCTGCTTCTTGCAAGACTGATGTCAGCCCTTCAAGGTAAGCCAGACTAGGAAACCAAAGTCATGAATGTTAATACTACCTTTATTGTAAGGTTACAGTAACAGAATCTTGCAAGTCTGAATGCTCCTCCCTCTCTCCCTCCCTCCCTTTAACTTCAAGAGAATTAGGGAGGGCCAAGTCTGAGACACTTTCTCAAACTACATTTCTGCCCAAGACTCATATTTCTTTTATCTGACCATTGTCTTAGTCGCAGCTCTTCCTTTTGTTCTTCAAGGTTACTCTCACATCTGGGAGATTCAGACGTCCCCTTTGTCCTTAGTTTCTGATGGAGGCCTTCTGGTTGGTTTCCTGGGCTGATTATGGGTAGGCTCCTGAGGAAGCAATGTGGCCTCTACAGCTGGACCACGAGTCATGTGTGGGGGAGGTTTCACAACTAGAGGACATAGTGAACGTAGCCAAGCAGTGAAACAAGGAAAAGGAAGATAAAGGTCTGCTTACAAGTTAGATTTTTAGAAAGACATTTCTTTTAACAGCAGGTAGTAGGTGTCAGATTCAGCCGGCCGGGCCCGGCGAAGGCACCGCTCGGCTTAGCCTAAGTCAATTTCACCGCCTAGGTGCAAGCAGAGGAAAAGGGGAAGTGAAACTGTGAGCTGATTACGGACAGGTGGCAGTGCTGTATCAGCACGCTTCCCCTGGGGCGCTGCAAACAAAGGCTGGAAGCTAAGCAATCAACGAACTCCTGGCTTTGCAGGCAAACAGGCAAACCCAACAAAGGCAACGACAGCACAACCCATAGACTGCAATCAGAAGGACAAAAGCACAGGACTGAATTTGCCATTTGGGCGAGGGGGGATTACTGTGGGTAATCTGTAAGCAACGGGTAAAGCTCAGGAATGGGGAAGCTATGAAATACCATGTAAGCTATGCCAAGCCAACCCTGGCTTTGTCTGTACTTATTTACTTTACACTTGAGTAAACTTCTTTGCTGAACACACGTGTTACGAGAGTTTCTCTGAGACGAACGGGGTAAACCTTACAGTAGGTACAAAGGGTGAGCTATCATAAGGGGGGCAGGGTCTAATGGAAACCAAACTGCTCACACCCAACAATGCTGCAGTGAACAGGAGCAGGCCTATCAGAAGATGAGACTCCACTGCAGTTCTTCTCAAAGGCCCCCTTTGCAAATCTCCTGTTACTCAATCAGAGCTGCTACTCTGCCAAATTTTAAAGGGGGGGGGGAGGAAAAGAGATCCACCCAGAACTTGCCCCTGCTTTTGAACCCATTGGCAATGGAATTGAAATTAAATCTTGCACCAATTTACATTGGTTGTGTTTATACTTATGGCATTCTAAGTGGATTCTGAATATTCTTCAAATCTCACTTTTAAAATTTGTCTTTGATGGATGCCTAAAAGAAAAAAGAAGGCAAGCCCCCTCAAATGTGAACTCCTGACAATTAAATATAAGGCAAAATTCCATTTGCCAGGGTCAGTAGTTCACCTCTTATGTTTAATTTTTCTTCTCCCAATATGATATTCTAATAATATCCATGTTTGGGAATAGTGAAATATTGAAGCTAGCAATATGTTAAGGTTTCCTTCCATCTTAAGCACTCACTACAATGACTCTCTGACTTGGATTAAAAGTACAACATCAGGTAATGTTGTCTTCACACTACAGAATTCATTGCACAATTCCTAGCTTGTATAGCTAGCATATTATTTAATCTGGCTCACAGTGGTCTTTTTCAGGGTTTTTTTTTTTTTTTTAGAAAAACAGGACGGAGCATTGTTCAGCTGCTTGGGACTTTAGGTCAATAATATGACCAGCCTTGGAAATAGGTTTCAGATGAAACTCATTCCAAATGCATAAGTCTCCAACTTGGACAAGGCTTGCTCCCTCTAGCACTCTCCACCTAAATGCTAAATTGCCATTCCTAAATTAAGTGTTTCTGTTTATTATGGGGGCAATAGGTCAATTTACCATTTTTCAGATAGAAGGAGAAAGACTGAATCCACTAAAATTCCAAGATATTCTTTATTGAATTTTCAGTCTCTTGCACTGGAATATAGGAAAGCTAGAGAGAGCAATTCAGTAACCTGGAGAGAGACAAACACCATCCCATCAAATTAGGAGATTATTTACGGTCATTTAAAAAGATCAGTCATTTTGAGAAAATTATTTTCTGTCATTTAAAATGATCAGTCATTTAAGAAAAAAACTATTTTGGTTTAGTTTCTTACCACTGAGAGCCAAACTTGAATGACAGTGCTCTATTTTTTTAAAAAATATTTTTTAGGTAGTAGTCTTGCAAGGTATAAGTAGGATTATCTCTGATTGGTTTTTGAAGCCTTTCTCTGTTGGGACAATTCAGATTTAAAATTATTTTTTCTTACTGCAGGAACTAATTCATCTTTTAGAAATGTTCTTCTCAGAATCTTCCCTGATTCTCTTTCTGAATTGGATTGGCAGTTATAGCCATCCAGTTTAAAAAATAGCATCTGTCCATCTCCGCTGTACAATTTGAGGGAGAACAGTAGTGCCACAAAATTCCAGTAACCATTTCCTGAATGGAGTTATTCATATTTTGGCCTTCTCAGTTGGTGAATCATTGTCTACTCCAGTGTTTTTCAATCTTGGGAACTTTAAGAAGTATGAACTTCAACTCCCAGAATTCCCCAGCCAGCCATGCTGAGAATTGAAGAGTTGAAGCGGAAGAGGAATTGGGAGTTGAAGTCCACACTTCTTAAAGTTCCCAAGGTTGAGAAACACTGGATTAGTCCAGCCATATGCTTCAATATGTTTGGCATGTCTGATACTGCTAGGATCAGGAAATCAATGAGGTGGAATGTCTTCAGTTTTCTGGATAAACTTCCAAAATAAAGAATGTTGATATCCAGAAAAACTCTCTGCTCAAAGTGTAAGTTTGTTTGTTCAGCATATTTATAGTGGTAATATAATCCTGTTGCATTCTGCAATCAGTGGCAATTTATGAGCCCAGCCAGATGGGGGAAGCTGACTATAATCTCAGTTTTCCATTCATGGTTGATTTTTAATGCATGCACTTTGAGAAAGTGATAGTCATATTTGGATTTTGCGGGGAGGGTGCTTTGTCAAGACTGATGCTTCTTTTGGGGTCCTATTCATCCCTGTGCCCTGATCAGCTTATGGCCTGAATGTTTTGTTTGTAAACCAAAGACCTATAGCCCCCAGTGGAAGCTGCAGCTGTGTGAGGGCAGGTGGCAGAAGTGAGATCAATGGTGGTGTTGCTTATCTAGATGGGGGGGAGGGGTACTCAGCACTTGCAGCTGTCCAGGAAGAATCACCTCTTGGCAATTGTCATATTGGATGCCTGCAGGAAGAGCTGAGAGAGAAGGGAAAGGGAATCATTTTTTTTAAAAAAATTATCAATTTGCAATGGAACTCGCTTTAAAAGAATTTGGTTTTAGTTATATTACAGTTTTGCCACATGAGACTCAGAGATCGTTATACATCACCCCTTTGATCAGGTTGTGGATCTTTACCATTGCTATTACTGGAAGCTAGGAAGATTATTAAGAGTGAAAAGATAGACACCCCAACCTGGTGCTATCTTGGACAAAAATTCCCATCGCTCCTAACCAACACACTCATCAGCTGTGCATGATGGGAATTGTTGTACAACACACTTGGAAGCCCAGAATGGAAAAATGTATAGAAAGATCCTATAACTATAAATAGATACTGAATGAACTCTTCTTATCTTGATGCACGAGAAGTCCAGCCACTGCCCATTGGGCCTCCCACTTTAGTCTAAGCCAGTTAGGTTGAAAGAGAGTGACTGCCTTACCCAGTAGGCTTTGGGGCTGAACACTTCTGCCTCTTCTGCCTAAATCCAATGTGTTAATCAGCCCAGCATACTACATCTCTGTTCAAAAAATCCACAGGGCTTTAATTTATTGCGTGGTTGAAAAAGACCCTTGAAGTGGCTTACAGGCAATTTATCTTGATCCAACAGTATAGCATAAATATTTATTTATTTTATTTAAAGGATTTGTATAGCCATCCATCTTATATAACATAACTGTGGGAGCTCGCAAGCAATAATAAAACAGTTTTTTAAAAAAGTAAAAAACATAAAAGGCAACAAAAACACTTTCTAGCACCCCAAATACAACACATCCCCACAAATCCAAGGAAACTGTTGAGGTTCCCTGTGTTATCTCATCATCATCCCAATTATCTGGAGAAAAGTTCAGTTGCACCATCCAAAATAATAACAAGTAAGTCAGTTGCAGCCTATCCTAACCCAGCTTAGCCATGCATTACTTGTTCTTGCCTAAAAAATACCCCAAACTGCCTGAATTGAATAGCAATACTGCACTGTAGATTCAAACATGAGGTTAGAGCAATGCTGCCAAGTAAAGCTGATCGAGACTGGGGTAGGCTGTAAGAAGAAATTAAACTCCCCTAATGATTCAGCTACTCTTCCAACTTTTATCAGTATTTTTAAGACAAGCAGAATGGTATCCAATATACAAGGGCACTGTATATTGTGTGTGTGTGTGTGTGTGTGTGTATCTCTCTCTCTCTCTCTCTCTCTCTCTCTCTCTCTCACTTGGTTAATAAATCTACAGTACTGAGGTATAGAATTTGGCAGAATGTCTGTCTGTCTCCCCCCTGCCCCCCAATTTTGGAAACAGAAAACAGCTAAGTAACTTGGATGAAAAAATGGGTCAACTTGGAATTCTTTATATATCCCTCTGTCATTTCTGCTGGTGCCTATCCATTTCACTTTTGACACAGTTTGGAGAGCAGACAAACTGATAGATGCTGGCTTCCCAAACAATTAAAAATGTCCTTTGGCTCCATGTGCTGGCATTTTGAAGCACTGAGGAGGTGTCATTCCAAAGGGCAAATGACTAATGAAGTAACTTTGTCTGGATTTGAGCACAGCAGCTCCTAGGCCACATGGAGAAAATAATAATAGATGCTGTAGATCCCTTAGGTCATAATTCCAAAGACACTGTGGTTAATGTACTGCAGAATATAGGAATCAGGAGCAGTTATATTTACCTGGGGACTCACCTGGACATTTGTCAATTTCCTCCAAGGTGGAACTGCACTCCTAGTGACTTCAAGTAATAAGAATACATACAAAATCAGTTTGTTGATTTCCACCTCTTTCCATATAAAATGATTAATTGGGTTCAGATTTCATACAGAATATAAGCAAGTAAACATGCACCTAAAAAAAGATCAGGAAGTAAGGGTATGTCTCTATGTAAACTTTTGTCCAAATGTGCTACCAGTTGATTCACTGCCCATGAACCATTGATCATTTCTCAGCATTTCTCAGTATATATATTGTCCATACATTACTTGATTATTTCTCAGCATTTGATGGACATAAAGAGTTTCCAAATTTCAGAATTGAATTTTCAAAGAATTCAGAAAATCCAAGCATAGTTCTGAACTAAGCTAAACCAAATTCATCTCTCACCACTTACCTTACATAATTTGCTGTAGGGATTATTTGGCAAATGAAGCACTTTAAATAGCCTGGATGTTCTTGATTGAGTTAATTTTTGTAGTTAACCTGATGAAAGATGGGTAATACAATAGCATTGCAATCTCTCCCACTCTGGCCCAATTCTGTTTATGCCTTCTGGAATCTGATGCATGTAATTTTATGTCCCTTTGCTCCTTGAAGCCACGCACCCACAGAAGAAACCCCAGGAGCCCAGATGTATTCTAGCAGTAGTAGGCTGAGTAGTAGATGCAAGGAAAAACAGCACAGATACTTATTCACACTGAGGATAACCACCTCTGCATATGTGCAGAAAGAAATGACCTCCTTTAATGCTGGTACAACCATTTTCCATGGAGTTGACGCAATTGTTACAATAGAACTACTCTTAAACCTTTCTAGCCAGGAGCTTCCAGGATAACATATATATTTTCTGCTGTTCATCTGAAAAGTTCTTCCTGCTGATCTCATTTTTACTGCTCTCAGGATCAAAAATTGTGTTTGGAAGTGATTGATTCTGATGTTACTGTTTTTGTGTTTTTAGACTTAAGCCAAAATGTCCTCCCACCTCCTATTTTAGTGTTTCATTCACAAGTGATAATTTGGTAATGTTGGAAGGAGTAAGATGAAGGAAAATAAGGGACTTGTAAGTATCTATGATTGTCACTATATTTATTTTCTAATTAAATCCCTGGCATTGATACTAAACAATGCTCTTTTGGAGGACTCTGCTTTCATTTTTCATCTTGCTTCCTTTTATTGACAGTGCAATAATGAGAACACTAAGAGAATCACAGTAGATTCTGAAACTCAAGTTCACATCACAATTTAAGGCTTTCTATGTCGTTTTGGGGAAATGCCCTTCCTTATTCTCTACATAGCCCCATCACTTATTTTCTGGAATTCTTTTGTTGAAGAAAAAAAATCCAGGGAGAATGTAGGTGAAGCCCTTGGGAAAGTTATTATCTTTTAGGCTGAATGTGTTACTGGGTTACCACAATGAAGAAGAAATACCTCCATCCTTGTACATTGTTCCAGATATCTTATGCTTATGGCTTGTTTAACCATGGTTACTGAAGTCATAATCAAACTGAACCAAAAATTGCCACAATGGTGGGGTACAAATCATGTTGAGCTGAAACACAGCTAAACTTATTATGGCTTAGCACAATGAATGAACCCAGAGATTATCCTCATTAACTGTCAGAGAATAGATCAAGCAGACCAAGAAAACAGGCAAAATGAGTTGACAATGTGATGGAGACAGGTTTCAACCACAAAGGTGACCCAAGAAATGTATTGATGGGTGTATTGTATAACAGCTTTTTTCAAATATTAATAATGCCCAGAATTAAGTCACGCTTATTTGTGAGCTTAGCTATACTCGCCCTCCTTTTGCCTTTCAATAGTTGCTTTATCCTTAACTACAGAAGCCAGGCCCCCAGTCAGCTAACACAGTGTCAGAGGAAGTGAGTGTAAATTGGTCCACCAACTGGACATTAAAGCAAGCAGTGATATCACTCTTAAAATATAAGAAGTCTTTAACATAATATACTCTAATAGCCAGATAATTGCAGCAAGGAAAGAAGGGGCTTCTTTGTGAAACAGCCTTGCTGAAAGCTGTAAGTGAGTGTGCATGACATCATGGCCCATCTACAAGGCATACGTTATCCTCTGAGCTTTGCCAAAAATGTTTCAGCCAGGATAAGTCAATCCCCAGATAACTTAGTGGGGGACCAGGAGAGAAGAGTTAATGGGATGATTGATATACAGCTGGAAAGAATTAGAAAGTCTGCGAGAAGTGACAAGCTGACATTGTTTGAAAACTTTAAAGAGCCCTGCACCCCAATCTTCATTTTAAAAAAATCCTAGGTCAAATGGGTTCCTGTGCCTGGAGCTGTCAAGTGTTCTGTGAGGCTCTTGATTTTCACAGCTGTGGTCATGAAAAACTCACCCATTTTGAAAAGCCATCTTACCTGCATAGCATAGTGGACAGTGTGATCCACAAACCACCTGAGATTTTGGGCAATGATGCTTAGGCTAAAGGCCTCCTTTTTTCAAACCATTCAATATTGCAGGAGTCTGGCAATGTCCTCCACTTCATGCAGAATGTAGATTAGCCACACAGAGTTTTGGATGTATCATTTTTTAAATGTCAAACACAAACTTATATGGATCCAAAGTGATGTGTAGATAAAGGGTTTGCAAGAGCCGAGTAAGTCCAAATGTTTTGATTGAGAAATACAAAGGAACACATCTTAAAATAGAACTTTATTAAATTTCAGCAAAGAGTAAAATGTAGAAAAATCAGGAGAAAAATAGCAAAAGAAAGAAAATACAAAAGAGAAAAAGTAACTTCCAATTTTCTTTGGCACAGGTATAGATATAAAATACATTCACTTCTTACTCTAATATTTAAAAAGCTACAAAATAAATTTATATCAGCAAAAAATATAAAAAGATTAATACAAAGTATTTCTATGTTTATAGAATAAATCAATCATCAAACCCCAAAATCAAAATTTCATTTTTTTGAGTCTCAAGTAAAGAGTCCAAGAGTGGTTTCCCAATAGAAACAAAGCCAGACAATGACTTTTCTTTAATCAAAGTAGTCAATTTCACCATCTCTGCCAATTCCATTAGTTTCACTATCCATTCTTCAGCTGTAGGTATTTGTAAATCTTTCCATTTTTGTGCATATAAAAGTCTCGCTGCTGTTATCATATAGAGAAATAAATACCCATGTTTTCTTTGTTTATCCATTATACCTAAAGGAGAATTTCTGGTTTCAATTGTATATCTATTTTTAATTTTTTTTAATCAAAATACATATCATATCCCAATATTTCTTAGCTTTCTCACAAGTCCACCAAAAGGAACACACATTAGAATTCTTGTAAACGGGAAGTTGGCAATGCAAAACACCAGCCTGTCACATCACATTTATCTTTAACATGTTTTTGATGTCTACATATAAGATAGGAAGAAAACCAGCCTTTATAGATTTCATTCAATCCATCCAGTCCTCTACCGCTCACTCTTGTTGGAATTATGGGGGAGACAATTGTACGGTTTGCAGAGAAAGAGGGAATTGGACAAAATCACATCCTACTTCCTTTCTGTTAGTGCTTATGAGCAGAACTCCCCTCAAATCAATTTTCCCCTTGGAGAAAAAGAAAATGGATCCAAATCAGCACTTTTAAAATAAATGCTCTTAGGGTTGTAGAGTTACTTTCAAGGGCCCTTCTGGTTGACTAGCCTTTTCATCTGCCAAGCCTTCTCAATCCATCCAAGATAGTTCTAAGAAGCTTTACTATTTGCAGACCCCTTCAGATACCAAGAGGATATGAGCATAAGAATGTGTGTATGTTTTCAGGGCTGTAGCTGTCAGAGAACCATCAACCAATCAGTTCTTGCCCTTCCTGGCCAATACCTGAGCACCAAGAACTGCAAGTCAATAAGCACTCACTTGCTGTGCTTTTAAGCTGTTCAGTAATGAAGTGCCTTGTCCCACCCATCAGGTTTCATTGTATCTTAAAATAACCCTTCCCTCCAAACAGAAAACAAATTGCTAGTGCTTCCCCACTCCTACACTCCATATATTTCTGTGCATGTATTTGTGAACATCTGCCCCTTGTTTTGCAATAAATTCCTAGAGGTAGTTTGAGGTAAAGTTGAGCAAGGATGGAGGGATTGTTACAAAATACAGACAATTACGTTAAAATCCCACAAAACCTTCCTACTCACGATAGCAGCTAACCTTCATTGCTTTCCAGATTCCCAGTGCTGGTATGTTGGCAATTCTGTGGTTGATGCTATGATAGGATTCCAGAAGCAAGAGATTGGATTGAATTGAGAATCAGTGAAAGCACAGGGTTTCCTGTCAAACATGTCTGAAACAGTGTTGGCTGATTCAAAATTGTATTTTCTCCTACCCAAAAATACCATTGTTATGTCTGAATTGTGCATATTTGCAAACTGTAAAGATTATAACATGCAGTGGGAAGACCTCCCCATCATATGTCTTAATCTTTACAATTTGGGATTGCACTGTGTTTTTGAGGACATCAATTTTGGACCGAGCATGCATGAAATCACTTTTCTTTCAAGAATTGTGCCTTCTCTGCTCTTGCCCTCTGGAACAACATTGCATCCAACATCTGCCTGACCCTGATCATGTTGTCCTTCAGGAAGGATAGAACAAACTAGCTCTTTCTGCAGATCCTAGGCTGGGGTGGGGGTGAACTTGCTTGGATGTTACAGTTTTTTAAAATTGTTTTGTATTTGCCAGGTTGTATTTTAAACTTTTCTCATATGCAAAAGCATCTTCAGAAGGGGGTGTCAACAAAAGTCAAGATGGCAGCTGTGACTGTGTGATCAAAGTCCTGCACCCTTTTTTTGTGCATCATCCATGTAACCCCTGTGACACACATAAGAAAACCCCCAGCACTTTCATCCCACAATCTTAGCTGCCATCTTAGCTTTTTTGCCTCCCCACCCCCGCCTCATGGATGCATCCATGCTGTATGTTGTCTTGAGTCATTTGATAATTAGGTGGTAATAAATAAATAGCTAAATGTATGAAATCCACATAAGTCTTAAAGCGGGGGGGAGAGAGGGGCAGGCAGAGGAAAGTCAGATATTGTTGCCCTGGACATTTCTGTGCACGAGCAATCAAGTTAAAATCGTCATTTGTTATTGTGCATTTTATGGTATCTGAGAAAAACAAAGCCCAAAGCCCACTTAAGCACAAATGAATGTTACGTGATATTAATACAATATTATTTTAAAAACAGAAAATATTTCAAAATGAAACCTAATCCTGGTGTCAATAAAATACTTCATGTCACATTTCCCTCACTTTCAGCTTGTTAACTTTTTATCCTTGGTATGATCATACATCAGTCAAATAAAGCTTCCAAGTTTTGAGCAAGAGATGCTCAGCTTCCACACTTTTATGATATTCAACTTGGGGTGCAAAACTTGTTTTCAATATACCCAAATGTACAAGAACGTTGAGTGAACCTTTATCATTGCACCTTTCTTTCCCATATATTGTATCCGGCTGCCAGCAAAACAGCCAGTAGGCAAGGCAATAGAAGAAAAATAATATACATGATTATATGGCTGACTGAAAGTGATACCAAAAACAACAGAAGCATTTGCTTTCTGGCAGAGAGGAGAGAAAGAATAATGACAAAGGTATGAAAGCCGCAATCTACAGTTGGAGGCAGTTCATTCTTCATTGTTGGAAGCTAGAAAAAAATACTCTGCTTGATTGCCTTGACCAAAGCATCTGTCCACGTCACCCTATTCATGTAATTGCGTGTGGAGGTGTTTATGTGCAGTCAGATCAATAAAGAAATCTCCTTTTACAGTGTCTTCTGAGAGCAAAAGGGAAATCAGCATGACACATTACTCCACTAATGGTCCAGCCTCCAAACCTGAATCAAAAATCATCCTATTTCTTGGGTTTACCTACAGTGGGAGAATTAAATGGAAAGCTTCTTGCCTCAACTTCCAACTACCATTAGGAATCTTGAACCTGTTTAATGAACTGGAATACATAATCTCCATAGATTGGAGAGTGAAAGGGGGCTATTTTCACCTAAATCACTCTGTTCCATTATTAAAGGATAATGAGCCAAACCACTTCCTTTCTCTGTGCCAGAGAAAGCCTTTTCCATATGGTGATTTCCACTAATGATTAAAAAAAAAATCTCATCTACAGAACATGCCCAGGAATAATAGGAATATTATTCACTGTTTCTTTGGGCTATTGCATTGCCAGATCTCAATCAGGCATTACACTAGAGAGACAAGGAATGGTATTAAGGGGCAGTGGCAGGCTAGCTGGAAATGAGATTCTCTGGGTCATCAAACCCTAAATCCATAACCCTATTGTGATTCAACATTACACAAAATAATTTCCTCCTACAATACACCAAAAGTCAAGGGCAAAGAAGGAGGTGGGAAGGAGAAAGGGAAGAAGAGCTGTAGGATCACTTTGGTCTCCCCACATTCCTGCACTAAAGATGTGTTAAACTTCAACTCCTGTAATTCCCAACCATCATGTTCTTGACATGTTCTGCAACCACAACTTGAACACTTTGTCTGATGGACATGTGCTTTGTTTTTGTTTCATAGTTTGTTTTCCCTAAAAGTAGCTCAAATCTGGATCTTATTCTTCCTCCTCCTCCTTCTTCTCTTTTCGATGGTTTTAAAAAAGAGAGAAAGTAGTGAAGGACTAGACTGTCAGTGTACTACCTCCTAGGTCACAGGTAGCATACCTTTAATTTGAGCTGCTAGGGAGCAACAGTAGAAGAGAGCTGTTTCTGTCATGTCCTGACATAAGTGTTGCTCTTAATACAGAATGCTGAACTAGATGGGCCTTTAGCCTAATCTATCCAGGCTCTTTCTATAGATTTACCTGACATCATTGAGGAATTGGCAAGAGGGTTATAGAAAAGGCGTGTTTTGAGGAGCATCCAGAAATAAGGGACAAACACATATTTCACTGTTATAATGGAGGAACATTTCATTAGGGAAAACTAATAATGTATGTTTAGGTTTAGTTGATAAGATGGTAGCTACACAGCTGACTATGAAACAGCTGTGAAGTAAATACTCTTTTGAAGAGTAGTGGCATTATCACTGCTGTCGCTCTCCTGTCCAAGGCCTCTTGGTATGAGCTATGCTATCTTTTAGGGTACTTTTTGCCGTGCCACACCCCATCCACTTATTACTATAGTTACAAATATGCTAACATTGTGGGGAACATCACCAGATGGTTCCCAAATGAAACCTCCTTTCCCATCTCCTCTTACAATTGCATTCCTGTACAAGCTGCTTTTCACAAAGCAACTCTGAGCCCATTTGGTTAATGACCAATGAATGCCGATGTAATGTGTCTTAAAGGGTCTAAAATTTGCCACAACCTCACTCATTAATGGAGCTGAGTTAAAAGATTATTAATTCTCCATCAGAGCTTGCCTGTCATCACTATTTAAGAGCTTTATGGCCCGTGCAGCAAATAACCCATCTGAAATGGTGAAGCACATCTCCTCATTTCCCTCGCTCGGGGGGGGGGGGGATGTCCTCCATTTCTCCCCCTTTTCTCCCACTTCCTGACACCTATTCAGAAAACCCTTTCCATGCTTCTCAAAAAATTGCTGAGAGGAGAACACAGTTTCTGGAAATTTGAACAGGCTTTGTTCTCTTCTTGGCTTTGTTTGCTGCAGATAGCAAGCTATCAAAGGAGGCATCATCCATTGGCAGCCAACCAGATTTATAAGGGGAGCAGTGGCCAAATAAGAAGGGAGGCATTGCTGAATCAGACACAAGGCAAGGATGAACCTTTCATATCACAGCTTCTCTTTCTTGTGCAGGATATCATAGCAAGAGGATTAGTCTACAGAGCAGTGTTGGAAGAATGCTCAGCTCCCTGTCTGGCTACTATTAGCATTACAAACTAGCCAGAAGAGTAGCCAAAGGAGAAAGTTCATAAATACCAGTGGCAACTGCAACTATCTTCTCCATTGACCTAGTTGATCTTGACCTAAAAGATGGCTGTTTTTGATAACCACCATCAGATTTAAGTTCTCTCAAAGACCATTTCAACCAGTTGTGACAGTGAGGATACACAGAATGCACAAAATGGAGGCCCGTGATGTCCTCCAGGATTCTGCAAGTAAACAGAGTAGAGTCTGTGAATGTCTAGCAGGCCCTGGGAACACAGGGGAAGAGGGAAGCCTGAAAAAGAGAGTCAGAGTAACTCCACCTCAATGACATTAGATATAAATTGATCTGGAGGATTGGCATTCAGCAATACTGTAACCCACATGCAGCCAAAGATACCATCCCACTATTTTATCCTTGCTAAGGATAAAATTGGTAGCTGTAGTACAGTTGAAATTACATCTACCTGTGGCTTGATGCCCACAGGAAAGAGAGAATGAAAACTTCCCTAAGCAGAAAACATTTAGTTGGGTAGAAGGGTTACCTGGGATTTTTATCTTTTTAATCCAAAAGGGAGAGTAACAGTGAGTTTGTAGGAAAAGTTACATTTGTGGTCATGGCTCTCTCATTTGAGAAGAATGCTTATCAAAGCCAGAAAGTCTGATCCAGAGATAGCTTGACCACACTTGGACTGCAGAAATCCATTCAATGGAAGCAAGAAGTTAGAATTCCTTTATTTCTCTTACTTGCTATCTAGTGGTCACCAGGATTTTTGCAGTCTAGAAGTAGTACTACGGTACTACTGTTCAGAGCAAACTTGTGAAAATAAGTCTAACTTGTGTTAGATACATTTTGTTTATATTTTTCCTTAAGTCACAACTGCTTTGCTATGTTTGTTGTGTCCTAGTTTTTCTTCTTTTGCAGTGTCATTGCTGGAGAGTCTCCTACCTATGTTTGCTGAGATTCAGTTGTCTAGCTGAAAATTAAGAAACAGGAGTTAATGTTTAGCATTAGATTATTGTTGTTATTTCATGGCAAATAGCTGAGGCATTGAGCTGGTTTTTGTACCCTACAGTAGCCTTCTGTGGTAGCCTTTCTCTTAATTTAATAGATGTTAGGCCATGATGAAACAGCCTTAGCTCTTTGGTTGGTTGATCCTCATCAGGAGACAGACAAGGGAAGAATGCCTAGTTGATTCCCCTTGCATTACCACTGATCAGGATATTCTCTAGGAGGCATCCTGTTAAATGAGGATTAAAGGTAACTTTGACTGTAATCCTTCCAGCATGGGTATTTACTACAGGTGGTATTTGGTAGACCCTCTTCAACCCCACAAATTCCCAGAGCAGTTACTAGAGAGAAAATGCTCAGAAAATGCTGACTTTGAACAGTCTTGTGATGATGTCTCCACGCCTCCCCCTTCCCCCCCCCCCTTTTTACCACGTAAGTGACATTTCTGGGAGAGTGGGTCCCGATATTTGGGCTGTAATGTGATGTGATGTAATGTAATCAATGTCATTGACATCACTACTTCTTGCTTCTGTCACTTCCCCTGTATATTGTCATTGAGATTGGCCATAACATAATAGGTAGAGATAGTTATGAAGGTATATTTATGAAGAAGAATATAAGGTACAACCCCTGAAATGTATCTGGACAGAAGTGGGGAGGGGTGGTTCAAAAGTGATCAATTTCTTCATACATCCTTGAATCTACCATAGAGATATTAGATTTAAGGGAGGGAGGGAAGACAAGTGGAACGCGTAGGTCACATATCCAACAGTCTCTGATAAAGTTGGGAATAATTGCTCAGCAGGTCTGTGGATAAGGTTCCTTTGGGAATCATTTCATCCCACTTTGCGGACTGGAGATGGAAGGAAAACACGTGTCCTTTTCTAGGCTCAACCTCTGTATTTCTTCCTGCTGCAGTATTCCCTGCCCAGATGAGGGACAGCCCAAATATATAGCTCACACTTTCCATGGGGGCAGAAGCAGAAATGTCTTCTTCCATGTGTTGTGCTTAATCCCTGTAATGTAACTTCCCCATATTCTGGATTGGTATATCTATTTTCTACTTATCCAATTTATTCATATCAGTACAGTGGTACCTCGGGATACGAACGCCTCTACTAACGAACATTTCGGGTTACGACCAGCTTCGGCAGGAAAATTTTACCTCGGGTTATGAACTTGCCTCTACTTACGAACCGGATCCGCGGCCATTTTCCCTGCTGTCACGCAGTCGCGGCTTCCTGTGGGCGAGGTCGCGGTAGCAAGGAGATGTTCGGTGAGGCTTGTGGTGTGTTTTGCGGTGTTTTGTGAAGGTTTTTGGTGTGCGTGTTAGCATGGCTCCAAAGAAAATGCAGAGCAGGCTTGGCGGGAGTCAGGCTCTGAAGAGGAAATTGCCTCGGGTTGTGACCAAATTCGGGCGGAGGGCGGAACGGATTAACTGGATTTACATTGAACCCTATGGGGAAATTCGCCTCGGGTTGCGACCAAATTCGGAGGGCGGAATGGATTAACCGGATTTACATTGAACCCTATGGGAAACTTTACCTCGACTTGAGACCAACTCGAGTTGCAACCAGAGTCACGGAACGGATTAAGTTCGTATCCCGAGGTACCACTGTATTAACTATACAGCAGGCCATTCTCTGTGATGAACACAAAAAAGAGATCAACTTTATGTGCAGGAGTAAACTGGGAAATTTCAGATTAAAGACAGGATGATAGTTTACTAATTGCTACCACTTAATAACACTTTAGCATTCAGTGAATATATAGAGCTACCATATTTGGACTGCCAAAATCCAGACGATTCCTTCCTTCCTTCCTTCCTTCCTTCCTTCCTTCCTTCCTTCCTTCCTTCCTTCCTTCCTTCCTTCCTTCCTTCCTTCCTTCCTTCCTTCCTTCCTTCCTTCCTTCCTCCCTCCCTCCCTCCCTCCCTCCCTCCCTCCCTTCCTGAATTTAGAGAGCTATCCAACTGTACCAGACTCTGGGTGGTGCACAAAAAGCAAAATAATAAGAAAAGAACAATATACATTTGGAAGGAAATGTTCAAACTAACATATATGCTACCGGTTTTTATCTAGCAGTCATCCAGATTTATACAGCTCAAATATGGTAGCTCTATTGAATCTAATGTGAGATTCACATTGGGGATTCAGTGCATAATATTGGCAACATTCCTTCTTCTCGGTGCACACAGATGATGCAAAAAGGATTTTGGAAGGGAACATTGCAACTGTTTGCTCCAAACATTTACAAGCAAGGATGTGTGTGTGTGTGTGTGTGTGTGTGTGTGTGTATGTATGCATATATATACTGTATATCTCCATATTTGGAGACACAGCAGCTGGTCTCTCCATTTTACAGTTGGAGCATGTGTACGCTCCAGATATTTTTAAACTCTCGATTTACATTTTTTCCCCTTTCAGATTTCTTTTTCCTCTCCACTGCCAGGTCTGGGTCTGCCATACACCTCACTGTATTTGGTATGTGCATGTTGATAAAAGGAAATTTAATATTTAAGTTATCCAGCAGATGCTGCCGTTCCTGATACCAGATTTTACTGAACCAGTAATCCAGTCGCTTGGAATTAGTTTCTAGTGTTAGCATTCAAAAGGCCGGCATCCGGAGCATTCTCTTGGGTGAATGTGATCAGGATATCTCCAGCACTTAAAGTGGGCTACTTCAACTTGCATAGCAGTAAGAGCAATACAATAAAACCACCTCAACTCTCTATGCTCCAAAATAAAGGCGAGCTGCATAAGATGCAGTGCATTTAAGGCAAGCAAAGTAATATGTGCATTATGTGTTTCATAAATACCGGCATGCACATGCCACCAGGAATGCGCATGATGTACAGTCATGTTCAAGAATGTGACAATACTTCATTTGTGCAATATCAGCATTAGAAAATCACTTGTACAAAGCGTAGAAGAAATGTAGGTAGGTTTACCTATTGTGGGTCTGGGAATGCAATGAAGTTACTTACTGAGAAACTGCACAGCATAGGAGCAATATGTTTAAAATAATTTTGGAAACAGGTGTCACTAGTTCCAGAAAGGCAATGAAAACAGAAAGTCATTTTATTCAGTCTACAAATAAGGCATGGAAGAAAGAGATCTGCACAGGAGTAATACTTTCCATAAGCAATAAATTTCTTTGTGGGTACAGTAAAAAATGAGCAGACACAAACTCTAAGCTCAAAAGCATCTTTCATTGGAAGCAGCATAGGCCAGTCGTTCTTACTTTTGGCAATGAATTGGATAGTTGTAGCTGAACATGATCATGTTTTTGGTAAACAGAGTACTCCACACTGTATTCAGGATGTCTGAATAATACCCAAGTCATCCAGTGTCACTGACAAGATGGCCTTCTTTACTCATTTGTTTGCAAAATCTCTTACTGAACTTCTGTTCCTGGCCATTAAAAGGTTACATCAGATCATAGCTTGACAAATCCTTTAATACAGCAGACTTTAGCAAAACTTTCTTTGCAGGTTTTAAAAACCTTGTGGGAATAGGGAAGCATCTTTGTTTTCTAGCTATTATAGAGATCACTCATGTTTTAAATGTTTCTGTGGTCAAGAAGAAGTGAAGTAGTAGAACCATCAGTTCTGTATCTCTGGAGGTATAATAGCTTGTCCATAACTTCTTCCAATTTCCTCTCTAGTATGACAAATCAGTTTTGGGTCTGAACATTTTCCTGACGATTAAAGCAACATTGCTGAGCTGTTTCTTCTTCCTTAAGCTTGGTGGTACTACTGACAGTGACCACTACTGGCATTGCAGTTAGTTAAACCAGTTTTCTTTTTATTTATGTACTCAGTGTACTGAGTTCAGACTAATCAAGTTAACCACTAAGCTTTTGATTCTGTCCTCTTGATCTCACTTTCTTGAATCATGTAGCCCCCATTGTAGAATATATTTTCATGGTGCAATAAATGAAGAAGTACATTGCCAGCAAAGTGTCATAGCTTGGTATAGGCATGTCCATCAATCTATCCATCAAGTGTTGAACATTTCTTATGGCTTGATACAGTAAACTCTACAAATGCGAGTAATACAAATTTAGCATTTATCTGTCCTTCAGTGTTTGCAAAAACACTGGCACAGTGGGTATTCTATGCATTAATACATCCACTATCCATCTTAGTTGGTCAGTGGCTTCAGCATTAAACACTCTTTGCATTTTCATAAAGCTGCAATCTGGACCAGTTGAAACTTCCAAATTTTTTTCAAGGGCAGTCCCATGTACAGCCCATTGCAGTATTCAAGCCTTGAGGTGACTAGGGCACCAATGACTGTCTGAAAGCCCTCATGATCCAGGAAAGAGTGCAATTGGTGCACCAGATGGAGCTATGCAAAGGCTCCTTTGAACATAACTGCCACCTGCTGTTTGAATAGGAGCTGTAAGTCCAAGAGAACCCCTAAATTGTGTACCACTCTTGAATGAGAAAGTGCTACCCTATCCATGAGTATAAATGGAAAATCTTTGGATCCAGTGGGCCCTAATATTTACAGCTACTTGGTTTTGGTAGGATTGAGTTGGAGTCAATTTCTCTTCATCTAGGCCTCCATAGCCTCCAGGCACTGGGACAGGATCTTAACAGCCTCACTTGGCTGGCTTGGCTTTGCAAGATATAATTGGATACCATCAGCATCTTGATGATACAAAGCCTCAAACCAGTGGATGATCTCATCCAATTGCTTCATGTAGATGTTAAACAGGAGGGAAGACGCTGTGGCACCCCACATTAGAAAGACCTGGGGGAACAACTAATAGGAACCAACCATGAAGGAAAGATGGGAACCATTGTAAAAGGCTACCCCCATTCCCACCTCCACAGCCAGTCCAGTAGAATACCATGGTCCAGAGTGTTGATGGCCACTGAGAGATCAAGCAGCACTAGGGTGGATGCACTACCTGTATCCCAACTCTTCCCAGGTCATCTATAAGTGCAATCAAGGCTGTCTCAGTACTGAATCCCAGCCTGAAACACCACCCCCATCTCAGAGGCCAACACCACAATATGAAATCAACTAGAGGTCACTTCCCTGGCCACTTTAACAACCCAGGAGGAACCTGGATCCAATAAACAGGTGCCTGAAGTAACAGAGTTGAGAACTCTCCCTGCATCACTGTCTCAAATTCATCCCAGATCACACCACAAGACTTAGTGCCAGGCACTTCAGCTGGACCTGCCCAGTCAGAGTCCAGGTTGGAGCGGATCTGAGTGACTTTATTCACCAGATAGCTTGAATATTCTTTACAGTGGCCTTGCAGATGATGTCTAGGTCATCCTTAAAAGGGACACTGGGTGGCTATCAGCAGATGCAATAAGGGCAGAGAAATATTGACATTTCCTCATTTCTAACATACCGGAATTGCTACAAATTCAAAAGTGATTTTGTGGCTGACCTGCTAATTACTTTACCTTTACTTTCCCTCTGTATTACCACAAGCTGTAATCAGTGTATTTATTTCTATCTGCCACTTTGCCTAAATGTTTTGTCAACTGTTTTCTTTGGAAATTTGCTCAATATTCTGTGAACTGAAATAGAACAGATCTTAAATTATGAAACATCCTAAATGCAGAACACCAAGTCAGACTTAACCAAAACTAATTACTCTTTTGTATGAATTATTAAGTTGTATGCACTTTTATATATATATATATATATATATATATATATATATATATATATATATATATAATGGACCAAGAGTGAGGAAAGCAGAGAACAAGATTCTTTGTCATCAAGCAATAATACAGTAATGTCAAAGCAAATGTAAATAGCTTAATATGCCATTTTCTGTATTCTGAATCCAATGTTTGACATCCAAATGAGTTCCCTGGAAAAGCTTATACTCAGCTTATATCTTAATTAGGGCCATTCCATGGATGGAGGTAGAGGAGAAGTTCTGGGAGAATTAGAAAAGGACAGAGATACATTGGGTTAGAGCCAGTCATAGGCATTGTTATTTATTTATTCATTTTTGGTGCCTTTGAGTCAGTGTTTTTGACTCTTGGTAATTGCCTGGACAAGTCCCTGCAGTTTTCTTGGAAAGGTTTTTCAGAGGTGGTTTGTTAAACTACTTTTTAATTATTTTTATTTTTATTATTATTGTTTTTATTTTGTATTATTATTGTTGTTAAAATAGATCTGCCATCATCAGTGAGATGTAAATATGTCATTAGTAACTAGTCCTACTGATTTAAATCATTCTAGCCTAAGCATTGCTAAATTAATTTAACTTCTGGTATTTTACTGATGCTGTTTTATCCCACTCTTACTTAACACATTGTTTCCTGTTCAACACCCACAGTAAACATGTTCTCTCTGCCTTTTGGAGAAGTTGAAAACTTCCCTCTCTCCACTTTCTCACCAGGCAAAACCAATCCTGAATAATTTAGTCATTTTTCTGTCAAGAGATGATTCTGGATGCTTAGGGATTTATGCATGAGAAGGACACTCCCTTTGGGAGACAGCACTGACAGCTGGATGCAATCACGGCCTCCATAAAAGTCTCCTTGTTCAGACTGCAGACACTAGTGTGCATATGGAGGCAAAATGCCTTAAAGATGATCACTCTCTTATAAGGCTTTTAAAAGGAAATTCCATTGCCTCATTGCCTGCAATTCCCTTGTATTTATTATTATTAATTTTTCAATAAAAATTAAACCTGATTGAAACAATTTATGAGGAAACACCACTGAAGTTTGGAACATTAGTCCCTCCAAGCTGGTGCAATGTGAATTCTGACATGTGCTCAATTTCAGGTGTGTGAGTGTGGATGAGTGTGTTCCTTGCACTCCCCTCCTTCGAATGCTCCATGTACATAACATTCCTCGCAGAAGCAAAGTGTGGCTAACAACATGATACTCCATTCTATCTGATCAGCATATGTCAGCAATTAGAAACAGCACATCTCTCTCGTGCTCTGCTATGACTCCTTCCTTTTCGTTTAATGAATAGCTGTGCATTTTATCATTTACTCAGGCTGAAAAAAATGGGTCCAAGTAGAAAATTAAAAATAAAGTCCTAGGTTCTTACCCCCTAATTAGTTTGATCAATGCATTTGGATATTGAACTGAATTAGTGTACATTTGCATGCTGCAGGATGACCATACAGCAAGAAAGAGAAAAGGTTCAGTTGAATTTGGAGTATTTGATCCTGTCCAAGCCATCAAATCTTTTCCATTACAACTATAAGATGCTTCAGATTGAATGGTTTGAACTGGATTAAATATGATTCAGACAGACTGGATAGTGAAAGTACATATATGAAGGTAAAGTCTGCATTGATGACTTCATGGACATATACAGTATGGGTAGTTTTCTTGGCAACAAGTTTGCCACTGGTTTTTTCCAGAATATCTTTTCAGCTTCCCAGTCTCAGCTACAGCCCAAGAATATGCTGATCTTCCATCCAAATACTATCTAGATTGGCTCTGCTTGGCTAAAAAAATAAAACAGCTAGGTGCTTCTATCTAGCTTTACAAAAATTAATGTGCACGTAAGTGTACATAGACAAAAGCAGTCCAGTTTCAGTGGCTTTAGATGCATCTGCTTCAATGATTCAAACTGAATCAGTGATTTAATATGGGCTTTTGATAGAATTGCTATCAAAATGTCCAAATTATTCTCACTGCCCTACGAAAATGAACACTATCTGTATTAGAATAGTGTAGACATGCAAAAACTTATTGAGACAAAGTTATTTAGAAGAAGAAGACATCAGAATGTAGCAGTGCCCATGCTAGAAAGTATAATCTGAGGCTCCCCCCTCCCCCTTTTGCTTGCTTGCTTGTGTTTTCCAGATTTCACAGATGCCTTCTTTTGGCAGGCAATAAGGGAAAACATAAAAGAGGCCTGCCATGATATATCTGTAGTTGATTTAGTATCCAAACACATTAGATGGCAGAGACATCCCCAATCATGCTTCAATTGGTTCCTACATTATCTTTATTTGAAGATCAAATTAAATTAACTGCAGTGTACATTCCACTTTAAAAGAACAGAATACATTTGTTTCTGGTTTTTGTCATACCAGCATTCATAAATGCCACATTTCAAATAAAAGAATCCTTGGCATTACCTGTGAAAGCTCCCTTGCTTTCTATTTATACATATGCATCTGGAAAGGGCAAGTCGGATTTCTGGTCAAGATTGTCATCTCTCAGTGAGATCCTGCATATGTAATCCTCCCGCTGTCCAGATTACCTGATAGTGTGGAGAGCTTTCTCATGGTTTCAGAACAAAGTACTACTACCATCATTGTTCCTTTTTGTTTCTGCCAGAAAGGAAATTGTGTGTGTGTGTCTGTGTGTGTGTGTGAGAGAGAGAGACTGTTGTGGCAGTAGATTTCTCTTCTTATCAAATTGGAAGGTTGACAAAAGGGAAGGAATGGAAGAAACAAATATGTCCTGCTAACCTGACTTAAACCATTTGGCAGAACTAGCAGCAAGTTTGCATAAAAATCTGAATCCTATAGAAAACCTCATATAGAAACTGCAATGTTTCTTAATGCTTTACAGAATCCCATAGAAGAATATGTCTTTTGCTCAAGACTGCTCAGTACAACCTGATTGGCCAGGCTTGGTAACTGGAACACATTGGGAGGGTGCAGGTGTGTCACGTTGCATAAAGCAGAGGAAGGAGATGCAAGATTCAGTCCTAGATTTGGTAGCTGGAGGAAGCTCTTTCAGGACCCCGGACAGAGCTTAGGGGATAAACACAAGGTAGAGCAGAGTTTCTCAGCCTTGGCAACTTCAAGATATGTGGACTTCAACTCCCAGAATTCTGGCAGTTGAAGTCCATATATCTTAAAATTGCCAAGGTGGAGAAACACTGATGTAGAGATCCAGGTTCAACTGAGACAAAGCTTAGGGGACAAACATACTATAGAGAGCCAGATTTAACTATTGATTGGGCCTGACTGCCCTTCTCAGGCTCTGCCTTCCTGAGAAAGTGTGGGGAAGTGCAAAAAGGGCTGTTCTAGCTGGAAGGCCACCACTCTATCATGACTTCATACACACATATAAATTATATATAATTTTATATATATACATAATTTTATATATATATGTAAAATTTAAAATTTACAAAGAACATAAAAACTAACACAAATTAAGAGAATAAAAGAAAAAAAAAGAATGAAAAAAGCAAAAGTGCAGAAAGAGAATAAAAAGAAATAGAAAGAAGAAGCTTCCAATTTCATTTGCAGCAAATGTAAGTACAATTACAAAATTATCTCTTACCCTATGATTGCAAAAAAAAAGCTCGCTTTTTTCTATTACCCATTTTTTTTTCTATCATGACTTCTTGATCTCTTGCCTGGGAACATTGTCCACACTGGCAAACAGATTCAGCAGAATACATGGTTTTGAGGATGAAGATGCTGGAACTCAGTCTCTGGGAATGTAGATCTTAGACTTGGGGGATCTTAATTATTGGGCTTAAGCTTAATGTTAGGGCTTAGAGCCAAAGCTGCTTCAGTTCCAGAAACTAAGCCCCCTCTTCTTTTAACTATTTGTGGGTTAGAAATCAAGTTTTTGGTACTGACCCAGATGCAATTGCATATGCAATTTATTGTTGAAGGCTTTCACGGCTGGCATATGATGGCTGGTGTGGGTCTTCCGGGCTGTGTGGCCGTGGTCTTGAAGTTTTGTTTCCTAACGTTTCGCCAGCACCTGTGACCGGCATCTTCAGAGTGCAGGAGCACAGACAGGAGCAGTTCTCTCTGTGCCCAGGGTGATGTGACCCTTTTTGTGGGTATTTATAGAGATCTGAGTGGGGGGGAAGGAATTCAGACCCACCAGAAAAGTACAAGAAGTGCTAAAATCAGCAAAAGACAAAAGGGATCCCCTCACCGCCGCAGGAGTATACCGCATACCATGCAGTTGCGGGCGAGTATACATCGGGACCACAAAACGCAGCATCCATACCAGGATAAAAGAACATGAAAGACACTGCAGACTACAGCAACCAGAAAAATCTGCAGTAGCTGAACATGCTCTCAAGCACACTGGACACAAAATCCTATTTAAAAACACAGAGATACTGGACAACACCAACAGCCACTATACCAGGCTATACCGGGAAGCCATTGAGATTCACAAACACCAGCATAGCTTCAATAAAAAAGAGGAGAGTCTAAAAATCAACAAAACCTGGCTACCAATCCTGAAAAATACAGCCTGCAAAAGGTCAACGAACTCAGCTCAACCACCAGGACATGTGAACAGTTCACACAATGAACTTGCTAATCACCCCCAGCAGCCCCTTGTTAGCAATTCAATAGAAGAAAAAACCCTGCCTAATCCCCAGGAAGATACACACAGATGGTGACACCAAAACAAGCAGCCACTCAGTAACCCAACCCCACCCACACACACCCAATCTCCCCCCCCTTCCTTCCCCCCCACTCAGATCTCTATAAATACCCACAAAAAGGGTCACATCACCCTGGGCACAGAGAGAACTGCTCCTGTCTGTGCTCCTGCACTCTGAAGATGCCGGTCACAGGTGCTGGCGAAACGTTAGGAAACAAAACTTCAAGACCACGGCCACACAGCCCGGAAGACCCACACCAGCCATGCATATGCAATTCTTCTTTTTTTTTTTTAAACTCAGTTGGGTCTAAACCTAAAGTTAACAGTTGGTTACACATCCATAAAACAAGTTTCATATAGAAATGCCATGAATTTCAATGGCTTGTGTTCATATGCTCTGTTTCAATAGTGATTTTCTAAGGAATCAAGCATGCTTCTATCTAGCTACTCCTTCAACCCCACCTCACCTCACCCTTGTTCTTTTAATTATTCAGTGCAACAAACCAGGCACCTTTCATGCTTCATCACTTTTTATGAAGCTTCAGCAATGGAGATTTAATTAAATTAACAGATCCAAAAACAAACTTGGGAATAAAAATGACCTATTTCTTGGGTCTTAAGCATAAGAAAATTCATCACTTAACAGTGACATTAACAAATGATGTTCATTACTTATTTTCCAAATGACCGGGCCTGATTTCTGATGGAGATTCAGGATATTCCAGGCACTTTTAAAAATCATTACACTGCCTGATAGCAGAAGGAAACTATTCACCAGGAAAGCTGGATCAGGCTGAAAGATGGGTTCCATTTTTTATTCAGGTAGCTGTTATCATTCTTGTTTTCCAGATAATATTAGGAAATACAAAGACACATCAGATGTACAATGCCTTCCCTTCCCTTCCCTTCCCTTCCCTTCCCTTCCCTTCCCTTCCCTTCCCTTCCCTTCCCTTCCCTTCCCTTCCCTTCCCTTCCCTTCCCTTCCCTTTTTAAGGTTCAAATGCCTGAGTCCTCTTGCTTGGAAAAGTTACGTGTGCAAAACAGCTTCTTGGTATAGTATACAGTATATTTTTTGCTTTGCTCAAAATAAAAATTAAAGTTTTAAACAGAAGTTAGGTGATCAGTTATCAAATTGTGGAGGAATGGATTATTTTACATACAGCAATACAGAATTTGGATGCAAATGTGTGTGTGAGAGAGAGAGAAAGAGAGAGAGCGAGTCTTCCTTTGCCCCCTGAAGCAAAAAAGCTTCCACTCTGATGTCCTAGATTTATAGATCAGAATATTATCTAGTGGCTCAACCTGCCTTTCCAACAACCCAATGATTCAACTGTCCAAGTGCCACTTTCATACATTTGTGCCAATGTATGAAAATAATGATATGAAAGAAGGGATGTTTTGTGGGGTGGAGGGGGGGGGGAGAATTCTGTCTATTCCATGATTCAGTTTGCAATACACTTTTGCTTCTATTGGCAATACACTTTTTTGCTGCTTCAGGATCACTGTTGTGCTGTATCAAAAACTAGGGATTTGTCACAGTGACCCCAAATGGATTTAGACGGATCTGCACATACCTAGCTTGATATTCTTGTGTTTCTGAAGATGCATTTGTTGCAGTCGCCTGTTATATTTTTAGGAACATGTTATGAATAAGAACTAAAAGGAGATATTACTGACAGCTAAGTCCTCCTGTTGAATCTTTCCACGACCTTTACAGCATGTGAATATTTCTACAATTAAGCATAAAATCAAATCAAGCCAAGCCAAGCCTACGGCTACAGCTGCCTGGTTTTCTCTCTTTCTTCTTAGCCAGAGATAGGCCAGAGTGGCTGCTGGCAAAAACTAAAGGCAACACCTGCAAACAGAGAGGTCTCTGCTGACCTCCAGGCTGCCTTGCAACTTTTCAATCCATGTGAATTCTTTTCCCCAAGCTTGCTGGAATGTTTACAGAGGAAGGGGAAGCCAGCCAGATTACTAGAGCTACACCCAAGCCTCACTGCTTCCTTTCTCAGATCAAGAGTGATCTAATCATGAACTTTAGAAGACATGTGTATTAAACCTTCAATTGATTCTCTCATTTCTAGGCAGGTCTCATTCTATTCAGCTATTGAGTTATGATGACAGGACTTGGCTCCTGATGTTGGAATGCTAGAAGGCCTACAGTTAATGACTTCTCATGACAACATTTTACATCTAGTTTCAGTATGGGAGCTGGTGCTTATGATACTCATCTGGTGCAGAAGCAATTTGGCTTGGAATGCCACTTTAGGAAAAGAGAAACTGAACTGTTCCCATAGGATCTTTGTAGGATTTTCCCCTGCCCCACCTGCTGGGTTCTGCCTGCCAGTAACTTAAGGATAAGGCCTTCTGAAGCAATCCTTTTGCTCCTGAAAGAAGTTAGAGCAAAGATTGGAATATGTGACACATTGCTGGACAACCCAGCCTTTGCATTAACTTTGTGCAAATGTTCTTGTCTTATTTCTCTTTGCTGATCTATGTAGATCTTGCTCACTTTATTTAGTAATGTTTATTTCCGCCATTTATTTTGTTTCTTTTGTATATGTGTCATCCACCTATCCTCAGTACCTAGTTCTCCTCCCCCCACCCCCCAATTTCATTTGTACAGCAACCTTGTGAGTTAGATTAGCTGAGAGATAACGCTGGGCCCAATGCTCTACATGGCTGACTATGAATATGGACCTGGTCCTAGTCTAACACCTCAACCTCTATATCAACTTTCCCCTTCAGATGTAATATGTAGTCATATCCAGGCGAACTGCTATGGGTTTGCTTTTGATTCTGACCTTGTTGAATCTAGGATGTTAGATCTAGGAGGGCATAGACTGAGTTCTAAGGCAGGAAGCAGGCACACTGACAAGATTGGGAAAAAAAGGTCTATAAACTGCTCTGTAAATGCCTCTGCATTGACATGGTTGATCAACTTATCAAAAGACTTCCTGGAGAGGATACTGAGATGCTTAGCCAATGAGGGCAAGAGGGCTAGATCTAGGAAGGCAGAAACATAAAGTCCTTCAGCGTGTAGCAGATCCCCACTGGCACCATCTCATGTTAACTGCACTCCTCTGAATTTGCACCCTAGTTGTTCACCTCCTGATTTCTAGACTACTTCTAGACTACTACTTCTGAATCTTTAGACCTCCTTCACTCTCTTTCTTTATCCATAGCCTGGTACTTGCTCTCTTGTCTCTTTTGGTTGTCATGTCCAGATTATGGGGATCCTAATGTTGTTGTTCTTTTGACTTTAGGATAAATTTAGTCCTGTCCCTCTGAAATGACCTGTGGATTGTCTCTTAGTACTGTCCCCTTTTGCCTGTCTGAAAGGCCCTGCTATAGGATAAAACCAGATTTAGCTCGGCCTCATTCCAAATTACCAGGACTGAATGACAGAGGAGTGGTCCCTCACCTTCTTCTGTTTGAGCCCTACTTTGGTACAATACCCATTCTCACTTTAGACATACACTACAGTTGCAGTTCAGCCTATGTTAGGGACAGTTAAATTGGAGCCCCAACTCCTGAAATTTCAAAATGAATGAAAATAAATGACTTCCCAAGTTTAGTTGAAATGTTTCTTTTTTTAATAACTTCTATCTTTAAGAGTGAGATAAATTAAGTCATACCATTCTTTACTGTGGAGGAAGAGTAAGTTTATGTCAGATACAGGAATTTGCCTGAAAAATCAGCTTTTAATGCAATTGTTTAGAATCTCACAAGTGGCAAAATACTGGACAAATTGTTTTGCTTTGAAAAGTTAGTGCTTTAAATGGACATTTTTACTCCAGGAATGCAGGAAACAGCTATCAGCAGAAGCACTCAAAATAGTATACAGAAAGGGTAGGAAAAATAGGGATATAAACCAGAAAATAACAACAACAAATTCCTCCTCAAGCATAGAAAATCCACATTGTACCCACTGCCTGTTTTAGGCTCATATTTCATTTACCATCTCTGTGCAGTCAGATAATTGAGGAGTTAAGCCTAAGTTAAATGAGGCCACAAAGTATTCTAAGATCATTTTTTCTTAATACAGTGTGCATTGGGCTACGAGATCTAGAAGTAAGAAACATGACAGTAACCAGGACTTAACCACAGTCACAGCTGAAGCTGAGTTCACACAGAAGGTACAAAATTGCCTTTCTTCTCAAGCCAACCAGCCTTCATCCTTCCATCTTCTGCTCTCTTTTCATTCCAGCACATCTGGGTAACTTTTGTGCAAGAACTGCATTCTTGAGGGATAAATGCATCTTACATATTGCTACAAACCACCCTTGTAAACCCCACCTACATCTAAATATTACTGCATATAAAACATCTTTCACTTGATCCTGGCATAACCTTGGCAGCTGGGACTGAAATGGCAAGATTCTACTATAAGTATCACTTTTTGTGTTTCGCTTTAGGTTTTTAGGAGTGTACCTAAAGAATTTTTAAGATGTCTGCTGGGCCACAGACTTGGCAAGCCACCTTGTTTCCAAAGAGGGATGTTGCCCAGAAAGATTGTTCACTGTTTTCCAATATCCTTATTTATATAGCTTATAAGCCTAAGGAAGTGTTTCTCTTTGCTTTCTCTTCCCCTTAGCTACAAATTCTCATTTGTAAATGACTGAACTACATATGAGAGAGAGAGAAAAAAATGGAATTTGTCCAAGGCCAGGCAGCAAATTTGTTTCAACAGTTAGACCCTGGTATTCTTTGGGACTTGTATGATAAAGAAAGGGTAGTTAATATTCATTCATTCATTCATTCATTCATTCATTCATTCATTCATTCATTCATTAAATTTATATAGCCTCCACTGCTGCAACTCTGGGTGGCTTACAGAGTTAAAAACCAAAAAAAGCAATACAAAGACCAAACCCTCCCCACAACAAAATCATTTAAAACATTAAAAACAATTAAACTATTAAAAAAAAAAACATAATCTGTGGAAGAGCATCATTCATTTCCTAGAAATATAACCATTTAACAGGCTCTCCACCAACATGACCAGATCCCCAGGCCAGATGGCAAAGCCATGCCTTCAGGCTCTTCTGGAAGGCCAGCAAGGTTGGGGCCAATCTCACTTCAGGAGGAATGATGTTCCAAAAGGTGGACACTGTGGCAGAAAAGGCTCTTATCCTGAGTCCCGCCAGATGACACTCCTTTGTAGGTGGGACCTGCAACATGCCCCTTCTGCCAGATCTGGTGGGACAGGTAGATGAATTGGGATGAGGCGGTCCCTCAAATATCGAATAGCTAATGGTAGGAAAGTCAACTGATTCTGATTTTTCTCTCATCTTCTTCCCTGGCAAAGACACCAAGGGACACGGACACTCCAGTATCTCCCCTTAAGTCATCCAAACAGCTCTTCAGAGATGGAGAAACACATTCTCCAAACTATCTTCCAGGTTTACTGTTCACAGCTATGACACAGTCTCTGTCACTTCAAAACCTTATCCTCTCCTAAGTATTCAGTGTTATTCTTCTTACTGCCCACTCATGCAATAAAACCACAACCAACAGAATTATGATGTTCCTCCATCCTCACCCAAGTTATAATAACAGCAGGAGGAATAAAAACCAGAAACAGCAGTTTAGCTTGGCAAGATCACACCCATCTGCTCCCAATAGGCACTCATTGGTCTGAGGCAAAGATTCTGTTGCATTTATGAGATCCTGATTGATTACTTTCTTCAATAAAAACTATTTGCCAAGTCTGTCATCCTTTCCTTTCCTTTCCTTTCCTTTCCTTTCCTTTCCTTTCCTTTCCTTTCCTTTCCTTTCCTTTCCTTTCCTTTCCTTTCCTTTCCTTTCCTTTCCTTTCCTTTCCTTTCCTTCCCACCCTCCACTCTCCTTGCCCTCTTTCTTCATTGCTTCTTTAAGGGCAGATGTGAGCTCTGTTTATGAATTTTTGTAGGAAGGAGTCTGCTTGCTAAATGCCATAAATACAAGACAGACAAAGAAGGCAACTGATACTGAATACCAAGTTATGGAGCAGTTGTAAATGCAGAGGGTGGAAGGAGGGGGCTGACTGGAAGCAGATGAACGTGGTGCTACAGAAACCTTTAGTCTAACAGGCCAGCTTCCTCTGATTTGGACACAGCTTTTGAGTCATGTGGCCACAAAAATACAGCTGGAAGGCCTGCATTCCCACGTTTCCATGGGAAAAGCCTTGACCCCAATCCCATTTCAGTAAAAAAACAAAACATCTTTGTAGTGGACACACATGAAATGGAGACTTCATATAAAGTACAGTGGAATATCTGTCTTTATGCCTGAAAATCTGGCTTGTTTATAATAGTTTTTAAAACATTAAAAGCCTATAGGCAGGCTTTGTATCTGAAAATGCAGTTCACATATTTGGAAGTTCACATACTTCCAAACAGATGGTTCCTGGTGCTCCCAATCAAAAAAATACTGTGCTGCTTTTCCATAGAAGGTGGGAAGGAGTGGGGGGAAGCAGTGGGACACTATGGATTGCAAACCTCTAAACAGCGATGAAACAGGACAGAAAAATTAACTCCTCCCTAGTTAGTTAGTGGCCCATTAGAAACTCTATGCTTTCTAAATACTTAATTTGGGCTGGATTATAAGCAACATGTAATGAGTTGACAGGGGCAGACTGATGATCAAAATTCACAGTTGAATCAATGCATGTAATGCAATGCATATAATCATATGGAAGAGACTGAAGCACATCCAGTGTTTTGTTGTCTGTTCAGGCCATTGTGAGTTAATGATGCATTTACATTTAATAAAGAAAAGTCAGGAGGAGAGATCATATTTTGGAAAACCAATTCTCTTTCCATCTAGTGTTGAAATTTGTGGTGGGACTAGAAGATTGTTTCGTGGGACTGCTGCAGATCTCCATGGTGGGCCATCATCTATGGTTGCCAATATCTCTTCCTTCTCAACCTGCACTTCAAGACAATAGTTTTGTTGACTAGTCATTGAAGGCTACAAATTCCACTACACATTCTGGAGCACCATCTACTGGTGCTCGGGCTTACTTGCTCCATATAGGTCATGTGAGAGAGCATCCTTGTGACAGGTGGTGATGCATAAACTGCACACTTATTATTGCTCCAGGGATGGATTCCAGCCATGTGTACTTAGAGAGATCTACTCAATATGGGACTTTCATATTATTGCAGAACATAATAGTCTAAAGGCAGGTCAAGAGAGCAGATGTTCTTCTTTTTTACAGCAGCAGTGTTTGGGCTCTTCTGAGTTATATATATTAATTATTTGTATTTCTTTTTAAAAAATATTTCATGCTGAAAGCATGGATTGTTCCTTGCATTACTTTAGAAACAAGCAGAATATCCTTTGCATGGTTCCTGCAAAAATTCTGATTGTGTGCCAAAATGAACAGTCATTGTCAAATATAGCCATGTCATCTATTCAGCAAATATTAGTTTGCTAATTATTTCACTGGGGTAATTATTACAGTTTGGTATATGCAACTTCTCCTGTCCCGTTTTCCAATGCCTTTGTTTTCCCTCCCTGCTTCTTCCTTCTTGACAGATTAATGATGTGGCTGATTCCATCATCAAGAATCATGGGGTGACTAGGATGGTATCATTCTGCAAGGTGTGCAGGATGAAATGGCAATGCCTCTATACGTCCAGGAAACAAAATCACATTGATTAATGTTAAAATCAGTTTTTGCTATGTGCTGCTATCCCAGAGAGTAAAGAATGGCAACTTGGAGTGAGGAAAGATCAGGAAAGGAGGGGATGCTTGTGAAAATCATTTACAAAAACATGGTGCATAGTTTTTGCTTAGCTTTTAGCTATAAATGCCAAACACCCAGATAATGAAAATCTGCTCTTGTGGGATGAGAGACAGAGATGGAGAGAAAGAGAGATTGATTTTCTGATTGGAAAAGGCATTACTCAGTTTGTAACTATATTGTTTTCCTCAAACAATCATGTCAGTATTGTTCTGCTGAGCTATTCAGACCCATTTCTGCATGGAAGTGTGTAGGAGAACATTGCTTTTATCCCTGCTTAATGCTGAGTTCAGTGAAGCATGGTTGTGGCTTTTCCATGCTCTTTTCCTGCTTTCTAACTGGAGGCAGGAGAAACAGCCACGGAAAACTGGAACAGCAAAGAGATGTGCAGACCCTGCTGGAGCAGGCAGCCATGCCTTCCACGGACACCCTCCTCCTTTCTGCCTGCCTGGCACTGAATTGAAACAGAGCAACCCTGTCTCATCCTCCAAAGAACTTCAAGAGTCAGCAGCCTTTGGCTGGTAGGAGAAACGAAAGAGGGGGGTGAATCTTGGTGGCTCATAATGGTCTAATATTAGTTCCACACTCCCTGTGATATTTAACAGTGTGTCATTTGGAACTGACAAATACCCTGCCTCCAATCCCCCTGTGTATTTCTCCGTGTGCCTGACCCAGATTCTCTTAATGGCAGCTGCACTTGATTGTAATCCCCTTTCCTGTTACAACAGCTCTGCAGTGTATAATCCTTTATAGTGAGGCTTTCACACAGATGCCCCTACTTGTTATCCTTTTCTCGCCCCAGGCCATTCCTGTATAGGAATGCAGCTGTTCAGTGTGAGCCTTTGCCTGTTGGCTTGCAAGTGAGTCCCGCTGCATCCGAGGGAGCTTTCCCCCCCCCCCAAGGAATGACCAATTGGGATGCAGCCTGAGTTGGATTCACTGCACTGCTGTATTTTTTCCTGCTTTGTCTGCTGCAAAACAGTTTCTTGTCATGTGAAGCGAATCTTGCAAAAATGCAACTCCCTTGAGCTTTCTCCAACCATTTTGTTATAACCAGTAAGCTTACAGAATATGACTTTTAACTCTAGAAGTCTCAAGGGATATGGAGGTGTGTGCGTGTGTGAAAAACAGCATAAATCCCAAACTGACTATAATGCCATAGGCAGCAAGTTAAGGTGGATTGTGAAGATTTATGTTTCATTGCACAGATGTTGTGAGTGAGATGCTAAATGGATAAGCCCCCCCCCCCCAAAAAAAATAGCTGTTTGACTGTGGTGCTGAAAATGAAAGAAACAGGCATGTAAGAAAAGTGATCGGCAATGTTGTCAGAAGCTCCTGTAGGGGGAGGAGCCAAGATGGTTTATACAATCTTTGTTTGCATGTTTTATGTGGATACAGTGTCTGCCATATTAAAGTGCAATGTTAATCAATTCCAGAAGAAATTCTAATGTTGTGAAGTGTGATGGGGCTTAACAATTAGAGTGAAGGCAACGTTGCTCCTCTTTCAGCCCAAGAGAGCAGCTTGCTAGAAACCAGACAGTCAGTTTAAGGAAGAGGGCAAAAAGGACCGGCAACAGATGAGCTGAACTACATAATATATTTGCCATCAATCATATCTAATTTCTCAACACAAAATGTATCTAGTATTTCTTTCCGTGACATATTATAATGTGTTTCATTCTGTGATCTCTAATTCTATGACAGTATTATTAAATACCATTCATCACCAAGACAAAACAGATATGGCACTTCTTTTTTTTAACTGCAATATGATTCAAACTACTACTGCTGGTGCTAATGCAGATGTTATTACACTATCATTGGGAGCGTGACTTTAAAAATGTACAAATATGGATTGTATGCATACTTACTACAATGACTAGTGGTAATTAATTCAAATTTCAGCCAGCCCTGCCCCCCAGATTGAAGAGAATGATAGGCTATTTAACAGAAGACATTGTGCGGAAAGGGGAAAAAAGAAGCCAATGCCACACTCAGGTGTAAAGGCAACCAAATAGTAAGAGTGACAGGACTATACATAATGTGATCCCTAGATCTGATCCGTGCAGATTCATTCCTAGTTTTCAGGTATGGCCCTGTGTTCAAATGTCATCTTGGTTTAACTGAGCAGCCCTCTGGTGTCTCTTTCCTGCTCTCTCTGCACATCATTTCCCCTAACCCTAAGGCAGGTGCTGAAAACAAAAAAGGGGGTTTGGAAGAATTCCTGGTGGTGGGCTGTAGGTGAGGGACACAGGTCAGAAACGCAAGAGAGGCGTGGAGCAGCTGGATAAACAGACTGTACTCTCGGGAAGGAGAGTGGATGGCCAGAGGAGAGGAATCAAGAGGGGAAGAATTCACCAAGGAATAAGAAAGGGGATCTTTTCTGAAGAATTTTTCAATTCTCCTGGGCTATTGGTGCTTTGTAGGTTTCTGAACACCAAGACCTTTCCAAGTCCTGGGTGTTTGAGAAAGGTAGAATGTGCAAATCACACTTAGAAAGGCTGGAAAATATAAAGTGGCAGTGTCCACCGATCCCTGCTCATTGGAATAAAGGGACCTCTTGATGAGGTGCTCTTTAATCTCATTTATCCTCATATCATGAGCAAACCGTCTGCTAATCCAGCTGCCTGCCTTTCCTTTATCCCCACTGATGGCTGTTTCACAGAAATATTTGAACCAGCTACAAATCTGAGAGCCAGTTTGGTTGGAGAGCCAGTGTGGTCTAGTGCTTAAGGCTCCAGGCTAGAAACCAGGAGACCATGACTTCTAGTCCTGCCTTAGGCATGAAAGGCGGCTGGGTGACTTTGGGCCAGTCACCCTCTCTCAGCCCACAACCTCAGGCCCAGGCAACAAGCCAGTCGGTCAATTCCTGTCACAACCAGTGAATCAACATTTGGTTGATCCTTTAAAAAGTGGACCCTGCACCTATGGGAAAAACACAAGGAAGAAAAAAATAAAACATCATAACCCATTACCTTTCTGCCCTCTCTGGGGACCAATTTTGAAACAAGGATAGATATGTGATTTTCTAGGAGAGCTAGGTCCCCTCCCCATATTTAATATTGAGCCTGTAGATTCACAATTCATTATGAATGTCAGTACTGTAACATAGGTACATTTCTCAGATAACAGGCTAGTAGTTAATTACTATAATGAATTAACTGGGAGATGTGTCCATATTATTCACTGTTACAAGTAGAAGAAGCTATAAATGTGAATAGATTTCCTACAACTGTATAATTCCCTTGCTGCCTTTCATTACAGTTACACCACATAATCTCAGTGGCAACAGTGTGGCACAATGTTGATCTTGCAGCATAACAGGATCTTGCGATGCAAGGGTTTAACATTACCACTTCAAATTTCCAATGCAGCCTTGCCGATGCAGTATAATATGGAAACAGAGGACACAACATTGCCTTATTCCTTCCCACCAGATCGTGCTTCCTTCCATTCTGGAAAGGAGATTCCACTTCACTTGTTAACTAGCCAGGCCACAAGTCATAGTTATAGCAACAACTGCCCCCCAGGCCCCTTCCAAAATGTGTGTATGTTGGGGGGAGGAAGATGATATGGTATTGTATTATAAATCCTTCCCTATGCAGGTCAATCCAATGTGCAGAAAATTGGACTGATAATACCTCTCCTGTATATCCCGCAGGAAGAAATTCACAAAGGTTTCTAAGCTTTCCAAAATAGATAGCTGTCCTTGAGGATTTGAAAAGCTTTCTTAGGCCAACAATAAAGAAGTTTTGTATGTATGTGGAGGATTTTTTCCCCACTCATTCTTTGTGAGGATTAAGCATATTTGGTGAAAACTACATGGTGCACCTTTCAGACCAGAAGATCCAGAAAGCACGGCTTTACTGGGTGAGTCATAATTCACTAAGTTTTCCCCAAGTGAGACTGATGCTTCTCTGGGAGAATTGTCACCTTTGTCCTAAAAGTGTGTGTATATACAAGGTGTCAGCACTAGAGAGAAGCTATGCCTTAATAGTATTTTGACTTGAAATTAATTTTGCTCTCTTCAGCTATGCAGTTACCTATTCAGACTGGACAAAGATTCAGTTCGGAAATTTGATTCAAAGCCAATTCATTTGAATTGCAGTATTAAATCAACTTGCTAAATCAAATCAGAAAGTCAGTCTGACACATCAAATTGGATGCTGCCAAAGTGATTCAACAGTTTGGAAGAGCCTCTGAGCTCATGTACAAAAGCTCTATTTTCTGAATCAAGTTAATCTGATTCAGCGCTCCAAATCAGAGTGTTGGATTGACTCAGTTTTTCCAAATCATTGAATAGGATTGGACTGGCAACAGGAATCAAATTTACCATTTGAATTACACTGGAATTGATCTGCACACTCTTATTGCATAGGGTTTCATGTCAAATTAATACCTGACACATGTCTTCTCGATTTCACTCCTCTAGTTCTCTTTCTCCTTCTTGTCTTAAATTGATAGAGGATAGTAGTTTGAAAGAAGTAATGGGGTGAGGGAGAGAGGAACGATTGAGACTACATATTTTCTCCATCCACATCAGAAAGCATATTTCCAAACCAAATGAGACAGCTGACATACAAAAAGACTGCTCTGTAGTTACAATGGTTGGTCTAAAAATTGTTTAAAAACCTAGCACTTAAAGTAATCAGGATCTCTGGAATAAAATTGTAATGGAGTTGCTTGGGCAAAAATATTGCCTAAATTTTCAAGAATATATGACAAAGTTACAAAAACTAATCTTTCTTTGAAATAAATCCCACTGTGTTCTTAGGGCCTTGACTTCTCATGTAAATGCATATGGGTAGGGTAAGTATTGGAGAAAAAAGATGTAATGGAAAAGTACCCTTAAACATTATGATTTGGGACCTCGCTAATGGTGCTTTCTCTTGCACTGAAGGACTGATAAAAATATTTGGCATCTTTTCGTGGTCATATCCTTCTCAAGATAATTTAGTCCTCAGAGATAGAATAAGGAAAGATGTTTATGTGCACACAAAGCTTAACATCCTCCCTCCCTCCCCCCCTCCCTCCCCACAACACACACACACACACACACACACACACGCATGCACGCACACAGGCATCATTCAAGCCAGCTGCTCTCAGTGGCAACAGGACTGGGATAACATCAATTCTATTGACATTGCCCAGTTGAAACTCTGCATCCCTAGAGACAACCAGTTTAATTGAGTGTGGTTATTAATATTGTATCATCAGCATCCAGATGGTCCAGACAGGAAAACAGAGAGAGGGAGAGAGGGAGAGAGGGAGGGAGAGAGGGAGGGAGGGACGGAGGGGACATACTTTTCTGTAGCTTACTGAAGACCTTCACATCAACATTATTTCAGTTTACCTCTTCCTCTTGAATGAATAATGTCTATTACATACATTTCTTCAGCAGAAGAAATACATGGTTATCCTTCATAGGAGAATCTGGGGCAAAGTAATGGATTCTCTTTCCAGAACATGAATAAAAATAACTCTAGTGGACACCTCCTGGCTGGAAGCATATATAACTATTTCAAAGATAATCCTAAAAGAGAATTAAACAAGTGGTTGGCTGGACTTGGACAAGCACTTTGTCCACTTCTCATGATCTAAGCAATCATTCCTTAGAAAGTAGACCAAAAGTGCTGTGGGCAACTCTATAGATCAGACTCATAATGGAGCTCACCGCCAAATCAAAATGCCTACTGTTTTCTGGAAAAGAAAACCATACAAATAATGTAGGTGTGTGAAAAGAATATCTGCAGTTAAGAATGTTTCTCTGAGAGATTACGAAGATGGCTCTCCCTATTAATGAATTAATCAAATGGCTTGTTCACGCATTGCAACAAGAGAAACACCATTTGACAAGAGGAAAAATGATTGCATTCCACCTTGTGGTATCAATAAATATGCCAACAGTGTATGATTAGTTTCTACTGATTTCTTATCCACAGTGATGTATGTATGCATATGTGTGTGTATATGTATGTATGTGTATATGTGTGTTTGCATGTATGTGTGTGCGTGTATATACGTGCGTGTGTGTGTGTATTTCCCCTGAGAGATCAGTTAGCAAAGCATAATGTATCCATAAGTGTTTTTTCCTTCCAACTGGGAGCCTTCAATTATATCACAGGCTCTGGTGAGTGTATCAATGCAGCTGTGATAACATTTTGCAGACAAGCAAGGAGAGATCCCCAGAAAGAGAAGGAAATAGCGAGATTATGGCATGGATTGCTAGAGGACCTGCTCCAAAAGAGAAGATGCTCTCCCCTCCACCCAAAAAATGGTTGACCATAGTTCAGAATGTTTGCTGTATGGTCAGACGTTTGTATATTAAATATTATATGTGAATATTTAATTGCTGTCAAATATAGCATTTTGGCAAGTCTTTTCCAACTGCCTCCCAGGAAATCTTGGATTCTTTGGAACTTTATTAAAGATCACTTACTGAGAAAATGGTGAACATGGTAACTAAGCTTCTCTAAAAAGTTTGGCCTTTTCTGGATTTTGGCTGTAGTGAACTGATATACAAAAAAAATTCAGTATACCTGTGGTCCATAGTGGGAAATGATGATGCTAAACACCACCCTGATTTAAAGTACTCTCTCTCTGGTATTCAGATAGTGAAAAGCTGTTAGAGTTCTGAAGAACAGGACTGTTAACTATCTTTTCTTTTTTAATCCATTAGGGCTACCTCTAATGCCTGAGTAGTGTGTAGAATTTTTGCAAGTGATTTTTTTTGGGGGGGGCATGCCAAGAAAAAGTTCAGCAGATGTATTTAGTCTACCGTGCAGTACGTGTGCATATATTTCTACTTCTATATTGCCAATTTTTTTTTAATCTAGCCAATTTACAATTAAGAAGGCTAAGAACAATTAAAAGTGGAAACAAGTAAAAACAAAAACAAAAGTTAAAACCTGGAAAATACTGAAAGGAATGGGCAATCAACTTGAGAAGCCAACCTTCTTGACGAAAGTATTTTACTAAGAACAATCAAGATTTGTTCTTTTTAAAAATATTATTTTCATTCAAATGGCCATAAAATGTGAGATCAAGGAAGCGTGCCTTCTCTGCTGTTGCCCCCACTCTCTGGAACAGCATCCTTCCCCCCAGATACCTATGGTGCCTACTCTCATGGGGTCCCTAAAGGTCCTTAAAGCCTGGCTTTGTTCATAGGGCTGGGGTTGGTGTGTTTGTGGGGCTCCTATCATGTTTTATTGTTAGGGTTGTTTTTAGTCTAGGCTGTCACATTTTCTTTTATGTTTTTAAGTGTTCTAACTGTGTATTTGTATTTTTCAAGCCAGAGTCTACTGGAGTGCGTGGCCATAGCAAATTCAATTAAATAGATAAATAAATAAATAAATAAATAAATAATCATTTGAAAGATGATGCTTGTGAGACTCTGCTGGTGAAACAGGTCTAAGGATCTGATAGGATTGCTGCTACTATACTAACTTCCTTGCTGTATGCTTGAAGCCAAGGCTGGGTTGGTGGTGGAGTTACCCAGACTAATAGTCCTGGGGGGCTTTAACCTGCCTTCCCCAGGTGTGGATTCTGAGATAGTTCATGGGTCTCAAAATATATTTTTTTCATCAGGCCTGGGGATTCCCTGGCAGCAGGGAGCCTGTGCGTTGCCATGCACAACTTTCTGATTTTAACTCTCTCATGATCTTGTTCTTATTTATGTTTAATTATTTCTGTGTTTTAAGTGGTTTTCTAATATGTTTTAATTGTTTGTTTTATTGTGCATTGTCCAGAGTTACCTTGTGTGAGATGGGTGGCCATATAAATGTGATAAATAAATAAATGGCAAGCATGGACCTGACCCAAGTTGTTACACGTCTAACTCATAGCAGCAATCACACTTTAGACTTGGTTTTATTCTTGGAGTAGTGATAATCTGACCTGGAATTGGGGGATGTTGCCACCAATCCCCACATGGTCAGATCACTCTCTATTAGTTCTAGAGTTCTCTGCAGGCTCTCCTTATGACAGGGAAGAAGGATCTACTTGATTGGTCAATCCCAGATCCCAGATTTGATTTTCAAAAGGAGTTTGGGGTTATTTCTGAAGCTCTGATACATGATTTGACTGAGGCCCTGGTCTTAAAGCTCTCAAAGAATTGGTGGTCTGCCCCTCAAGAAGTCATCCTTGGATCCAACATCACTAGAAAAATTTTGTCCGGTCTCCAACCTTCTTTTTTTTATAGAAAATTGTTGAGAAGGTAGTATGTTTACAGCTCTAGGGGCTATATAGGAAACTGATTATCTGGACCCCTTTTACTTGAGTTCCAGACTGGAATATAGTTAGCATTAATCACACTTATAGATGACCTTTGGCAAGACTGGGGTGGTACAGTCCTCCTTGATTTTTCAGTGGCTTTCAATACCATCAGTCATGGTATCCTTCTGAAGACCTTTGAGATTCAGGAATGGAGGCAGGGTAGTGTAATGGTTCTCCTCTTTCTTCCAGATCCAATTCCATCAGGGTTTTAGGGAGGGAAAGACCTATCCTGGAAACCCTTCTTTGTGGGTCCCTTAGAGCTCTATTCTCTCCCTGCTTCCATTTAACATGTACATGAAACTGCTGAGAGAGGTTATTCATTGGCATGGAGTCAAGTATCATCAATAAGCCAATGGTACCCAACTATACATCTCCATCCTAAGCCAGCCAAATGATGTAATCAAAGTTCTTTCCCACAGTCTGGAGGAAATGGGGAGCTGGATGCAGAAGAATAGGCTTTGGCTCAACTGAAACAAGACCAAGTGGCTGTGGGTTTGAGGTTTCCTGGTTCTGGGGATTCTGTTTCTTTAATTCTAGAGGGCGTTGTACTCCATAAGAAAGAACTGGTGTACAGTTTAGGGCTTCTCTGGATTCTCAGGTCCTGTTGGAAGAGAAGGTGGTGGCCAAGGCCAGGAGGGCCTTTGCACAGATCCATTGTGTGTGCCATCAGTACCCGTTCTTAGATCAGAAGGCCCTGTTTATGGTTATTCATGCCCTGCTCACCTCTTGTTTTGAGTATTGCAACACATTCTACATGGGACTGTCCTTGAAAACCATTTAAAAGCTGCAGTTGGTCCAGAATGCAGTGGTGCAGATATTTACAAAGTGAGCCCATGTAGCACCACTATTTTGCAGCCTGCACTTAATGGTCTGTACAATGGTTGGCCTTGGTTATTCTGTTACTCTTTTAATTTGTTATTCTGTTTGCTGGTTCCAGGTGTTTGTTGTACTTTGCTTTTAGTTCATTTTTTAATGCTTTTGTCCAAATGTGAGCCACCCAGACTCACTTTTGTGAGTTGGGAGGCCATATATATCAAATCAAATCAATCACTATCCTTGGCATAGAAATAAACACTCTAGGTTGCTTTTTCATTTATCATCCCATGTTGGCATCCAGGTTCTGACAGTGGCTAGGAATGCCCTCTCAAGCTTGTCAAAAATAATTTTTTATTCATTAATATCTCCTTCTGTGACCACAGTTAATGAAACATACCATGGATGGGCCCTACCATTCTATGCCACTGTCAGAGGAATTACAGAACTCATTTTGCTTGTTGCCTGGTCCCCTTAGATATAAAAGATGATTACATAGAGACCACTCATCTTTAGTCTGGTAGAAACTGCCATAAGCAGGGCATTAAAGAAAGTAAATTTTCCTTTTACCTAGAGCATCTCAAAAGAGCCACTGAATCTTTATTTTTAGTTTATCCTAAAGCTATCACTAGGGAAGGTTGAAGAAATCTTCAAATTATGATCTGTCACATGGCATAGCTGGGGAATATGAATATCAGATGAACTGTGTTAGATGTTTGAATTTTTCTTTTCAACTGCAAGGATTAAGAGGAGCCCTGGTGCTCAGCCCAGCAAAAAAATTTCTCAGTTGCCAACTGGCTCTGATGGCATCTTTATCTAGTTAGCCAAATTCCAAACTCTGTGCAGAATGGGAGTGGGGAGACATAGGTTTATCGACCTTTTAATGTAAACTTCGCAAATTTCAAACTCACTGAGTACATGTCATTGTCCTTCAGTAAGACAAATTTTGCAACACTTTTTTAAAGAAGCAAATTAAAATGCTTGTATTCAGGAAAATGTGCAAAGTAATGCTTATCTTGATGAAAATGATATATAAAATATGTTATACTAGGGAAACTGCTTGTCAAAATATGCATAAGGAAATGTACAAATGAAAATGCAGGTGCACAAAATTATGTATGAAACTTTTTCTTTTTGTTTTTAAGTGACAGAACTGGAGTAAGGAATGGAGTAACCTTAAAGTTGTAAAATTTGAAAAAAAAAAAAAAGCAAATTTGGCAGATTTGTATATCCATAGCAAAACATCTATGAAAGACCTTCCTTTACCATAAATTGGAGGAAACCTGTCTGTAGTTGGAGGTGCTCTTTAAAATATTTATTTCTTAATGATCAGGGGGCACCAGGGAAAGGAGCAATGATGAAATGAACTAATACAAGTAAGAACAAAAAATCTGGGAGGAATCTTCCATTTCAAAGAGGGATTTATGCAGTTTAAGGCGAGCTAAGGCTCCCTGAAGATTTAGCATTCTTTATTTCTTAGTTTTGCTGTCTGATTTCACAAGGCATCGCAGAGCCATTGTGGGGCCATTTGCTTCTGAATGTTAGTGGAGCAAACTTGGGGGCTCTGATGGATTCATAAATGGGGTCAGAGGGGCACACAAAGCAAGAACTGGCTAAATCCATATGAACCCCACTTTGAGTATTGCTTTCATTTCTTTCCTGCTGGCCCACTGGAGAAAGGGAAGAAAGGAAACTGTAGCTAGGTACTTAGGAAGGATTGCCAGATCTTTCCAATTCACAATACCCTCTGCCTGAGCCTAGGTTATGTTTTGCAGGAAATAAGAGCAGGTTGGTGTGACAGCTGTTTCCACCAGGTATATATCAGCCGCGGGGATCAGTTTATTTGCCTTTTTTTTCCCCTTCCCCGGAAGCATCACGGCCTGAGCTGATGACAGCATCGAAGGGACAGCGTATGCTCTGCAGAGCAAGTCGCTGTTACAAATATCGCAAGCAAAACAGCAAACAGATGTCATCCAAGGGAGTTCATAAATTTTGGATGGTGAGCCATGAGCCATGCAGGGAAAGAAAGACATGGCAGTTGCCTGCTGGAGCTACTCATTGGAGCTAATTGACTTGCTAAGAAATACAATAACATTACTGACAGTGGGGCACAGCACAGCTCCTAATGCTATCGTTAGTTTCCTAGCAGGGGCCTAAGCTTTTAAACCCCCTTGCTCAAGAAACACGGGCAGGCGGTATAACTCGGTCATTTTTTCCTTGCCTGCCTCTCCTTATTTGCTGAGAGTATTTATTTTAAAACACGGATATTCTAATTTTTCCACATAGGCCCTGGGAATACTATGATCTTCCAGGCTGCTTTTGATGGCCAGATTGAAAACAAAAAACACCAGGACATGTGGATGGAATATGTGATGCAGACTTTCATTAAGCTGCCTCTGCCTTGGAAAGGGATGGGGCGGGGGTAAACTTTCCTTCAACTGTATTGCTGTATGATATAAACTGTATCCAACACAGTATACTAAAGTTAAGCCATTCAAATATCTTATGTTTAATACGCCTGGGAGTCTACATGCAAGGAATGTCCTTCTTTTTCATCAGTAGCTGGAGTGGCCGAAGGAACCCCCAGAGGGTTATAAGGAATCTCTTCCTATCTGCTTGTTAGAGATGCTAAAACATCACAACCATCCTAAGATTACAAGCAAGGAGAGCAACAAGTATGTTTAAAGTATCATCTGCTTCTCCAGCACCCATAAAGGGATATTCCTTGGGGAACTTTGCTAGCTACCAAATTATATGATTCTAAGGGGTGGGATGGGGGTGGCTTTCATTGACCCAAGCCCTTTCATTTAATCAAGTCATTATTTTCTCCAGGTGATGTGGTTTTATTGTGATTTCTCTGTCTGGTTCCCCCCTCCCTTTTTATTCTAAATTGCTTTGGGAGTTCACTAAACTGGAAGACAGGTTCCTATTCAGAACTCCATCATCCATCCATCCATCCATCCATCCATCCATCCATCCATCCATCCATCCATCCATCCATCCACATCGTTCAGAAATGGGTGAAGAAATAAGCCTTTTTAAAGCCTGAAATAAGGGGGGAAAGCCTGTATTCTCATGCACAAAGAGTTTTTGGTTTTGCCTCTTGTTAACACATTTTTAAACTTGGGGTAAATGTGGTACCTAAAAACATTATCAGCTGTGGATTTGCTTTCCCACACTGTTGTGATGTGATAAATACATGCAACCATTTCCTCTTGGAACAGGACCCAAGATAAAGTATAATTTTAATTTGGTGCATGAGTTTTTCAGGGTTTTGGGGGTGTACAAGCCAGGGTGGACAGCAGGAAAGAGAATGTCTGTTAGAGCACCACTGCATCTCCACCATAGCAAAGGCAACATACTTGAAGCATGCTGTAAGCTTTTTCTCTGCTGCTTGAGTAAACCATTTAAGTGCTGTTAAGAACTGCTTTATAAACTCAGGACAGGAAGGGAATGATTGATTATTCCCTGCTGGACATGACATGGCTCTCACACTTCCCTGTATTTATAATATCTCTGTGTGTGCTGTACCTAGATCCTGCCATTACCAGTCCCACTTGTACAGGGCTAAGAATTTGGCACAGGCTGACATAGACTTCATTGTTCTGGGCCACCAAGGGAGAAAGTTATTGTTCTCTCTCCTACTTCTCCCCTAGCCCTCCCCTTGTGCCCACCAACTTGTCCCCTAGCTGTATTATTTCTTTACAAGCCAACTAGAACAGGACAAAATGTTTCACATCTGTTCACATTGTCCATCCATTTGCATGAGAATCAATGGCCACAGCTCACTGGTTGAAGATTGGGGGCGGGGGGGGGGGCTGGAACCAGTTGAGGATGGCTCCTCATTCCTGTGCCAGATGTGGCCATTTTTTAAACATACACCGATACATGCACAGTCAGAGTTGGATGTGTTCTTATTCAGAATAGATTCATTGGAAACAATGAAATACTAAGTTTGTTGATTAACTTGACTAAGTCAAGTCCCTGCTGTTTTCATGAAGCATGACTTTTCTTAGCAGATAAATTTTAGAAATTCTTTGGGGGATTGTTTAGCTGAAGCTTCTCTCTCTCTCTCATCCCCCCCATCCATCCATCCATCCATCCATCCATCCATCCATCCATCCATCTATCTATCTATCTATCTATCTATCTATCTATCTATCTATCTATCTATCTATGAATTGCCTACTGATTTCCAGGTCAAATATTTCCAATACAAGTACTAGGCCCTCTTCCTGCCTGCCTGCCTGCCTGCCTGCCTGCCTGCCTGCCTCCCGTCTTTCTTTCTTTCTTTCTTTCTTTCTTTCTTTCTTTCTTTCTTTCTTTCTTTCTTTCTTTCTTTCTTTCTTTCTTTCTTTCTTTCCCCCCTTCCCCTTCCCCTTCCCCTTCCTTCTTTCTCCACTTCTTTCACTTAAGCTTTGTGGATGTAATCCAGCGACACCCTTAAAGGTTAACAGGACAGCTCCAATGTAATAAATCACTGAAGATCATTTCAGTAGTCAATATTTTTGAGATTATCTCAAAAGAATGTGAACTTGATACTGCATAGATAGAAAGGGGAATTTGAAATCACTGTTAAATTGAACAAGACAAGAAAAAGTGCTAAACATTGGATTACAGAATACATATAACTAGAAAGGATGCTTGTTGGACTCAGATTCTAAACTCTAAAAATGTAATTGTAGCAATAAAGTAACAGTACAAACATGATGTGCTAAAAATATTCAAGATGACAGACACGATCATGTGATCAGAGCTTGCAACACAAGGGACAGGGCTTTGATTGCATGGTTGTGGTTGACATCATGAGTTTTTGGATGTCCCTGAATACAAAAATAATAATTCAGCGTTATACAATACTTTATAGTGTTGAAAATATCCCACATACAAAATATCCCACACTACCCAAAATCTGATTTTAAGTTCAAATCTATGGCTGTTCTACAGGTCCAGAACCTACTGGTGGCATCTTCAGTAAGTGCTAAGGCTCCAGTATTCTTATAAGAAATACTAGTACTATCTCTATCTTTCTTTACTAGCCCCCCCCCCACTTTTCTTTAACCCACTAGAATCAACAAGGCTAGATCAAGGTTTTTGTAGGCCCTGTCCACTTCCATAGTGGGAGGCCTTCAACTGTGCTATCAGCAAAAGGTTGGAGTTTTCTGTATCTCTGTGCTGCCTTCTCACAATTGTCTGAGGTTGTGCAGCCCAGATCTGGTAGCTCTAATCTATCGATAAATATTTGCACAGAATGTAATCATTTACTACATAATACAGATTTTGAGGAAGCTAAAGCTTTTTCATATGGTCTTGGGAGCTTTGCAAGTCCAGGCCAGTGTGCCCATTGTGCCAAGTAGGTAATGTAGCCCTGCCTGGTTCTGTCACTTCTGAAGTCAGCCTTGACTTTCTGGTTCATCCCCACCAGGCTGTAGCAATGCTCTCTGTGGGTTATTGAGGGTATTCTGATTAAGAAGTAAAGGACAGATGAAGCCTCTCTCTATGGGCATGATCAACCCAAAGGCCTAACCCAGCCTTAATGTATCTCACTGACCTCAGCAGGTCATTACTATTTTTAATTAAAGAACTGTTGTAGTCTTAAATAATTTTAAGATCACTCAGTTTCAATCAAGAATTAAGCCCATGTTTAAACATCCCCCAGAGATATAAACAGAATGTTAAAAATGCTTAACGCTGGCTAAGCTGTGGACCATTAATCATAAGGCTATTCACATCTCATCCTGATCACATCAGCTCCAGTGCATCTCCTATGTGATTTCCCTTAAAGGCATTGTTTGGGATATGAGTGATATAAAACTAATGGCAAACATATTGCATTCTTTAATAATGAATGCATTAATAAATTTTTTAAAGGGTTGGATAAAACTCAGGACTTTGTCAAAGAACAGTTAGCACGTATTCAGTGGAAATGGTAACATGGGCAAACTTTGTCAGAACAGCCAGACGCAAGCAGATCAGATGGGATCAAAATGAAAGACACAACTTTCATCACTCACAGGGATGGAAAAAAGAAGCAGCTTTGAGTGTAGTGATGTTCTTTACAGTTACAATCACCATAGTTGCATTACTTTATATAAATTGTCACTGCAGCCAGATTATTGTATGCACAAAGATAGAAAGATTTGGCACTACCCACAATGGAGGAATGTTTGGTGAAGATGATGGAACTTGCTGAGATGGCTAAATTGACTTCTTTGATCAGGGAAAAGACAATAACTACGTTTATTGCTGACTGGAAACCCCTTATGGGCTTTTTGTGTAAAATAGAAAAAGATGGACTTATGATTTATGGTTTTGATGATTAGATAGGATAGATTATAGAAAGAAGAGAGCGATGTTGTAACCATAGAGTGAGAGGTAAATTTATAATTGTACTTATAACTGCTATAAAGAAGATTGGAAGCTACTTCTTTGTATCTTTTCTATTTTTCTTTTACTTTTTTTCCTTGTTTCTTGCACTTTTAGCTTTCTCTTTGATTTCTTTGATTTTCTTTTTTTTTCTTACTTTATATTACTTTTTATCTTCCTTTATAAAAGGAAATCTTTAATAAAAATTATATAAAACAAAACTTTACATAAATTGTCAATTCAGCACAGTGATGTGAAGTCAGATTATGATTTGTGCCCCCCTCCCTTTTTTTTTTTTACAGTCAGTAAAGAAATAGGATGTTCAGAGATCATGCAAATAAGCAAGAAATAAATGTGCATGTCTTTCTATCTATACTTCCTCAGCCAGTAGTCTACCCAAGGTGCCTGCCTCCAAGGGACTTTGAATAGTTGCCATGATTCAAGCCTTTACAGCAGTGTTTCTCTACCTTAGCAACTTTAGGATGTGTGGATTTCAACTCCCGGAATCCTGGGAGTTGAAGTCCACACATCTTAAAATTGCTGAGGTTGAGAAACACTGCTTTAGAGTGCAGAACATCTCCCAGCCTGTCCCATCTCAGACCCAACATGTCTGGTCTTTAGGAGTGTTACTTGACTGGTATGTGGCTGATCAAAGAGTTGGTATTTGCAAGAGCTGGTAAACTCCCTCTCAGACATTTGGCTGGATGAAATAGCAGTTGGAGGTTCTAATCTTCTATTTACATCTCTGTTTCATTCTCTATGGTGCCTGAGATTTTATTAACCATTTCAACAACAGCATCTTGCTTCCCCTGAAAAGAGGATTGTCTGGCTGCCACCCTGAATTCCTGCTTTTCTTTTCAGACACAAAAATCTTGAAAATTCCTTCCATGTCCTACCATGTACAAAGTGTTACTGGCATGGAGAAAAGAAGACGAAGGGGGACATGGTAGAAACTTTTGTTTCAGTCGTGGAGAGAATGAATGGAATACATACTGTTTATATTATAGCTGCCTGTAAACTTAAATCAGGAAAGATTTCTACAGGCATATCTTCTGGCCACATATCTTAGTAAATGCCTTTGATGAATCAGGCTTGACTTTCTGTGCTTATTTATAAGGCTACACTGTGAGCTGGTATGCTTGGTTTAAGATGGCAGATGCCATGTCTAGCAATGGGGAAAATCCCAGAATTGGACATAACAAATTATCCAGAAATAAGAAAGTAGGCCCTCCCTCTGAGCTCTGTTCCCAGGTTGTTTCAGATTTTGCAGAACTCCCAACTGGGTCCATCTTGGGGTCAGAATCCCACTTCCACAGACTCTTACTTCACTGCTGAAGTGGTAGCAGGGAAGCTGGAAAACTAGTTTAACAGAGTGTCTGATGTCAAAGTATCCTCATTCTCCTACAGGCCTACAGATCTGGAGACTCAGGAACTATGCTTCCTAGGTTCTCTTGTGCTTGTGACTTATGTAGACCTCAGGAAACCTGCACCTGCCATTGAACTCCTGTCTGCTGCTAATCCTTCAGGGAGGAACAGGCCTGGGCTTTCCACCCCAGTATCCTGCTGATGGTACTTTCCCTGTTTGCCAGGTCAAGAAACAGACATCTTTTTCAACATTACTCTGAGCTGAGTTTGACACAGTTTGCTCATCTCTGATTGGTCATCTCTGCTTTCTGAATGCATTCAATATTATTTTTCAAATAACAACCATGCAAACCAGTGAGTTAAACATCTGTTGTGAATATATCTATATCTATATTTATATGTAGCTCAGATTATTTTGTGTAATCAGAAGTATGATCCTATGTGACTTGAAATATAGAAAGAGTGGACATTAGAACTCCTTCCTCTGCCTTTCTGTAATGCTACCACTGAGTTAAAAAACACCATTGTGTCTGACTGGAGGTGTGTTCAGGTGGCTATTGTAGCCTCTTAACATACAAGTTTCACCCAGCCATGGCTAATGGGACCAAATCTGGATGGAAATGTCATCTGAATGGACATATCATTAAAAGAAATGGAAAAGAATGCTGCACGGATGGAAGATTCCGCCCATGAAGCACCATTATCCCTGGTACTCTTCATTTGTAGGGAATTCCTCCCACAGTTGCAGATGTTCACGTATATTTTCTTGCCACCTGAACTAGCAGCCTAGTGTGAAATAGACCAAATTGATGAATTTGCTGAAATGTCTTACTGAGACATTGCACTATGAATGAAGTCCACCTCTTTGAGTTCCATGAGAAGCAGGCAGGCCGAAACAAAAACGTACGGAACCCGCAGCAAACTCTTGTGGTCTGAAGTGCTGCGGCTCATGTTGCCAGCAAGCAAGCCATGCCCTCTTTCCAGTGCTCTGTGCCATCTTTCCCCACCACCTGTTTTGGATTCTTGGTTGTTGTTTACCCTCCCTGCAATGTAATGCAGCATTCCTTACTCAGTAAGCATAATTACTAAATATGCTGTGGGCTGTTTTAAGAGTACTACTGTTTTGCTCCTTATTGTCCCCCCTTCCTTAAGGATCACCTGAATAAGCTGATCCCACCTTCTTATTTTTCAGTGGACTGATTCTGTCTGCACATTAGCACTCAGCACTTGGAGGGAGGGAGGGAGGGAGGGAGGAAGGAAGGAAGGAAGGAAGGAAGGAAGGAAGGAAGGAAGGAAGGAAGGAAGGAAGGAAGGAAGGAAGGAAGGAGCAAAAATAAAACTTTGTGAAAATTCAATGCAATGCTTCTTAAAAAAAAAAAAAAGACAGAAACATGCTTTTCTATCCTCCTTTTCTTCTGCTGGGTGTGTAGTCAAACTATCTGCCCACGGACCAAGCAACAGAGAAGGATGGGTGCTGGGCTGTCGGACAGGACATCTGCTGCGTACAGGCTTTAGCTACAGGGTGCACTTCCAACCAGCTTTTTCAGCATCCTAAAGCAGGGACCTGAGAGCTCTTTAGCACTATGGCACTGGGACTCTTGGTAGAATTAATTACGCTCAAATTGCAGCTCGATAGCAATCCGCTAATCGGCTTCACCAGAAGGATAATGATGTCTGACAAAAATCGAGCTGCCAAAAGAGAAGGGTGGGGGTTATGGAGAGAAATGTAGCTTATTAAGTTGGAACAAAAGAAAGTGCTTTTTAAAAACAAACATTTAAGTGCCATGCTGCTTCAACCCTAAATGAATGGGAGAGTCCAAGTCCCTCCTCCTCTTTAAGCAGCATCAGTGCCTCTGGGGTCTCTGCAAACAGCCAGCAGCTGCCATACGATCCAGTGCTAACAGCCTTGGATTATTAGTTCTACTGCTCTTTGAGGGGCAATGCTAATGAATGAATGAAAGCTCCTTGAAGTGCTGGACAAACACTGCAATTAAGCTGCACACCAAAACCTGATCTCCTCTAGATGCCCTGGCCTGCTATTCCCACTAGCAAAGGGATGATGGGACTTGCAGTACAATATAGCCGAAGGATGGGGGGCGGGGAGACTGGTCAAAATGTTCTGTAACTTTTCCAAAACTATGTTGAAATTTCAGCATATTTTGAATGTAGCTGGTGGGCAGAAAGAAGTGTTCCAAGGAGTTTCTTTCATTTGCATCTATCATGATGCTGAATATCATTTCTCTTGTGATAGACTATGTCTGACTCCAAAGATCCCTTATTTATATAGGTCTTTGTTTCTCTAACTTCTTTGTGGTAGGGAGGTCTAGGTAGCTACCAGAAGAATAATATAGATGGGTAAATGGTTCAATTTAATATATACTGACCTGTCTACCACTCAACTTTAATGAATTATCTCAGATTTCAGTAGTATGGGAGGGGGAAAAAAACGTGTCTACTTTCTCAATATCAGGAATAATTTTAAATACACATGTGATGGACCTTCCTTCTGCCCCAATTTGCCTTTTTTCTAAATCCAAATATTGCAACCTTTCTTTCTAGGGGATGGCATTATCCTCATAATTATTTTGATTGTCTTCTCCAGCATTTTATTATGGGTGGGGACTTAAAGTATGTATGGCATGTGAAGAGTAAATGGACTATCAATGTATATAAAGGAACTATCATTCTCATTGTTTATTTGTCATCTTTTCCAGATTATTTCCCACCATCCCATGGATTTTGCCTTGTTTACAGCTGCTGCTCATTGAGTTAAATTTTGCATGTTGTCCTCTGCCACAGTTCCAGCTTCTTTTCCTGATCAGTCATTGTAAGTTCAGATCCCATCATGTATAAAAATAGATTATTTTGTTCCATCATGCACTCATTTGTTCTTGTTTCCATCATTCACTATTTTAATACCCACTCCCTC